>NC_133777.1:59185944-59187157 GCF_003597395.2 Chelonoidis abingdonii
ACAGTAGCTACCCACAGTGCACTGCTCCAGAAATCGATGCTAGCCTCGGACCATGGACGCACACCACCGAATTAATGTGCCTAGTGTGGACGCGCACAATCGACTTTATAATATCTGTTTTATAAGATCTGTTTAAGCTAATTCAAATTTATCCTGTAGTGTAGATGTAGCCCAAGACAGGAGCTGCTGAGAGACAGAAGAAATCTTGCTGAGAGAGAGAAGGACCTGCTGCTGTCGGTTATACTGTAAAACATAAAAGACTTGGAACCAGAAAAGGATACAAATACTCTTGCTGGCAGGGTAAATATTTTAGATGGAGTTTTTCTTCCTCCTCTGTCTTTGTTTGAAAGCTGTTCTTTTCAACCGCAACATTTCTCAGATTTCAAAGAATCAAACGTGATGTCAGGCTGAGGTCCTAAAACCCCAGCTGCTCGGTCTACAGCTTTAATTATTTTGTACCTTTTTGTTGTGGAGTAGGTTGGAATGTGTGTGGTTTGCTTTTTACATTTTGTTTAGCCACAGTGTTTTTACTCATTCAGAAGCCTTTGAGGTGCATGCGGTGTTTGGCTTGATCGCTTTACAACAACGTACATGGCCTGTGACTTTAGATTGTCTACTATTAAAAACTACTTCTTCAGGTACAGCCAGGTGTCATTAGGAATATGTGCCTCTAAGCAGAGGTTTGTGCAACTGCTCTTTTCTCTCCCCAAGACTTCATGGAGCAGCTTGTGTGCTTACTCCATCCAGTTTGTTGTAATTAGGCAGCGGGGCTGGGCAGCAGCCACACTCCAGGGCTTCCTTTCCTTGTGATTATTTTGATCTCCAAGGGGAAAGTAATTCTTTTCCTTATGCTCCTGATGGTTCCCCTTTCATGCCACCCTCTCCAAAAAAACACATGTGCCTGATTTTGCTCCCTTCTGTGTAGGGAGGTTAACACCAGGACCATGAATATTAGATTCATACAGGCAGGGCCGATGCAACCATTTAGGTGAACTAGGCGGTTGCCTAGGGCGCCAAGATTTGGGGGCGCCAAAAAGTGGCGCCCCCTCAAAATTTTTTTAAATGGTTGCAGCCGCTGCTGCTGGAGGGGCTGAGCTGCCGGTGGCAGCAGCTGCCTGCAGCCGGCAGCCCAAGGTGTCCCCCGGGTCAGGGTGCCGCCGCAGCAGCCCAGGGCGCCCCCCCCATCAGGGAGCTCCTGGGGTCAGCGCGCCGC
>NC_133777.1:59187419-59238996 GCF_003597395.2 Chelonoidis abingdonii
CCCCTCCCCCGGGGTCAGGGAGCCGCGGCTCCAGTGGACCTGCCGCAGGCATGCCTGTGGCAGCTCCGCTGGAGCCGCGAGACTCACACGCGGGGCGGCGAAATGGCCCGGCGCCTAGGGCGCCAGAAACCCTAGCGCCGGTCCTGCATACAGGGATCTTAGGGTACAGCTATACTACCCACTGGATCGGCAGGTAGTAATCTGTCGGGGATTGATTTATCGTGTCTCGTCTAGACATGATAAATCAATCCACGAATCGATGCCCATATTCCACCTCAGCAGGAGAAGTAAGCAGCGTCGATGGGGGAGCCGCTGCAGTCGACTCACCGCCGTAAGAATGGCCAGGTAAGTCGAACTAAGATACTTCGACTTCAGCTTAGCTAATAGCGTAGCTGAAGTTGTGTATCTTAGATCTATTCCACACACCCCAGTGTAGACCAGCCCTAAGAGAGACAAGGTGGGTGAGGGAGTATCTTTTATTGGAGCAACTTCTGTTGTGGAAGGTACAAGTTTTCGAGCTACGTAGAGCTCTTCTTCAGGTCTGTGGGACCGATATGGCTACAACACTGAAAACATACGGGGATTTAGACATTTAAGGTGAAATCCTCACCTCCTTGAAGCCAATGAGAAAGCTCCCACTGACTTCAGTGAGCTGAGGATTTCATCCTTTGGTGGCAGGAGGTACCTGTAAAACGAGTTCCCTGCAATGCTTAGTCAGCACTAACCCGTATTTTGACCAAATTTTTTGACGCCAACCTGCAGGATGGTATCACCTGTGATGTATGTGTGATAGGGAGGCAATGATATTATGATTCTGTGTCATGCAAATTAAATGTCTGGGATCGCCCTGCCAGTTGTTGGATGTTGAAGTGGAGTTAATTCAAGATGGTTGTCATTGTGTATGCTCGCTCTCTCTGGCCCTCCCTTCCCAGCTATGAAGACACTAAATTCATTCTTTCTTAGGTGTATTTCCTTACTCTAAAATAAGTCATCTGGTTTGAAAATGCAAGTTTTTGCTTGCATATTAGAAAATATAATATCCACCAATTCTAGGCCCTGGATGAGATTTATCACTGAGTATAATTTGCAATTTTACCCCATTCAAGAAAACATTACATAAAACTAACATCTATTTAGTTAGCAATATTTTGCTGCCAAACTTAGGGATGTGTGGCTGCATGTTAGTTATTTGAGGTTAATTAATTCTGTTGAATTCTGTTCAAGTTTGTTCCTGATCTCTGTATTCAAGTGTACTGTTTTTGAGTTTCAGTGTGGTGCATGCTCTGTTACTTTCCTCATTGACAATCCTGTTGATATGACTGCAAAGTTGAAATGACTGAAGTACAGATGACTTTTTGAGGATGCTGAAAATATTCTTGGTGTATTAGTGGCAAAGAATTCTGTGGCACCTTATACACTAACAAACGTATTGCATACATCTGACGAAGTAGGTATTCACCCACAAAAGCTCATGCTCCAATACATTTGTTAGTCTATAAGATGCCACAGAACCCTTTGCTGCTTTAACAGATCCAGACTATCACGGCTACCCCTCTGATATTTGGTGCATTAGATTATTATTAAGTGCTATTTGTGAGCACATTAAAATATGAAACATCATTCACACAAGACTCAAAAGTTCAACTTTTAATAAGTAATATTTCTTTGTATTGACTAGTGATGTGTCAAAACAGGTGCCTGAATTAGAATGTACTAATTTGAGAAAGGTTTGAATTCATTTCTGATACCGGATTTTAATTTCATGAGTCAAACATGATGCTCGTGGTGGAGAAGGAAAGAATGGTCGTGATTAAGTGTTGTGACAACACACCTCTTTTGTCTTGTCAGGGTCCAGTGCTTCTCCCTCTGGTGTTGGGGGGAGGGGTCTGAAGTAAATCAGCCTTACTCTAGAGGTGTAATACTTCAATATTGATAGGGTAGGCCTTGGGGTTTTCATCTGAGGGCATCTTTAAACAAACAAAAATACATTTCCTAATGCCCACTGGAAATCTGTCTCCTCTTATGCTACTAGTTGCCAGCAACCCTCTCTAACCCACTAGGGCACAGCTACACTGGGAATCAAGGTCCCCTTCTCAAACAGAAATAAACACAAAATATCCCCTTATAGGGAAAAACTGCCTTTTTCCTAGGAGAAGCCTATCCCCCTTGCTTTACACAACCCTTCTGCAGCGGGCTTCTCACCCCTCCTCCTTTTGTTCTTTCACAGGAAGAGGTTTTTAAAGCTCTCAGGCTGCCCTTAATTAGGTGCCCATAATTAACCTGAGGTAACCTCTAAGTTCATAGGAATCGTTAAAGCCCTTTTTCTAAGGGCTTCTCTATACTTGAAAAGCTACAGCTGTGGTGCTTCAGTGTAGACCAGTGGTCCTCAGACTGTGGATTGGGACCCCAAGTGGGTCACGACCCCATTTTAATAGGGTCACCAGGGTTGATGTTAGACTTGCTGGGGCCCAGGGCCAAAGCCCTACCGCCTGGGGATGAAGCCAAAGCCTGAGGGCTCCAGTCCTGTGCATCAGGGCTCAGGTTACAGGCCTGGGACTGAAACCCTTGGGCTTTGGCTTCAGCCCCCTTCCTGGGGGCAGTAGGACTTAGGCAGGCTCAGGCTTCAATCCCCCCTCCTGGGGTCATGTAGTAATTTTTATTGTCAAAAGGGGGTCGCAGTGCAATGAAGTTTGAGAACCTCTGGTGTAAACACTACCTGTGCTGAGGGAGGGGTTCACTTGTCTGTGTAGGTAATCTACCTCCCTGAGAGGTGCTAGCTAAATTACTGGAAGAATTCTTCCATTGACCTAGCACTGTCTACACTGGGACTTAAATTGGCTTAACTGTACCACTGGGGTGTGGATTTTTCACACCCCTAATCAACGTAATTAAACTGATCTAATTTGCTAGTGTAGACAAAGCCTAAGACTGATATACCTGCCCTGACCCACCTTCCAGAATTGTCAGGTCACAGTTGCTTTTCACCACTATCTATTTATGTCACATTCCACAGACAATGTTATTTTCCTGAAGTGGCCAAACATTTATTATGTCTGTCTTGTGGCTGGTCTTCATGTCTTGGTTTCCTTTGCCAACATTTGTGGATTTTCTGTACAGCACATTTTCTTATTGCTTCTATAATGTTTGACAGAGATTCCTGAAATTCAGACTGCTTGCAAGCTCCCTAACTCTTGCTGACATCATGCCTAAAATGCAGATCATCATCTTAGCATCTCCTTGCTTTTTTTACAGCTCCTTCCTTCGCTTCTGATAGGTTTGGGATATGATGCTGGGGGACGTTCGTCCCTCTAATATAAAACATAGGTTGAGAAGAAGCTGCTCAGAACTTTCCATACTTTTTTTTCTTATTTTTAATGATTAGATCTATTGAATGACTTTGTAGTTGTACAACTTTTATGATTCCTACCTGTCTAGATAGAGCCTCACACTGTGCCCATTAAGATCATATCTGAGCATTATGGTGTCCATTCTCAATCCTGGGCTCATGTCCTTTAAGGATGAGATTGTGCCATTAGGCACATCCTGGAACATGCACCACCATCCCAGGAATACCCCTAGGAGGCACTGTCTCAGAGATGTCCCTCTGAGGCATAGTTCTTTACCTACTTTCCCTTGCTTTGGTGTGCAGTTAAGTAATTTAGCTGTTGGTCTAACTTACAACATCCTCTGCTCTGGTGCCTCTATGCTGGCCAATGCACTATTGTGGCAGAGCAAAGATTCCAGCCACTCCTTAGTCCTCCCCACACACTTCCCCACCCCTGAAACAGATGGGTGGAGAATAGTGTTTGCACAGCACTCCCTGATCCAAGGACAGGATATCCTGTGCCAGGAACGGATTTACAGGTTCTTATCCCCCGTATGCATTCTGCAGGGGGAAAGTCATAGTCTAAATCTAAAGCTGAAGTCTCTAGAAAATTGGGAGGGAAGCCTAGCAGCACAGAAATCAGAAGTCTTTTCCTTTCATTATAATGGGAAATTAAATTTCCCTCAAATCAATGGAAACATGCAGTCTTGTATTTTTATTGTGGGAAGGGGTAAAGGATCTTATTATTCTGTCTCTTACCTCACCGCTCCCCAGATACAGCAGTATGCTTTCCAACAAACAGCAGAGAACACTTCATATTTATGATGCTCACCAGCCGGCCATCCGTATCACTCCATTTACAGTTAGAAAGGCTTGCTCAAAGCCTTTAGGGGAGCTGTTGTGTAAGGTGACGCGTGCGCTGGTTGGCTGACATTGTCGGTTTGCATTGCCAGTTTTTACACTGTCCACAATCATTCTTGTTACATAGGAATGAAGGTGTGGGCCTTGAAATATGATGTAAAATGAGGGGAAGGCTATATATTTGCAATTAGGTAGGTAGAGTGTAAACTCTTGAGGGAAAAATATGGTTATATTAGCAAAATATAATACCGTTTCCCCACACTCTTTCCATAACAATAGGAGCCATCTCATTGCTGCTGTTTAGTAAACAATCTGTTTTTTCCTAATTGATATTTATCTTTGTTTTTATCTGACTTATGGCTGTTTCTTTCTACTGCTAAACAGAATCCCTGCTTTGCTATCTATTATTAAGGTCTTCGAAGCATTGCATTAATGATAAGGAATAGATTTTATGTTGTACTGTAGTCCTAGAATGAAAAGCCAATATAGACAACAAGAAACGGCAAGTCTCATTCTCCTCTGATTTACTTCACAGTAAATCCAGAATATAACAGAGATCAGAATTTGTCTTAGTGTGTGTACCTAAATATGCATGCCATTTCTGTCCAAGGTTTCGTAGTAGAATTTGTAATTGTTCTAAACATGTAAGTGAAAAGATGCTACCTAGAAATGTCCCAAATCACAATAGATGTCTGGAGATGGTGGTGAATTATTGTACAAAAGATCTCCAAATTTAGCTCTCTTCTTGCATTATTTGCACACAATATCTTTACTTTACATTTAATTTTAAGAACAGTAAAATGCAGCTAAAAGGTATTTCTAATTCTTTAAAGCATATGAAAGAATGTTACTTGGTTGTGGCGTCTTGTGTATTAACCTGCCATTAACCTTTTTATAACTAGGTCTTTTATCATGTGCAACACACTACCTACAAATACAACATCCTTGGTCAGCCCTGAAAAAATTAGCCTGGGACCTGCAGGACAGATTAACTCCTAACTGGGCTCTAGATCTAAGCCATCCAAAGAACTCATCCTACAAACTAAAAAGCACCCTGCTTCCAAAACAAAAGTATTCGTACCTGTGCACACTTCCTAACAGATTCCGAGATATAGACATTCATTTCTGACTTCAGTAAATACTAATTAATATAGGATGCTATCTTCAAAAGCACTCAGCCTTGGCAAAACTCTGTTCCCAGTGAAGTCAGTGGGAGTTTTACAATTGATTTCAGCAGGAGCAGAGGTAGAACCAGTGATAGTACTTTTGAAAATTCCACTCTTAGTATAAACAGCCCACTGCATGCTAGGGCATGAGCTACAGAAACAAAAAGGAAACTGATCAGTCTGCATCGGTTGCCTTGACTGAGTGAAATGCAAAAGCACAACAGCATAAACTGCAGTGTTGCCAACTCTTGAGATTTTTATCATGAGTCTCGTGATGATTGATTGTTTTTTTGAATTAAAGCCCTGGTTTCTTGAGTCAGATGATGACATGAGAATCTCTGATTTCATTAAAACAAACAAGCAAAAATTTCAAGCCCTCATTTTTATGAAGCCAAGATTGAAAATGTGGACTCCCTAAAGGTAAAAATTCCAGAAGGCAGATAAAAAGAAACCCACATTTATTATTTTTAAATCTCATGATTTTTAAACCAATCTCATGACTGGTTGGGGTTTGACTTTATGATTTTTGAATGCTTGGGGTTGGAAATATGGAGACAGTGAAAAGTAAATCTGATTTGTACTCAGTTCGGGAGGATGTTAATGCCATACAGAAGAATAAGTTTTGATTGTTTTTTTTTTTCCTGATAACATCCCTCTAAGGAAGAAAAAGAGAAGGAATGAGGGAAAAACCCACACAAGTATAGTGTGCACAGTTTCCTCTTTCACACCTATATAGGTTTCTTTAGTGTTCCATTTAGACACGCAGAGCACATATCAGTGGCTTAAAATCATTACCTACTATTCATTCGTGGTTGATCAACAAACAGATGCTGTACACCTTAAGCTGACTAGAAAAGCAGAGACAGTAACAGTAGTAGTGCCATACAAAGAAATAATTTTAACAAGATGAGGTAAAAAAAACCTAAAATAATGTTATGCACAGATGATGTTTTTTCCTAAATACTCTTTTGTTACAGTTTAGCAACAGATTAAAACGTAGAAATTTTTTTAAAACTACGGCGCCACGAAGCCAGTAATGCTATGCAATAACAATTGTACTGAACAGACAGAGAACAGCTGTTACTGCATCTTAGTCAGTTTACTTGTATTTTCCAGTGTAAGGTTGTTTGGTGGGAGAAAAAATGCAGGCAACTGCCAAAAAAAAAAGCATATGAGGTAAAACTTGTAGTTGCTCTCATGAGAACATTCTCAGATTTGAAAGTAGCTGAAAAAAAATGCTGAATATAGATCTCTGGAGAGCCATTGCACTATATAGAGAAAGAGCAGAGAAAATAGAGATGACTAAGGAAAGAGAGAACAACATACACTACCAGAAAGACCATAAGCTGTAGGGAGGTAATACCCTGCAGAGTGGATTAAGAATGAAATATCAATTACTACTCTGAATCTCCTTGCTTGTGCTGATTTCTGTGACAAAGTGAAGAACCCCACTTAAGCACTGTTTTGTTGGGTTATTTCCTTTAGTTATTGTAACCTGTACATCAAATTTTGTTATGTAAATTTAAAGAGTAAAATGCATCCCTGGTATAACTCTGTTAACCTCAATGGAGCTCCCTGGTGGATACGTTGGCCTGAGAGTTTTTAAAGCACGGTAGGCCAAAATCTGACTATCTGTGCATGCCTTAAAATGGATTGCTGGAATGAGACTTATGTAGACAAAATTATTCCACCCTAAATCTGCCTTTAGTTCAGACCTGTGGGAAAGCTACTTCAAGAGTTTTTCCCCAAGCAGAACTGCAGAGGGGAACAGGCTGAGATATAGGGGCTCGGTCCACTTTATCTGTGCATGGATGCCCCCTGACCGCACAATGGGCATTATTCATGCCCCAGCATTCCTGTGCTCCTGGCACAGCTTCTGACCTAAGTAATTTGGGAATAGGGTTAGTTAATGTGTTCTTGCAACACCAGCCTATAAAACACTGTAGATCATGATTAGTGGCAGCGCTTTGGAGTTTTGAGTGTAGCCAAGCCCTTAGTTTCTGGGTGAAATCCTGGCCCCCCTGAAGTCAAAGAAAGCTCTCATTTGTACAGAGGGAATCTTCTGAGAATGTAGAACTAAATCCATTAATTAGTTTGAGTTAAAATTAATTTAAAAAATAGATCCCTGAGTAGAAATGATGGAGTGCCCCAAGGGTCAGTCCTGCGGACGGTTTTGTTCAATACCTTCATTAATGATCAGGAGGATGGCGTGGACTGCGCTCTCAGCAAGTTTGCAGATAACACTAAACTGGGAGGAGTGGTAGATACGCTGGAAGGTAGGGATAGGATACAGAGGGACCTAGACAAATTAGAGGACTAGGCCAAAAGAAACCTGATGAGGTTCAACAAGGACAAGTGCAGAGTCCTGCACTTAGGACGGAAGAATCCCATTCACTGTTACAGACTAGGGTCCAAATGGCTAGGACGCAGTTCTGCAGAAAAGGACCTAGGGGTTACAGTGGATGAGAAGCTGGATATGAGGCAACAGTGTGTCCTTGTTGCCAAGAAGGCTAATGGCATTTTGGGCTGTATAAGTAGGGGCATTGCCAGCAGATCGAGGGATGTGATTGTTCCCCTCTATTTGACATTTGACCCTCTCTGGAGTACGTGGTCCAGTTTTGGGCCCCACACTAAAGAAGAATGTGGAAAAATTGGAAAGAGTCCAGTGGAGGGCAACAAAAATGATTAAAAGGGCTGGAGCATTACTTAGTGGGAGAGGCTGAGGGAACTGGGATTGTTTAGTCTGCAGAAGAGAGAATGAGAGGGGATGATAGGCTTTTTTAATTACTTGAAAGGGGTTTCAAAGAGGATGGATCTAGACTGTTCTCAGTGGTACCAGATGACAGAACAAGGAGTAAGGTCTCAGTTGCAGTGGGGGAGGTTTAGGTTGATGATTAGGAAAAACTTTTTCACTAGGAGGGTGGTGAAGCACTGGGATGGATTACCCAGGGAGGTGGTGGAATCTCCTTCCTTAGCGGTTTTTGAGGTCAGGCTTGACAAAGCCCTGGCTGGGATGATTTAGTTGGGAATTGGTCCTGCTCTGAGCAGGGGGTTGGACTAGATGACCTCCTGAGGTCCCTTCCAACCCTGATATCTATGATTCTTTGTGTACCACAGCTAATACACAGACACATGCTATAAGTATAGACCAGTTGTTCTATATCCTGTGCAAAATGTCCCACTCAGAGATTCCTGACCCACGCTTCCACACTTTGTACCATGGTGCATAATCCAAAGGAAACAACAGCGTGTGGTATGGGGGGCATGCCAACTGGCTGTGGCCTGTTTGTGGAAAGTCCTGGCACAATGAATGTTAGCCTGTTTTAAACATTCCAGGCAAAACTTATTACTCTCGTTCAGTTGCATAACACATGCATATTTTTATCTTCTGCACAGATGCTTCCAATAAGGCACTGACTTCAGTGGGAGTTAAGGGCACGCAGCAACTTGCAGAATTACACCCTATGTGATTTTGGACAAGCTACTTAACCTCTCAGTGCCTTGGAGTGTTCTGTAATTTAACAGACTGTGGTTTGTTGAGCAGATATTTGGAGGATGAGTGTTACTGATTTGTACTATAAGTGAAGGTTATTAGAGTTTATAAATTCATTTGCTGACAGCCTTGTATTTTACTGTATGATGTCACAAGCTGTAACAGTACAATATATCAATATACAAGGCAGAGGAGAAAGCTGCTACAGCTGTAAATCCTGCATATAAATCTGTATAGTTAGCAATCACGTATATGTCATACACTTGCTTTTCCTGTATTCTTCTCTTCTCCAAAAGGCATGGACCAGCTATGCCCGTCCTTCCATTTTGTTATGGTGACTCTCCAAAAAGTGGTGCAATATAACAAGCAAATGGATCTAACTGACTATATGTTTTTGAATACAGTAGTCCAAAGCAACTGGTTATAATCAGAGACAACATTTTTCACTGTGCTTGTATGGTGACTTGGCAATGTGAGTGTTTTATGGTTGTGTATATTTTCTTAAAGTGTCCATTGAAAATGGAGTTATGCTGGTTGGAAAACTGTTCCCAGAGAATAGTTCTTAAGTCAAGCTGGAAGGGCATGTTGAGTGGGTTCCAGCAGGGATCAGATCAGGGTCTGGGTCTGTTCAATATCTTCATTAATGGTTTAGATAATGGCATTGAGAGTACACTTATAAAGTGCGCGGATGATATCAAGCTGGGAGGCATTGCAAATGCTTTGAAGGATAGGATTGCAATTCAAAATGATCTGGACAAACTGGAGAAATGGTCTGAAGTAAACAGGATAAAATTCAATAAGTACAAATGCAAAGTACTCCACTTAGGAAGGAATGATCAATTGCATACAGACAAAATGGGAAATGACTGCATAGCAAGGAGTACTGCGGAAAGGGACCTGGTGGTCATAATGGATCACAAACTAAATATGAATCAACAGTGTAATATTGTTGCAAAAAAAAGCAAACTTCATTCTTGAATGTGTTAGCAGTAGTGTTGCAAGCAAGACACAAGAAAAATTCTTCTGCTCTAGTCAGTGCTGATTAGGCCTCGATTGGAGTATTGTGTCCAGTTCTGGGTGCCACATTTCAGGAAAGATGTGGACAAATTTTAAAGATCTGAGAAGAGCAACAAAAATGATTAGAGGTCTTGAAAACATGACCTATGGAGAAAGATTGAAAAAATTGGGTTTGTTTAGTCTGGAAAAGAGAAGACTGAGGGGACATGATCACAGTTTTCAATTATATAAAAGGTTTTTACAAGGAGGAGGGAGATAAATTGTTCTAGTTAACCTCTGAGGATAGGACAAGAAGCAATGAGCTTAAATTGTAGCCAGGGCGGTTTAGGTTGGACATTAGGAATAACTTCCTAATTGTCAGGGTGGTTAAGCACTGGAATAAATTGCCCAGGGAGGTTGTGGAATCTCCGTCACTGGAGATTTTAAAAAGCAAGTTAGACAACCACCTGTCAGAGATGGTCTAGATCAGTAGTTCCCAAACTTGTTCCTGCAGGAGAAGCAATTGGCCGAACCTGCAGACGCGGCAGGTACACAAACCGGCCTGGACCACCAGGAGCTTTCCCTGCACAAGCGGTGGAACAAGTTTGGGAACCACTGGTCTAGATAATACTTAGTCCTGCCTTGCATGCAGGGGACTGAACTAAATGACCTCTTGAGGTCCCTTCCAGTCCTATGATTCTATGCAGCTCCTCAGGTAAATGGTATCGTCAATGTCCAGTCAACAATGCAAATTCAAATAAAGCTTTTGTCTGACCAGATGATTTTCTACCTTTTTGCTGCTATGTGCTAGGCCTCTAAATTTTTACTGGCATATTATGTCAAGTAGGAGGAGTAACAGACCTGCCCTCTGGAAATTGGGAGAAGGCTTCTGACCACATTATTCCCAAAACCATTTTTTTCAATTGTTGGAGTGGCTGGCCATAAAAACAGTTCTGCACCCCCCAGTGTAGATACTTTGGAGAAAATGTTGTGGGTTTTGAGGATGGATTGAGGTTAAATAGGGAACAATAATACCCTAAAATGAGTGAATAAAGTAGATAGCCAGAGCTTTAAAACACAGCTTTTGAACATGAAGTCTCTTTATTCACAATCACAGTCATATAAAAATTAGAGATTGCTTTGAGCTAATTTGACACATTCCATTTACACTGATAAAACAGGAAACTGGATTTTCAAAGAGAGGACTTGATAATGATACTGACTAGCATAAACTAAACAGTGTGGAAGTAGAATACATCTAACCATCTTCATTAGAGAAAGAGAGCCCACTCCTCAGAGCCTGTTTGGCTTTGAACTCAGTCTGGATCTCAGAGCTCAGTGCAGTTTGAATCTGGGGTCTGGCTTTGGACCTATTTCTAATGTTAATGACTGTTTTTGTGAGATGACTTGAAGCCACCAAAACAAAAATTGCTCCCTTTTAGAGGATGAAATTCATCCTGTGCAGAGTGCCCACACAAGGCCTCTTTTGAACTTAAGTAGTGCATAGGTCTTGTCTGCATGGCGCAAGCCTTGTGCTGCTGGCCCTCTGCCCAAGGGTGAAATTCACCCAGAGAACATAGCAAGAGACATTTGAATGAATAATCTAGTTTAGGTTTTAAATAGATTCCATTAAGATTAATCTATTGGTTTGAAAACCTACTTGGAGCATTACAGCAATGAAGAAGCTGAGCAAAAGTATCAATATTGTCTTTTGGACTAGAGCTCAAGACAGAGATTTCTTACCTTTTGTCAACATGTTATCTATTATCAATCCTCACCACTTGCATATCCTTTTACAGCTGTCCAGTTAATACCCAGATACAAAATTAGGTACAAACCACTTCAATTAACTTTTGGACAATTCTGATATTGTTTTTCCTAACGCATAATCTTTTCAGCACATACCTTTTTTAAGTATATGGCTGTAACGAGTGAATTTGTTTCTTTACATGGTAGTGCAGTACTGGACCACTTAACTGTCTCTGTGCAGGCAGTTTTGTGATTCAGTGCCTCATCCATTAGTGGTTAGTTAGATTACTTGACTTATGGATTGTATGGATTGAATTAGCAAATCAGTGTATCATCCCATTACAATTTCATCTAGGAGAAAACTTGACCTGAAAACCACAGAAAAAAAAACAGCATTTTTTTCCCTGAAGCAAGTGAGTAATTTAAGTCCCAGATTTTGAAATAATCAGCCTTTCCTTCAGGGGAAGAAATCCTTTTTGGACTTGTTTTCTGTGCAGGTCATGTAAGTTATGAACTGTGTACTTTAACTGAGGCACACAGTGTTTGCAGAATGACCTATATAGTCATTCTGCTTTAAAACCAAACAGGGTGCTGATTGCAAATTTTCTGCTTTCTCCATATTGGTAAGTTCATATTTCTCATACATATCAGTGTCTTCTTCCAGATGTGTATCTGAATGGTGAATTTCAATAAAAATAATATAGGTAAAGGCTCCAATTACTCCTCCCATCATAGGTGCAATGGTAGGAACCCACCACCAGTTATTTCCAGCCCTGTAAGAAAGAAAAGCAGAATTACTATTCACTATGTTGCTAATACTGATCTGTTGTTTAGAAGCTGAGTTAAAAACGCTGTATGGTAGTATTGACTTTACTGCAATATTTCGTATAGCTAAAATGCCTGTTACAGTGAGGTTTTTGTACCATATCTTTTAGGCCTTGGCTCCACTGGCGCTTTACAGCGCTGCAACTTTCTCGCTCAAGGATGTGAAAAAAACAATCCCCTGAGCGCTGCAAGATGCAGCGCTGTAAAGTACCAGTGTAAACAGTGCCGCAACGCTGGGAGCGCAGCTTCCAGCGCTGCAAGCTAATCCCCATGAGGAGGTGGAGTACTTGCAGCGCTGGGAGAGCTCTCTCCCAGCGCTGGTGCCGCAACCACACTCGTACTTCAAAGCGCTGCTGCGGCAGCGCTCTGAAGTTTCAAGTGTAGACAAGCCCTTACTGTGGTAAATGTTTACTTTGACCTAATGTTTCTGTAGATTGGTGACAACCGTTATTTTCCTGTGCACACTCTGGTTGAAATATGCTAACAACCCCCTGGGCCTTAGGTCTGAGTACTGTAAATATTCTTTAGAAAATAAGGCCTCCTAACTATCAGACCCTTAGGGAATAGAGAATTTGGGAAAGTTGGGATTTGTTGGCTTGTAGTGAAATTAAATGAAACACATTTTTTGCACTACATTGTCAGATGATAAACACACTAATGGGCAGCTGGCAACATCAAGTGTGATGATTGCACAGGTATGTCTCAATTTTTCTGCTTATATGAGGAACAGTTTGCAGAATCAGGCCCTATATACACATAATATACAATGTTTTGCTCAAGAAGTAACGTATATTTTGTGTGCCTTGGAGAGTATAGTTTAACATACTAAAGTGTAAAGTATATTATGCTTGACTAGAGTGGCCAGGACAAGGTGTACTCAGTAGTCTTTGTTCTGTTCATCTACATATGATGGGTTCGGTCACAGATATCCCCTTGGGACTGTCACCTGATGTGCTAAAATTACCTCTGAGCTTGTTTTCCCTGCCAACTTGGGACTCCAGAACTCTGTCTTGTTGATCCAGACACGCTAGCCTGCTGCAACCCAGATTCAGGGTATGGTCTATGCAATCAAAGCTGCAGACTTAATGGAAAACAGCTCAGCTGGTACCTATCTCCAGCACCCAGACACCCAGCTCCCAATGGGATCCAAACCCCAAATAAATCCATTTTACTCTGTATAAAGCTTATACAGGGTAAATTCTTAAATTGTCTGCCCTCTATAACACTAATAGAGAGAGATGCACAGCTGTTTTCTCCCCCAGGTATTAATCACTTACTCTGTGTTTTTTAATAAACAAAAGTGATTTTATTAAGTATAAAAAGTAGTATTTAAGTGGTTTCAAGTAATAACAGACAGAACAAAGTAAGTCACCAAGCAAAATAAAGCAAAAAGACACAAGTCTAAGCCTAATACATTAAGAAAGTGATTACAAGTCGTCTTTCACACTCAGAGATGTTCCAATAAACTTCTTTCACAGACTAGACTCCTTCCTAGTCTGGGCCCAATCCTTTCCCCTGGTACAGTCCTTGTTAGTTCCAGCAGACATTTCAGATGGTAAACAGGGGATTTCTCATGGCTAGCCTCTCCTTGTCCTGCTCCACCCCCTTTCATAGCTTTGGCCCAAGGCGGGAATCCTTTGTCTCTCTTCTAAATGGAAAAGCACCAGGTTTAAGATGGATTCCAGTATCAGGTGACCTGTTCTGTGAGACCCCAGCCTACATTCTTCCAGGGCTGGCCCACATGTACACAGGAAGGTTTGCAAGTAGACAAAGCCATTTACAGGTCAATGATTCTGAAGCCCCCTTAATGGCTTCCACTTAATATGTTTACATTAGTATTACAAATTTATATATTCTGCTAACTCCAGACATAGAAATAATACATGCAAACAAATAGGATGAACACACTCAGTAGATCATAAGCTTTGTAATGATACAAGAGACCTTTTGCATGAAGCATATTCCAGTTACATCATATTCACACTCATAAGCATATTTCCATAATACATTATGAGTGCAGTGTCACACTACACATGCAAAACTCCATCTGTGTCTTGCATGTGTGTGCGTGTCCTTGTTCTAAACAAAGTCTGTGAAGATGGGGCCCTAGTGCTTCCTAATTTATCTTCTCTAAATTATGGCCCTTACTTGCACTGGACAACTGGCATTTTCCCTCCTGCTAGGAGGGTGCAAGAGCAGATGTCCTGGAGCTGATTGCAAAGATAAACTGAGATCAGAACATGCTTGAGTTATGAGTTGCCATTACCCTCTATCCTCCTCCTGAACCAGAGGCAAATACTCTTTGTGACATCCCTTAGCTCCACTGAAGCACATTTAGTTCTCCTGTTACCCAGCATGCAGCTGTGCTGCCAGGTCAGAAGGAAATCATCCAGTTATGTCTTTGTGATAATAAAGTCTTTTCTCTCCCACTACTACTAAAGGGACACATTCTGCCCACTGTATTCATGCAACTGAAAACTAATGGAGCTTGCAGGTAGTTTCCTCTGCTGCAGCTAGGGATTCCCTCAGGACAAAAGAGTTCACAGTAGATGCAGAGCTGACAAAGCCAATGCCTATGCTTTCTTATCTGCAGCCCCTGGCTCAAGGAGCATGGTATAGGTGGGGGAGTGGGAGTGGTTGAAGTACACTGCAGTTCATGGTCCTTTGGGGAGCTGGGGCAGAGAATCAGGGAGCTGTAATTAGCTCAGTAACAGCTCCTCACTTTGCTACACCCAAAACTGGGCACAGCAGGAAATCTGCCCCATGGGGACAGCTCTCATAAATAGGGGTCTAGCAAATTCGCAGAAAATCATGTGAAATCTGGTTTCAACTGTGAAATCTGGTCTCTGATCACCCAGCTCTGAAGGCAGAGCGGAGAGTGGCAGCTGCTAGTCAGGCACCCAGCTCTGAAGGCAGAGCCGTGGCCAGCCCACCTTACTTCTCTGCTGCTGCTGCTGCTGCTGGCAGCAGTGCTGCCTTCAGAGCTGGGTGCTCGGACAGCAGCCACTGCACTCGTGCTGCCTAGCTTCAGGAAGTGGTGCTGCCAGCAACAACAGAGAAGTAAAGGTGTCAATACCATGCCTCTCCCGCAAAAAAAAGCTTTGCAACCTTCTTTTGGGTCAGGGCCCCCAGTTTGAGAAACGCTGTGGAGAAATCACACATTTTTTGTGGGTTGGTCATGGCATAAATAGCAAATTTCGTGGATATGATGCATGGTGTAACACATCTGCAAAATTTGCTATTTATGCCATGACCAACCCACAAAAAATGTGATTTTTTTCTCTGATTTAAGTAGATTTCTTACTCATAAGTAAAATAAGTAGGGATTTGGTCCAGTATCCCCCATCAGTAATAGAACTTCAAATTAAAAAAAAATGGGTGTGGTTAATCAGAAAATCTGGGATGCAACTATATGGGATAAAATATATTAAACAAAATCCTATGGAGATTTTTAAACATGGGGCAGCTGCATCATAGAGAGAACATTACACGTATGAGTGCCAATTAACTACTGTATGTTACACTTTAAAGGGAAACACTCAGGTTCAAATCTAGTCATTTTTAAAAGAGTTCAACATTGTACAGAGTGCTTAAGCCCCCTTGCCCATTTTGATTGTTTTACAGTCACATTTTCTTTGTTTTAAAAATGCTTGTCCTCTCCCCTGTTGCTGTTTGAAAGTTTCCCAACAACAGGAGAAACTGGCTAGTTGAAGGTACATGCACAGAGAACCTAAGGCTATTAAGAGCAGCAGAGTCCTGTGGCACCTTATAGACTAACAGACGTATTGGAACATGAGCTTTCGTGGGTGAATACCCACTTCGTCGGATGCATGTAAGGCTATTAATGTACCTTCCAACACATCTCTCATCTTTTGAAGTAGGATATTGAAGTTAGAATAATTCTGATTTGATTTTTCAGAGAATTCAAACAGTTTAAATTCCGGGAATTTTTAGATGCTCCTTCACATTTTAAAACAAATGCAAAAGGATGCACAAAATCTCACTACGCAAGACCTTATGTAGTTCTTTTGGACTTCTCCAGAACAGAAGTTGGTTTTAGTTAATGCTGTTAATGCCGTTTGTGCCACTCAAACGAGACTTGTCAGCAGAGATGTGTGTAGATGGTAGATATCTGAATGCTATCTATAACCTTTAAATAGGAGAAGCTGATAGCTGATAAACCCCTAAAGCTTCAGTATGGAAATATTAGGACTGATCTCTTGCAGCTAGCCGCCAGAGGGCACTATTACTTTATAATATAACTAAAAAATCCCCAACACATTTTAAATCAGATAAAGGAATTCTGATCTGAAGAAGGGCTCAGTGTGGCTTGAAAGCTTGTCTCTTGCACCAACAGAAGTTGGTCCAATAAAATATATTGCCATACTCACCTTGTCTCTCTAAAGGAATTCAAAGGCAGTTTCAGGGGAGTCTAAATACACTGCAGATGTAATATTGAAAGGAACAGTACTGACTGCACAGCTCATACAGAACTTTCAGTCTGCTAGTCAGTGCTTACCTAGCCTTTCGGAATCATCATGGGCCCTGGTTAAAAAGGAAGGTATGATAAACACGGGGGGGGGGGGGGGGAATTCCACTGCTGCTAGATAGTTTCAGATATTGTAGTAAAATACTCATCTATAGCAATGTCCCTCATCACCTCTTCATATTTTGTTAACCCGGCAGCTAATCAACTGCAAGGTTGAGCATATGTATCTGAATCTCTGGCTTTTTTTTTTTCCTCACTGTAACCAGAACTGTTAGGGGAAACCATGTTTAAGTATTGCTGTTAGGAGGTTCTAGCATTATTGCCCTGTTCAGGTGGCTAAACCTTGAAAACTTTGGCTTTCCATTGATACAGTAGACTTCAATAGGACCTACTTGTTTGAGTAAGTTATCCGAACTGTACAACAGACAACCTTCTCTGTCCCCTTCTGAAGTACACAGAATGGTTTGACAACACAATTCTAACATGGGTTAGGCAAAACCAAATCTGTCCACAGTGATTAGAGAAATCCTGCCACTGACCTGCTTACAATATTATTCAAACTTTAGCATATGCAAGACCTTATCCGTATTCTGCAACCGACATACTGTACCTAAGTTTCAGCCCAGTTATGTAACACTCCATTTAACCTTCTGTACTCCAACTTGGAACTATGTTGTAAATGGGTAAGGGAACAAGCATGTTGTAACTGGCTCCCCAGTTACAGCTGTAGGGTAAAGCTGTAGAGAGGAAGCTGTCCTACTTCATTTGTATATCTCTAGGACTGTTCAGATTATTTTTTCTCTACTGCAATACATTCTGTGCTCTCCCTTTTAAATGCTCAATATAGTTCTTACGGTGTGGACATATTTCCCACCTTACTATAAATCCCAAGCAAAATTAACAGAAATGATCTGAAACAGGTAACAAATGTATTTTCTTCTGTTTTCCTGTAGATTTTAAAATAGAAATGTGTATGACACCTCATACGAGGAGAGGGGGAGTTCCTAGAGAATCAATGATTAGATTACTGCATGACAGGGCTTCCCAACCTTCTCCAGCAAATTGCCTATTTATAATGAAAGTTTTTTTCCCTGGATATGAAATCTTACACTGCATGTGCTCCATTTTTTTTAATAAGGCAGTGTTGTCTAGTGGATAGAACACTGCCCTGGAACTCAGTAGACCTGGACTCTATTCCCAGCTCTGCCACTGGCCTGTTGGGTGACTCTGGGCAAGTCACTTCCCAGGCACTCTGTGCCTCAGTTTCCCTGTATGGAAAATGGGGTAATGATACTGACCTCTTTTATAAATGCTTAGAGATCTATGGATGGAAAAACGTGCTATGTAAGAGCCGCATAGTAGTATTAAATGTCTTTGTATGGAATATTAGGGGCTCTGGTTATTTATCCTGTAGATATCTAGGGGCTTTAAGTAGTTGTGGCGAGCACTTGGGATTCCTACTTGTAAATAATTAGCAATACAAAACTAACCAACCAGAGGAGCCTCCTCCTGAAGAAAGGTTTGAAAACAGTGCTGTTTGTGTATGTACAAAGCAGGCACCTGGATACAACTGGATACAGGTGGGTGAGCTTTGCTTTTGGTATGTGCATGTGGCTAACTGTGTGCCTAGCCAGCTCAATATGTGCGAACCAGGGATTTGAAAGTGCATGCTGAAACATGAACACTAAGGAGGTATCACACAGCCTCAAAATCAGGCCTTTAGATTTTTCAGATTTCTGCAATTTCCTGCATTCGACTCTCAAAATAGTAGTCCAAGTCAGCCTGCTCTATTTATGTTGTTTTCAAATTATTGTGTCGCAGGATATTAGTGAGATAAGGTGGGAGAGGTAATATCTGTTATTGGACCAACTTCTGTGAGAGACAAGCTTCAAGCTTACACAGCGCTCTTCTTACCTTTCCCAGACCTGAAGAAGAGCACTGTGTAAGCTCAGACTTGTCTCTTTCACCACCAGAAGTTGGTCCAATGAAAAGATATTACCTCCCACACCTTGTCTGATCTATCTATGGCTTTTAGTGCACCTATCACTGCACTAATTGCTGACTCTCTACAGCAGTTTTTGTTCTTCGTGAAAACTGTTGTGGGAGAAGAAAGCATTTCCTTTAAGCTATTTTCAGTGTTATCCGAGACCCCACAATATTTTGGGAGAGTCTATTCTGAAACTGTACCTTGTATTTGAGGAAATGCAAGTTTTATTTTCTGGATGTGCTAAAAATCCTCATTAAGGCACAGTACTTACTTTATCATGTGTCAAACTTCAAGTACACGACCAGATTTCACTGGAACTATTTCATACGCCAGTGAGTATGGTACGTGCTGAAGTATCAGGCTTGATCAGGGTCTTAATCTTTCAGCAGAACAACACTTAACAGGGGTATATTCACATCCCACTGATGCAATAATTACTTACGTGAATACTTCGAAACCCCATCCTGCTATAGCTGTGAAAATCCTTGGGCTTAGGTCCCTGGCTGGGTTCATGGCACAGCCACTGTTCATTCCCAAGGAACAAGTGAGCAGAAGGATAAGAAGTCCAACTGCAATTGGTTCCAAGCCCTTTGGTACACCCAAATTTTTGGTGTCAAAAATAGCAAAGACAACCAGAACAAGAAGAGCTGTTGACATCACCTGTCCAATGAAAAGAAAATATATTGAATAAATAACACATAAGCTCTAAATAGAGAGGGGGCCTTCTGGATCAGAATCTGAACTTCTCCAAAATTTGGTGGAGTTTGGATTTGATGATCAGATTCATCCCATTACGGAGAGATGACAGAGCAGCCCAGTTGCGATCCTACTGTCCCTGTAGTTCAAGGTGATAGGAATATGGTCTGGCTTGTCCCCTATTAGCAATAAGCATCCAAAATAAAAAAATCTAACTCCACCCAAATGTTCATCATTTGCAAACACATAACAGAAAGGTGCCCAAGCAATAATAGATATAAAAATACTGAAAAATGCAAGCGGAGAAATGCAATGTAAACTGAAGCTGCTGGTACCTGGCAGATCACATTCCTTTATGCAATAATTTTGCCAGCACAAAACTAATTGCTTCATATTTCTGCTTTGCTGAGCAGTCCCTGTTGCACATTTTGATAGTCAACTAACACAGCTGCTACTCTGAAACCTGTATTTAAACACAGCATCCATGCACATTAAAAATGTTGCTACAGAATCATTTGCTTATGATGGGCTTAATTCCGTAGACTGTGTACAGGCAAAACTGCCATTATTCAGCCCAATGTGCTTATATGGAAAAGTATCCAGGGTTGCTTTACTTGCTGACTAGGATGCTTCTGAAGAAGAAAAATCACCTTTCCCACACCCTGAGTACTTCATACAGTCACAGCTAGCTCTGCTTGATTCTAGTTAACTTTATGTAAAGTGCCTGTGTGTACATAGACACAAAGGACGAGATTGTCTGAACAGAAAGCAAAGGACAAATCTTAGGCCACGTCTACACTACGCACAAAAATCGATTTTAGATACGCAATTTCAGCTACGAGAATAGCGTAGCTGAAATCGAATATCTAAAATTTACTTACCCGTCTTCACCGCGCGGGATTGATGTGCGCGGCTCGCCATGTCGATTCCGGAACTCCGTTTATTTTGGTGGAGTTCCGGAATCGATCTAAGCGCGCTCTGGGATCGATATATCCCGTCCAGATCAGACGCGATATATCGATCCCCGAGCAATCGATTTTAACGCGCCGATACGGCGCGTAGTCTAGACGGGGTCTTAGAAATGTAGAGAAGGAAGTGGCAAGATTTGTTTACAAGCTTGAACGAGTGGAGCAGGAGAGAGAGAGAGAGAGAGAGAGATGTCCCCCAGTGTCTGAGGACTCATCTACACTCAGGTTTTTGTAGTAATTTAGCTATTTCAGTTAAGAGTGTGATTTTTTTTTTAACCGATATCATTAAATTGGTACAACTCCTATGTGGTAAGTTTTATATACTAGTATAAAGGTGACTTATACTGACACAGTTTATTACCCTAAATTTACAGTTTAAAAAAAGAGAGAGAGAACCTTTATTTTGGTATTACATCCAAAACCTACATTTAAAGAACAATAAGTTCACAAAGCTAAGCACTCAAAAGTTAGGAAATGCTGGAATTTTCATTGCCCGTACAACCTTAATTTGGGCCTTTTGTGCATATGACTTATGACATCATTTTTAGTAAAGTTGCACGGAGAAACTTTGACAAATCAGTTTTCTGTCAGAAAAGACAGTTCTGACAAAATCAAAATACTTTGCAAAGTTGAGCCAATTTCCCCAAAAGTTTATTTTGGAGAGAAACTTGTGGGGAGGGGGGGGTGGTAGAAGGGGAGAGTTCTGACAGTGTCGAAACGTCCAATGTTGACATTTTTTGAATGAAATTTTTTGATTTTATTTTTTTTGCTTTGAAATGACTTTTCATTTTGAATTTTTTTGGTATATCATGTTTTTAATATAAAATTAAAAAGTACTTTGTTGCAAAATATTGATCAATATACTACAGTTTTTTTAAAATCTTTTGCAGAGAATTTTGAAATGTTCAGGTTTTGTTCAGATTTGAAACGAAGCCATGTTTTTAAAGTCTCAAAATCCTTCACCAAATGCAATTTCCATCCTTTTGACAGTTCTAGTCTTTACATACGTAATCACATGCTATTTTACCACAGTGCTGGAGAAGGCAAACAGAGGAATTAGAGGCAGACAGTAGGTAAGAAACCACACCGTCATTGAACAAGGAGAAAGTGAAGGTTTTGGAAGGGGAGGAGAAAGGTGGAGGTTGTGGTAGATCTTCTCAATTTTTCTTTAATCATCAAAAATGTGTGCAGAGCAAGATGCGGTGAAGAGGCATCTATGAGGAAGTTAAAAGTAACAAATAAATGATTGCGGTTCTAGGAGTAAACTGCTATTTAGCCAGGGATAACATACATGTACCTACTGGGCCAGAACCCCAGCAGGTATAAGTTGGTGTACTCCCCTGGAGACTGTGGAGCAGTGCTGATTTGCATCAGCTGAGGATCTGGCTCAATACCTTGACAAACATAAAATAGTAGAAGAATTCCAAAGACTGTGTGGATAATAATAGCTATTATCTGGGGTTTAACATGGCTGCTGGAAAGAGCAGTTTTAAAGAGTTTTGCTTGCAGTCTGAATGAAATTTTCACTCTACAAGCAGTAATATCTTGTCATTACTATAATGCATAACAAGGAGTGACCAAAATGATAAACTTGGCCATAGTTGTTAGATTTTTAATAGTTTTTTTTTAATTGGCCAATTTTATGTTTTTCAACATTTTGTTTCTACAATCAAGACAACAAATGTAACAAGACTAGTGTTTTTTTTGTTTTTTTTTTGTTTTTCTCTGGGTACTTACTTGATCTGCAAATCCACTTATCAGGGACAGATGTGGAGCTGGATAAGTTGCAAAAATATGTGCGGTTGCATTAGATCCTGTAACTATAAGCTCTCCACCACTGTAGTTCATGAATGCATCTACAGAAAACATATCCATTGCCTGGTTATGCTTACTTATCAACATTACATACAGTGGGAATTGCACATCACATTCTCATTTGGAAGCTATTGGATCCTGTTTTATTTAGGGCTGAGGAATGATAAAACCACCTCCTCCATGTCTCATTTCTGCTCCTGTGCATTCAGGCACTGCAGTGCACCTCTTGTCTCTTATGGTCCATCTTTCAAATCCAGGCTCATGTGTTCCTTCTTTCTGACTGCTTGCCCCAGACCAGTGCTTGGAAAAGTGTCCTGATTTTGAACACATTTATATTGTTCTGCAAAATGTTTCTAGACCTGACATGACATCTTCAGATATCCGATTTCAGCAGCATTTTAATTTTACTGTTGTAAAACCATTCAGGTTACCAGCAGCCAGGGAATAATGCCACATTACTTTTTGCATTACATTACATTACATTATACAGTCCCTTGCTGTGGTGAAGGAACATTCCTGAGAGATCTCTGGCCCCAAAAGAGCTTGCATTCCCTGTTCTGTGTGAGGGCTTTACTTCAACTAACTGCCAACATTTCTTCTGATACCAGAACGTCTGCCTGCCTGGAGAAAGGGAATCACTTCTCTCAAATGTTGCCATTCCCCAGCCAAAGAGTTCAGCTCCCTGGAAGGACCTGCTTGGTGGCATGGGAGCTGGTGCCTTATTACCCTTAATTTCTCTATCTAATTTATTGTTTACCAAAGTCTTCAGAGTTACATTCCTTTCCCAAATTATAGTCCCTCCTAAAAGAAGGGCTAAAGCCTAAAAGAAATGACTCTCATTTTCCTAGCCATCCAACCTACTTTTTCTTCCAAATAGCAGACAGAACATGGTTAGTCCTCTCTTATCTTTTTATCTATACGTAAGGTATTACCACTTCTAGCATTGGTCTTCATTATGGCCAAGATTTTTTAAAGTGACTTGTGATCGATTCTTGGGTGCTAAACCTGAGACACTTTATAGGGACCTGATTATCATGATGTGCTAAGTACCCACCTTGTGAAAGTCAGGTCTCTTTAAGGTGTCTCAAGTCAGACATCCAAAACCACCCCTCAGTTTTGAAAATCTTGGCTGAGAATGGAATATCTCCTTGCCACACTACAGCTACAGCATGGTATTGTGGGGAAGCTCATTAGGGCAGAGAGAAATGAGGACTCCATTATATATATCAAAATAAGGTATTTTAATGTAAAACTTCCTGTAATTTGACTTACAAAATTTGAGGTAACAAAATTCTGGTCCTAAAGATCCAGCTTTCCAGATCTTCTGCCTGGATCCTAACCTGGAATGAGATTTTACTAGAACTGGGTCTAACTTAGGGTGGGCTCCAAGGCCATGAAAACCTGCATTAATAGTCCCTTTGCTCCAGCTTCCTTTTGCTCCAGCCAATCAGCCCCCCTCCACCGACCATGTGGTGGGGCAGGGGGTTCCTAACCTTTTGTCTGTGAGTTTGTAGTGTGTCAACTATCTAAAAACAACTTGCCACCTTGGCACCCTGCCTGACTAGGAGGAAGGAAGGGGTCACCAACACCAGGGACCCATGAAAACAAACAATGAGAACAAACCAAGCATTACTTTCTGTGCCACACTCCTGTCTTCAAGTGGTGCTATGGGAACATAGAAATAGCCTCACCTCTCTCATAATGGAGGTCACTGGTAAGTATTGCTGGTGTTGGCTAGAGCCGGGGGTGACCCAAAATGGTTTTAGAAACTTCTCAGAGGTAAGAGTGCCCAGGTCTCTACTTTTTGTAATAAAAGGGCAAGCTGAAGAAAAAACAACAACTCTGCTGCATACACCCCATGGTTGTTTTTTTCTTTCTAGCTTTGTGTAGAGTTGAGATTAGTTTAACTGCAAATGGCTTTTGGGTTAGCCCTTGACTAGCTGACCCCTCCTCAGGCTTCCTCCTTCTCATTGGTGGATGGTTCCATCACAACTATCTATGAATAAAAAGGGAAAGGAAAACTTTTTAACTGTGCCTTACTTTTGTTTACTTCTGTATATCTTTAAAAATTCCATATGTACATCAGTCAGATTATCACAGAATCCTGTTGTGTGAAGTACCATCTCTCTCTGGGACATCACTGGTGGTGAAGGAAAATAGCATAGGCAAGTGATGTGGAGTAAAATTATAAAAAGCTCCTAAACCCCACTGATTTTCATATAGGCTTTGGCTCCTAAGTGCCTAAATCACTTTTTAAAAAGAACGAGGAGTACTTGTGGCACCATAGAGACTAACACATTTATTTGAGCATAAGCTTTCATGGGCTAAAACCCATTTCATTGTTAATAGCCCAGCTTAACTGATTACTCTCGTTATAGTTAGTATGGCAACACCCATTTTTTCATGTCCTCTGTATATGTATATCTTCCTATTGTATTCTCCACTGCATGCATTCGATAAAGTGGATTTTAGCTCACGAAAGCTTGTGCTCAAATAAATTTGTTAGTCTCTAAGGTGCCACAGGAACTCCTCGTTCATTTTGCTGATACAGACTAACATGGCTACCACTCTGAAACTGTCACTTTTTAAAATGAGACTTAGTCTCCTAAGTCACTTTGGTGCTTTGGAAAAATTTACCTGGCTTCAGGGACCACAAGCAATAGTGTAATGGGTGAGGCATATAAGGGTGTAGGGATTGAACAAGGACTAAAGGAGAAAGAGAGGAGAGGGCCTAGGAAAACTGGAGAAAAAAGAGTTCCTGTAATCCTAGAACCTAGGAGACAGTAACAGAAAGCAAAGAAAAAGCTTTCAAGAAATACAAACTCCCACAGAGATCAACAGAATTAAGGATGGGACCACAGAAGCATGCAGTGAGTCCTTTTAAACAAGAAGCAGTGGTTAAAGAAATGACCTAGTCCTGGAGGATTTATGTAGCCAGGGAGGACTATAAATATACAATCTGATATTTTATTTTTCTATTATGCCTCAACATGTCATAGAGAGGAGCATGGTCCAGACAGAGTGGGGAGTAAAAAATTCCTGCATTCGAGTCTTGCACCTACTATATGATCCTCTGCCTCAGTTTCCATCTCTGAAATAGAGTTAATACCTAGCTCAAAGAGATGGTCTGAGATTTAGTCAGGTGGGACTTGATCTCCCAGTCTGTAGCCTCAGTGAACGATGTTGGTGATACTCGCATAAGAGATTTTGAATCAGTCCTTCAGTATTTCTAAAGTCCTTCCAGGAGGAGAAGCCCTATATACATGCTAAGAATTAAATAAGTAAAAGTCTTTGTGAGAAATACATGTTCTTAGAGTATCTAATTTCCCAAGAATGAGTCATTTTTCTACATTTCAGAACTTCTTCTGTTTTCTGAAATGTTAGTGTTGTCCAACACTTGGGAGGTCAGAGCCTTCCCTCTTAGTTCTTTCTTTCTCTTTTGTGACATAGGCCCAGTCCTGCAATGAACTGGGTATGGCAGACCTCTGTGCCTGCCTGGAACTCATTGAAGCATCAGGGTGTCAGAGATTTCCTTACTTCTAGCAAGTCCTATAGGTATGTCTACTATATACTCACCATAATAAATCCCAAAGACAGCTGCTGCTCCAACGAATGCTCCCAGGAATTGTGCTAATATATAAAAAGGTAATTTGGTCCATTTCAACCTTCCAGTTGCACACATGGCTAATGAAACAGCTGGGTTTATGTGACCACCTGAAAAATAAATCACAAAATAATACCAATAATATAGATAACGCAGAGAAATAGGAGGCAGAGGAGTGTTTGTAAAAATGTGAGCACTTTTGAACACTAGACTATGTGCCTAGGTTTGCTGGAGAAGGGGTTATTTTGCTATCTTTCACTCTTCTCAGTATTTGTGGGGAAGGGGAGTCAGTAGAATGTTATAGACTGTTCATTCTGCTTCCCAAGCATTTATTAAGATTAAGAAGTAACGTTGACTTGGTCATGCTGCAAATCTTGATCTGGATCTTGATCTGGATTCTGTGCTACATCTGAACTGCACTCAGGAGAAGGTGGCATTAAGTCATCTTTATGTTCCCCTCTTTAATGCTGGAGCTGGATGAGAACTGAGCCTTCCCTGGCATAAAGTAAAATCACCTCAGGCTGCTTAGGTGTGCTGACTAGAGGCTATCTGGAATTGAGATCACCACTGAACAGATGCACCCTTACCCCTCACTGGTGAATAGATGCACTCTACCCCTCACCGTACCCTTACCCCTAACCAAACCCCTATGCTGAGTTCTGGAGGGTGTGTGGCCAGGGAGCTGCTGTGGTGACCCTGTGTAAGTAGAGGGACCTATTTGTAACTATTTAGGAAGTGCTCAGATGCATTTGTGACAGGGACTATGTAAGTACCTAGATATTTAGGAAGGATGAGATTTCTCTAATAGCTGAGTTGACTGTAACAACTTTATTATCAAAATCTGAATTGTGTTGTTTATTACGTCATGTATTATCCACTTCCCTCAACACCTTTTAATCTGCACTGGGGAAAAGCGTTGAATGCCTCTGTAAACCTCATTATAGCTGGATGTGCAGTAGATGCTTAAGAAATGCATATTTCTAGTTACAGTAATATGTAGACTTCAAGATATTCTAAAATGTAAATATGATGAACTTGGATTTTGCTCCAATATAGAATAAGCCATGTGGTAACTTCCAGGTAAAGCCACATTCAGAAATATATTGAGACAAGAAAAATAGTGGCCGTTGTCTTTGATAAAATGTATATAAGAAAGTGACCTTTGTCAAAGGATAGCAATGGAGAAAGGTTTTCTCTCTGCTATTTCCATGTTTACTTGCACTGTGTTATCATCTTGTGAAACATAGGCACGTATGACACGTGAACAGATAAACACAGATAACAAGTAGGATAAAGACCTCCCTTGTATCCTTTCCAAAACTGTCCCTTGTATCCTTTCCAAAACTGTCATCAGTCTAGAATGAATTCTGAACTTCTCTAATGCTTCATCATAGAGCTAATAGATGAATGGGAGCTTATTTAACAATCCTTCATGCGAATTTCATATGTCCTTGTCTTATCTTTCTTTTTCCTTGCTCTGTCTGAAATGAACAATTTTCTTTTCTTTCAACAATCCCACACCTGTGCTTAGCGAGTACATGCAGGGGAAATGATTATTAGCTGGAAAAGGAGCTCATCAGAAATGGCTGATAAAATTAGATCTGCAGTGGGCTAGTCTACTGGATGGATTTGCCACTGACTTGGGAGAGACTCAAGATTCTTGGTCTTTGAGCCACCTACTGCTCCTTCAACTGATGAAATAGCAGCACTGACAGACTTTGGAAAGTATCATTTCCATTCTAATTCTGCCAGAAGGATGAGGAAGCATCAACAGTGAAACGAGGAAAAAATGTGGGGAGGGGAATTCTTAGGGCATTGACAGGGATGTAGACAGCCCCAGAATGATGGGGAAAAAGGAACATTCCCTTAAAATGGCATCTAGAAGAAAGCTCAAATTATCCAGACCATTAACCTTATGATACAGGGAGTTAGAATTTCTTAAAGTACCAATGCAAAGGATGTCAGCAGCACTTAGCCATGGGAATGCAGGATTCCAGTGAGCCAGAGGGTTTATTAATGAGGCTATGTGGAAATGGATATTCTACAACATATACAAATAATTAGATGTTGGGTTGCCACATCCTATTGACACATCTGCTCTTTCCCAGAGAAAATTTGCTGCATGCAGAATACCTTCTCAAAGGAAAAGCTTTGCAACCTTGCCACAGCTGAGCCCCATATATTTTAGGCAGGTCCAGATGAATATCCTTTAAAGGTACAAAAAGTGAGATGTGCTTTCCAGGTTATTTCCATAGTGCTGCATTGGAAGACCTAACCGAACTGTATCCACATCACAAGCAACAGCTGTAGTTAATCCTTGCTCAGATTAGAACAGCATTCCTGACATACTGTACTACCAAATTAAGCTTGTGTGATACTATTGAATCACGCTTATCTGTCTGAGTGAAGGTAATGAGATCTGGCTGTTTCACAATACTCTGAACCACTTCTTGGTATGAACCTAGAAACATCCTCTCAGTCGGTTATCTCAATGCATTGTCTACGTAAAAACACACTAGAAAGGAGAAAACAAACAGCCACCGCAATTCCTTCCAAGGCAACTAGATTTACATGCTTATTGCTAGGCTGAACTGCCCCTCTTTATCAGTGGTCACAGTTTCCTCAACCGAAACTAGAGGGCAATGGAACCTTTAACTTTAACCCTGGCAGTCTCCTCTTCACTTGCAATTAATTTTGCTTAAGTTATAAACAAAAAATGCAAGCTTCCCTTTTAGGTGCGAAGCTAATTCAGAATAAACACTAGAGCTGAAAGCAGGCATACAAACACTCCCAGGATCAATTTGGTCAGAGCCGAATGGGAGGGTATAAGGGTATGGCTACACTTGCAGATGTACAGCATGGGGAGTTAAAGCTGTCTTCATACAGCTGTGTAGGGAAAGCGCTGCAGTCTGGCCACACTGACAGCTACCAGCGCACTGTCATGGCCACATTTGCAGCATTTGCAGCGGTGTTAGGAGTGGTGCATTATGGGCAGCTATCCCACAGAGCACCTCTTCCCATTCTGGCGACGTGGGTTGTGGGAAGGGGGCGGAGGGGGCGGGGCATTCTCGTTCCTGTCCCAACGCCTTGTGATGCATTGCTTCACATCCCAGCAATCCCTATGTTTCCGTCCACATATGGCGCCATCTTTCAACTGTTTCTATGCAGTGTGATTCTGTGTTCCGTTTCTGTCTGCGGGAAATGGAGCCCGAACTGCTCAGGAGTATGCTGACGAGTCTCACAAGCACATCATGTTTGACAGTGAATCTATTCCTTAAGATCCAAAGTCACAGTGAGGCATCCGACGATAACGAGTCACGTAACGCGTACGAAACGAAATTGCTTGTGGCATTCACAGACATGCTCAGCACAGTGGAATGCCACTTTTGGGCTTGGGAAACAAGCACTGAGTGGTGGGATCACATCGTCATACAAGTCTGGGATGACGAGCAGTGGCTGCAGAACTTTTGGATGAGAAAAGCCACTTTCATGGGACTGTGTGAGGCGCTCGCCCCCACACTGCGGTGCAAGGACACGAGATTGAGAGCTGCTCTGCCAGTGGAGAAGCGGGTGGCTATTGCAATCTGGAAGCTGGCAACTCCAGACAGCTACAGATCGGTCACGAACCAGTTTGGAGTGGGAAAGTTGACCATTGGAATCATGTTGATGCAAGTTTGCAGGGCCAGTAATCACATCCTGCTAAGAAGAACCGTGACTCTGGGGAAGGTGCAGGACATTGTGGATGGCTTTGCACAAATGGGTTTCCCTAACTGTGGAGGGGCAATAGATGGGACGCATATTCCCATTCTGGCACCACCTCACCTAGCATCCAAGTACATTAATCGAAAGGGGTATTTCTCTATGGTTCTCCAGGTGTTTGTGGATCACTGTGGGCATTTCATTGATATTAATGCAGGCTGACCCGGAAAGGCGCATGATGCACACATCTTTTGGAACACTGGCCTGTTCAGGAAGCTGCAGGCCGAGACTTTTTTCCCAGAGCGGAAGATCACAGTAGGAGACATCGAAATGCCCATTGTGATCCTTGGAGACCCTGCTTATCTGTTAATGCTGTGGCTCATGAAACCCTACACAGGGAGCCTTGACAGCAGCAAGGAATGGTTCAACTACAGGCTGAGCCAGTGCCAAATGACTGTGGAGTGTGCTTTTGGCCGTTTAAAAGGCTGCTGGCGATCTACCGCAACGGGATAAACCACATCAATGCGCTATTCTGCATCTAGGCATGCATGCATGCAGCCCTAACCCTCCTCTCCTGAAAAATTTCCATCCTGAAAATAAAAGCCACTTACCAGGAACCTGCTCCTCTGTTTGTCCTCCACCAAGTACTGGCTGCTGCAACTGGCTACCTTCCTCCTGGCATGAGAAGAGCTCCTGGCTGCATGCCTCCAGGCACTCCAGGGTATCTCCCCCCACCCCAGTACCCTCACTCTCGCTTTCCTCCTGCTCCTCCTGCTCCTCCTCCCCGCTCTGAAGTGTCCATGGTGGTCCTTGGAGTGGAGGTGGGGTCACCCCAAAGTATCGCATCCAGCTCTTCGTAGAAACGGCAGGTCCTGGGGGCAGGGCTGGAGCGGCGGTTTCCCTTGCGGTCTTTGCAGTAGGCACTCCGCAGCTCCTTCACTTTAACCCTGGACTGCAGTGCGTCCCAGTCATGGCCCCTTTCCATCATGGCCCTTGATATCTGCCCAAAGGTATCGTAATTCCTATGGCTGGAGCGCAGCTGAGACTGCACAGCTTCCTCCCCGCAAACACTGATGAAGTCCAGCAATTTGCCATTGCTCCATGCTGGGGCTCGTTTGGCGCGTGGAGGCATGGTCACCTGAAAAGATTCACTGATTGCACTCCACACCTGGCTGAGCAAACAGGACGGAGATTTTTTAAATTCCCGGGGAATTTAAAGGGTGGGTCTGATGGTTAGTCACCTGAGGCCAGGGCAGTAGAGTTCGAACTGATGAGCAGAGTGGCTAGAACAGGCATTCTGGGATACTGCTGAATACTTCTGGAGGCCAGTCACAGCGCTTTGGGTGCAGAGCAGCGCTATACTCTTTATTCCTCTTGTGGAAGTGGAGTGCAAGCAGCGCTGCAACTGCAGAGATACAGCGCTGTGTGTGCCTTGCCAGTGTGGGCGGGGAGTGTAAAGCCACCACCAGCACTGTAACTCTCAAGTGTAGCCAAGGTCTGAGTGTGCTACATGTCAGTACTGTAATGAATTACCTCAGTGACAGGCACATTAGAGATGCCTGGATGGATTCACTGATTTTATTTATATATAGACAAGTGGAAAGGTAGACAGAGAAACAAAGGGAAAGTCTCACAGTACAAGAAGAGAATTATTATGGGTTTGCATGTTATTCCCGGATTTTGAAGAACATCTGGCATGTTTAAACCTTTTCCTTGAATCCCTTCATCTTTTATTGATTTCTGTAATGCCTAATTCTTAAAAGTGACCAAACTGACATTATTTTACATATCGGAGGGGGCGGGGAAGAAGGCACGGAGGGAGAGGAGGAAGACACTTGCTACTTTACTGACCTGAGACCTCGATCTGTAGTCTGGATCAGCTCCCCTTGCTGCAGACATGGGGAAGAGGATGGCAAAGGTGTATGTATGTCACCTTTATACATCCCTGATCCTAGGGCTGGCTAGTGATGCAAGTCAGAGCAACTTCAGGGTCACTCTAACTTGTACCCAGCTAAGAATCATTGTAGTAGCTGGGCAAACTGGACTCTAGCAGCTTTTCCTGGCCATTACCCTAACATGGCTCCTATGCTGTCCAGGGAGCCCTCTCTGCTGAGGAAACCTCAGGGCAGTGGCTTAGCTGGTTTCTGAAAGAGGAAAATGTGAGGAGGGATGGGGTTAATGGAAGATCTGATCTATCCTTTGCTATAATGGCACAGACAGCAACTTGAAGTTGCTAAATGTGTAACTGATAAGAATACTGTGAAGCTGGACTATATATAAATCTGTGAAAGCTGTGGCATGAATGCTTCACACAAAAAAATGACTTACCAGACACGCCCCCAGATACATAGACTGCCATGGTGACTGCCATTGCAAATCCAACGGATACTGTTACAGTTCCACCCATGGCCCCTCGGCTAAGGACGGCTTGGGCAACAGACCCACATCCAAGCACCTGTAGTTCAGAAGGGAAAGGTAAAACATGAGCATGCTGGTCCCAAGATGTATATGAGATCTTACTGGATAGTTTGTAGCTCCTGCTTGCTGCCTTAATGTCAGGGGAAATGTGTTAGTGAAGAAATGCAACTGTTTGAAATCAATATCATATGGACAACCAGTACTTCAGTTGTGCTGGGTATTGGCTTTCATCTCCCTCAATTCAGTGGCAGAAAGCGTGGCTTGTTGTGGGTAGGAATTCTATCCACCACTGTCCTATATCAGGGGTCGACAACCTTTCAGAAGTGGTCGGACGAGTCTTCATTTATTCACTCTAATTTAAGGTTTTGCGTGCCAGTAATACTTGTTAACTTTTTTAGAAGGTCTCTTTCTATAAGTCTATAATATATAACTAAACTATTGTTGTATGTAAAATAAATGAGGTTTTTAAAACATTTAAGAATTAAATTTTCATTTACAATTAAATTAAAATGCAGAGCCCCCCCAGACGGGTGGCCAGAACCCAGGCAGTGAGAGTGCCACTGAAAATCAGCTTGTGTGCTGCCTTCGGCACACGTGCCATAGATTGCTTACCCCTGCCCTATATTATAACAGATAAGGATCTGCTATTCATGGAATAAAAGTGAACTTCTAGGTTGGAAGACAAAGTGCTATGACAATGTTACATTTCTCTTTGTGCTTCATTAAAAGGCAGCAAACCTAGCTCTTGTCTCCTAGCTCTACTTATGTTGGGTATACATAGAATTTTAAATGGTCTCTCCCATGAAAGTACTTTTGAGCTCTGTTGGTGAAATTCAGCCCAGCGCAGAGCCTGCCCTAGAGCCTGAGGGCTGAATGTCACTGGGAAGGAACACACCTTCGGGTGCACCAGCCTCACAAAATTCAGCTTGATTTATTGGGTAAAACGTATTCAAGTTTATATATTTATTTTGACTTTTCTTTCAGACTAAATCCTTTTAATGCTGCCCTTTCTGAAGTCCACCTCCCAAAACAAACAAGTCCACTCCAGTGGCTGGATGCTGATTGGGGAAGATCCTTCTGTCTAGTAAGATTTCAGTTCCAATAGGTTATTATAAACAATGAGAAAATGATGATAAAAAATTGTGACATATATCCCAACAGTTTCTTAGCGTGTAACTTTGTTTTGAAACTCTGGATTACACTGTTTAACCAGCAGGTAAAAGAGCAACCTTTGCAGATTTTATTGTGTGCTTATATAATGCTGTCTTGAGATCAGACAATACTCTGTCTGAATGTGAATTGCTAGAATATTGTAAAAATGTTTAAAATGCCAGGTGTCCATAAAATGGACAGGACAGTATAGAGGAGAAGAGGTTGAAACAACTGGAAAGATCCAGTATTACATAAACGAAGGTCAGAAACAAGAATGAAAGACCAGGACTAATTACATTGTGGGCCTAGGTTGAAAGGAGACAAGCTGGAGCAAGTTCCGGAGAAAACAGCCAAATAGATCTACCTGTATTCTGTTGCCCTGTGCAAACAGCCTGTAAAATAAATAGTTGTACATGCTCACTAATGACTGTCTCTTTTCTTTGTCACTTATCTCTTCCTTTTCAAAAGTGCTCAGCACCCAACTGCTCCTATTGAGAGCAAAGGGGAGTTGCTGTGTACTGAGCATTTTGAAAATCTGCCCACTTGTGAATATTTTATTTTAGCACTGTTCTTGCATGTGTGGACAAACGGAAACAGTCACATGAGTGCTTCATTGTCTCTGCATTCTCCACACGGCACATCATTAAAATGAGCGTTCTCCATCAGTTCACGAGGGGGCATTCTCACTAGGTTAATGAATTTACATTTTATGCTGGTTCTCATCAAGGTCACGGTTCAGCAAAGCACTTCGAGACAGATTAAGTCCATCCCAAGTCAGCAAAGCACTAAAGCTTATGCTCAGCTTTAAGCACATGCTCAAGTCCCACATTAAACCACTAGGGAAGATTGTGAATGTCACAAAGGTCAGTTAGGCAGCCAGCTCTCACCGCAAGTCAGTTGTGCCTTTGAAAATCTCCTTTAAGCACATTCCTAAATGTAAGCACACACTTAAGTGCTTTGCTGACTAGGGATCCACAGCTGAACTGGGGTCTGTGGCCCTAGAATGGGTGGTTATCAACAGCCTGAACACTTCCATGTCCATCTGTATGTAGAGGCTAAGGCTCGTTGAATAGTAGCATGTGGCTCAGCAGCCAGAGTGCAGTCTGACTCACTCCTTGTTAGGGTGTGAGTGGGATTATCTTGAGCAATGTTAATTACGCTGGTGATTCTTGTTCATGTGCATATTCGTTTTCTACCTGTCCATATGTATGGGATTCTAATTTTTCTTGCTCCTCATGAACGATCACTTTCTTATCTTTACTTAAAAGTGATTCCAAGTTAGCCAGTGCTAATCACCTCTCTTCAATCACTTGTAATGTTATTGGGAGCCACCAGATGGCTGCATCGCAGATGGTCTTGCTAACTCTGTTTATCTGAATGTATATACATTCGTTCTTGGAGAAGTGCGTATTGTGAGAGTGAAGCAAATTCTTTGCACAAGCTAAGCAGAGCAGCAGTAAAAGCCTATTTTGCCTTAGCCCTACTCTAAACTACAAAAGGTTTGTTGGCATAGCTATCAGGCAAACCCTCCTAGTATAGATGCAGTTTATACCTGCAAAAAAAGTTCTTCTTCCATCATAGCTTATACAGGTTCCCCAAGTGAAATCACATCTATGCTGGTATAACTGCATCTCACTAGGGCTTTTGCTATTTTAGAAATGTTGTTGCCAAAAAAAATCACACCTTGACATTGCTATACCTGCAAAAAGCCTTTGGCCTGGCCTTTCTGTCTCAACTCATCATCTACCCAGGTGTGGCTGTTGCTTATAGGTTATATGCTCACTCACAAGCAAACAAAGCATTATGTGGTGCCAAAGCATTACAGTTGTCAGGATATTTTATAGATAGGGTTGTTGTGTTAGAAAGCAGTAGTATAAGCTATAGCATTGTATCTTGTGAAGCAGACCGACAAATTCCATGCTTCAGTCTGCTTTATGCTATACTAGGAGTGGAACACTTCTGTAATGTATATTCTCTCTTGTGCTTTAAGGATGATATTCTTAATGATTAGACACTCACAACAAACCCCAAAACAAAATGCATTTTTAATTGTTTTCAAATCTGACTAGGTTTATTGTCTTTAGCTACACCCTGGGTTGTTCAGGCTCATACGCCTGAATTGAAGCAGCTTGAGACCACAAGACTGGTGTAGTGGAGTAGTTGATGGGACTAGTTGACTGGTAGAGGATGAGTAAAACGTGTTCTGCCGATACCTCATTCTTCAGACTTAGTAGAGGGGACATCTGAGAAATTGTGCCAGGCAAGACCTAGTGAATGACACAGCTTAGAAGTGTAACTAAAAGTTCCCAGTATTGCTGTGGTATCTATGTACCTTTCTGCAGGTATAGTTTGCACTCAGATTTTGTGCTCAGTTAGTTGGTATCCCTCATGTGAATGACTGGGCACAAATTTTGCAGACTCAAAAAAGAGACCACCTTCTTGAAAATGTGACCCAGTGTGTGTGAGAGAGAGACAACTGGGGTGGGAAAGATGAGGGGAGGCAGGGAGTTCCAAATTCTGTCTTTTCTAAATATGTAGCAATGCCCTGGCCCAAGTTTTCAGCTCTAGCCCCTCCGCTTTTGTGCTTGCAACTAACTGTACCCACAGAAACAGGCACAGAAACTAAAATTTGCACATGTAGCTAAGGCACTCAATGCCTTGCCCAGTATGTATGTGTAATACTTGCCCATGCGCAGTGAATAAGCACTATCTATCATGGGCACAGTCAATTATATGCATACCAGGAGCTAAGCTTGCAAGTACTGCAAATACTGCCTCATAATATAATTACATACACAGCAATTTACTATCTTGGTAATCTCCACTAGTCTGAGCTGAAACTGGACTGGATCATCACATTGTAACTCAATACTGGAAGTTTCTAGGCCAAGTTCAGCCTTCAATTACACCCATGCAATCTCCCTGTTTGAAACAATTGAAATCAGTGGGGGTTTCCTGAGTGTAATTGAGGGCAGATACCTTTATCTTATCTTGTGCTGTCAGGTTCTCATCTCCTCAGCAGATGTCTGCAGTCTCAGCTGCTTAAATTTGCCCCTGTAGCTTCAGGGCTGACTCTTTTTGTCCCAAAACAAATAAGATTACTGTTGTCAACAACATGTAGTTTGGCTGGGTGTGGGATGGCTGTCTGCACATTCTCTGCTAGAAGAGCTTGCTTTTCAGACATGGAAGCTTTTCCTTTGTCTTGGGTAATATGACAAACACCAGGGGAAGGAGAACAACTGGGCTCCTTTGAGCATAACATTCTTGTTGGTCCCTGGCAGCTTGTAGAACTTTCCCAGACATTGGGGAGACTGAGAGCATACTGACTCCATCTGTGCGATAGTCAGGATTTCTGTGTGATAGTCAGGATTTCTGCAAAGATGTATCTAATATTAGCATCTTTGGTATGAAAAAAGGTTTTCCGAAAGGTCTAAGTCCAGAACTATAGGGAATATATTTTCTATAGAGCCTACAGTGTCTGAGTCCTTTTAAAGTGCAATACGTATAGAGTATATATAAGAATGGTATCTCTTTAGTCAACAGAGTTGCTTTTAGTGGATTCAGATTCATATCTACTTCCTGTAGTGCCAAAACTAAGTTTATTGCTTTATACTGCTGTTAGCTGCAAAGAGCCAACACAGTTTAGACAATGAGCTGCATTCTTTTGCATCTTGCGCATCATCATCAGAACTGTGCACTGAGCTCCAGTCAGTTACACTTGTGCAAGCCTACAATGGAGTGGCACAGGAGTCGCTGATGGCAGAATATGATCTCCAGAATCTTCACAACTGCTGATATTATACAAAAAGGAAAGAACTCAGCACAAACTCAGACTGATCTCAGAGGTGGCAATTACAAAATCCATCTTTTAACTTGTCCATGAAGCACTCTTAATCTGGAAGTCATTGAAAAATAATAGCATCTGTTTTAGTCACTTTTCAGAGAACAGCCACACTTTGACACGCACGTTTGCTTGCTCCAAGGATCACTCTAATGCAGTAGAACTTTCAGTGCAGATTTCTCTGCCTCTTTCCGACACCAGACCCACCTTCCTACCTTTCTCTGCAACCCCTTGGTAGGCATTTTCTGGTGGCAGGCAACATGCCTTCTCCCTCTTTCTTAGGCAAGGTGGACCTCTTTAATATTTGTCTGGATTATTTTACAGCTGCATCTGGTATTTTGAGGCTAAGATGCCCCAGAATGCAATGCAGTACAATAGGCTAAAAGTCTTATTATCTCATGAGAGAGAGTCCTTACTGTATCCTAGCTTCATCCATTCTGAGTCTGTGGAAGCAGAAAAATTGTCATGGGAACCTGTTGGGGGCTTGGAGGACCATCTCTAAGGCAAAGCTGTCTGACATGACATCTTTAAGGCAATAGCCATATTTCCCCCTGGCTGTTTGGGATTTTGCAGGATATAGGATTCCAGAAATTCCATCAGGTGGGCAGCTGAAATGTCTGCAAACTGCCCTCTGCTGGGTTGTGGTGGGGAACATGTTTAACCAGTTGTAAGGGACAACAGTATAGGCGGTCACAGCTGAGGTTTGCCCACCAGAGACTGGAGTTGCCTGGCAGGAGTTGAAGCAATCACAAGGCCAGGTCCCGAAAACAAGAGTCAGGGTCAGAGTCAAGCTAGGGTCAGAGACTGGAGATCAGAGATAGTACCAGGTTAGAATCGGGAGGCAGAAATCAGGGTTGAAGTCAGGCTGGAGTAAGAGACAGAGATCAGGAGATGAGGCGAAGTCTGGAATTCTAGCAGGCCAAAATCTGTGTGGCTGCCCCAACAACTTCCTAGGGCTAAGTAGGAATACTTGGCCAATCAGAGGGCCACAAGATACAGTCATTCTGGGTTTCTTGGACAGTGCTTTTTGCGGCATCTACTCTGCACAGTGCTCCTTACCTGTGTCTCCACATGGCCTCCCAGTGCCACTGTGGGAATATCAGCTGCCCTGGGCTCTGCAGACCTGTGTTCTAGTCCCTGGGTCTTAACACCAGCACAGCCCATAAAGTGGTGTCACTGACCTGGGAGCGGATATAGCTAGGTTCTAAGGTGATGTGCTAATTTGTGGGTGCCTTTGACAGTCTCTGCCAGCTGTGTTCTGGTGGAGTGCTCTGTGGAAACTGAGAGTATGTCTAGGCTAGAAATGCGACTGCAGTAACACTATAGTGTAGGCACTTACTACAGCGATGGAAGGGGTTTTTCTGTCACTGAGTTAAATTTACCTCTCCAAGAGGCAGTAACAGGTTGATGGAAGAATTCTTCCACTCACTTAGCCATGTCTATACTGGAACTTAGGTCAGCCTAACTATGTCTCTCAGGAGAGTGAATTTTTCATACCCCTGAGCGACTTAGCTAGGTCTACCTAACTTTCCAGTGTTGAGCAGCCCTGAAGCTGTCCCTGACCTGTGGACACCTCAAGGAAGAGGGGCAGTGAGAACACCAATAGCCCTTCCCACAGGTTAATTCTGCTACCCTCTTCCATGGGGCATAATAGGCCTTGCTAGTGCTGCAGGGTGTGATCTGCACCTTCTTATCTCAAGGGTGGAATCTATTCCAAAGCTTCATTTTCTAAAATGAATGCAGACAAAGGAACAGTGGACATTTCCGATCTGCTCAAACATTTGACACATGGAAATCTAGTCAATTAAAGAAAACTCAAAGGAATATAGCTGTAATGCAATTCAAACAGCTAATTTTTTTTAAACCCTAACACTTCCCTGCCCCTCCCACGCACTCCTAAAAAATACCCTAAACAGGTTTTTTTTATTCTGAAATGGGAGGAGAGTCAGAGACTCCACTAGGGTCTTTTGTATTGCTGTCAAGCATGCATGAAAGTTGCTTTGCTCAGCTATTGCAGTGACGGACAGAAGTATAATCGAAAGAAAGAAAGAACTTACAGGCCCTACCTCTGCCTGTTTGTAAAACCACAAAAATTGGCAGGGGGACAGTCACATATTCTTTTTGGAAAAAAGATTATTTTTCCCTGTTGCTATATGAAGGATCTTCACAAGGAAGGGAAACTGGCTAAATACCTGATTCTACGGGGGAAACAGTGAAATTGATCATACGCAAATTGCTGTCAAATACACAAAGTAAAACTGAAAATGTAAAGAATATTTTTCTGTGATCTTCAGTTACGGGAATCTTAGGTGGTGGTGTTAATAATACTAGCTAAGCTGTTTTCAGACAGAGAGACAATTATCAGGTTGATGGCATCCCCTTGAAAGTTTTTTCCTTTGTCTGTTTTATAGTGCACTTTCATTTACAATCCATTCACTTGCAAAATCAGCTTTGCTTAAATCGTTGTTTCCCATTTAATTTCCTGATTAGCTCTTTTTATAATAAACTGTAAGATCTTTCGGGGTAGGGACCATCATTTTGCTGTGTGTTGGTACAGCACCTAGCACGATGGAGCCTAGTTCATAACTGGAGCTTCTCAGCCTTATCGCAATTCAAACCATAACAACAACAGAGGCATGTTTTAAAACAGCTAGTATGTAGGGTCAGAGCTCTGGAAGAATTCAGGGCACAGGATTTTTATGAAGCTTTTTTATCCTTTCTGGAAAGTCTTGAGCAAAAAGGATTCCTCATCTCCATCTTTTCCAGTATCTCCAGTGTGTTGGCTGATCCCATTTCTAACTTCATGGTGCAATAATAACGTAGTCTACTAGTAAAAAAAAAAAAAATCATGTAACTACTTTAAAACCACATGGCTCTTTATGATTAGTTATATATTTAGTTTTGTCCTGCTATTGCAATTTAATCAAACTTGGAGCAATAAGAGTGCCATATCCATTCTTCTGGAGATCTCCTGGGACACAAGCAATAGCCTTTCAGGCTCAAATGGATTTCCCTTCATTTGTTTTCACTATCCAGTAAAATAAGGTTTGGAATTAAAGTTGATCATTTAGGTAATTAAATAGTATGGACATAAACCCTAAAATGATTACCATTTTGAAAATGTTTCTTTTTAATGGCAAAAAACTTTACTACTAGGAGATAGTGATATACTATAAATTTCATAGGCTCTGGCAGACATGAGTACATTTAAGCTTTAAAACACATGAAGATCTGGTTAAAATTGCTCTTTGTAAAATAAAACATATATATGAGAAATATTGAGCTATAGACCCTACTTCATTTTTTAAAGTGGTGTTTTAAATATTTTATTATTGTTCTTGCATGTTCTATAGAGGAGGAATAAACTGTTACATTGCCCGGGGAAACTGGAAAGGTCTGTACTCTCTCATATTTTTTCTAATTTAATATTGTCCTCTTCAGCCCTGGATACTGAAATGCTCTTCTGTCCTAAACTAGGCAAGACAACCAGTTTGAACCCATTTCTTCAGTGAAAATTATTTTCAGGTTCTCACTGGGTTTTAGAAATCCAGGAGAGGATTAGAAAGGAAAACACTCTGAAGGATTTCCCTTCATTTGAAGGAGTTCAGGTTGTAGACCCTACCTTGCAGGAGTGGAGGGTGTCTGCTTTAAACAGGGGTTGGGATGCAGAGAAAAGAGAAGGAGGGGAAAATTACTTTTTAGCTTCTTGAGAAGAACTAGAATATATTAATTTGGTGTTTCCTTGCAAGTCTCATAATTTATTCTTGTACTGAGAGGTGTCTGTCTCTTTCCCTTCCTGCACAGACTTACAAACGTGAAAGCTTTAAAAAAGTACAAGCATGTTTAACCACAGCAATGCTGACTGGGAAGTCGTATAACCCAGGCAGTAGTGTCTGCAGGTGTTGTGCCTGCATAGGACAGAAGCTGGCCTGATGGCTCCTGGGAGAGTGGTACCTGAAAAGTCCAGTATATACTTCCTCCAGGTGCTGGCAAACGAATGGGAATGCAGGGCCTTGGTCATGCTCCCACATGTACAGTCACACCCCATGCTGGGTGTACAATGCCATTGGTCAAAGGCTCTCAGCTGGTTAAACTTTGTTTTCATTCAAAAATAGGATAAATTTTGTAAGTTTAATTTTTTTGAAATGTTAATAGAACAGTGTGACATGCTAGGTGAGTTAATCTCTTATAGGACCAGCTTTTGTTGGTGGAAGGGACAAGCTCTTCCTTAGGTCTGAAGAAGGTAACCAGAGTGCCTAAACTAAACAGAAGGTGAAATAGATTGTTAAGTATAAGGGGTTCACACTTGCTGTAGAAGACCACAGTGGGCAATTACGGTCAGCAGGCGATAGGGTATGTTACAAATTGTTGTAATGAGCCAAGATAAGTGCACTTGTTAAATCTATGGTTTTTAGCATCTAGCAGAGTTAAGAATTTAAGTTCCCTGGCTCTTCTTTTGAGGGTGTTGTGCAGTCACAGTTTCAGGACAACTGCACCTATTTTCTCCCTCTGTTGTCCACCACGGGGCACCCATTTAATTGTTTCCAGCTCCTTGCTGTCACTTCTTCTGGGTGGAGATTTGTGCCTCACTCCCTTCTGAGTGGGGTTTTTAAGGCAGTTCCCTGACTTACAGTGTGATAGCCCCAACAAGTCAATCTGCTTAAACAGACGAGTGGCTGTGCTTTGCTTTCTCTCCAAAGGCTATGACCAGTGTATTGCCCGCAGGTGTAAGTTACCACACTGCTTCTTCTAAGCAAGCACATTTTTTCTTAAGGTAAAAGCATTAGAGAGAGAACGTATCAAAGCCTTCTCCAACCAAGGGGTCTGGTAGGTTTTAGTCCTTCACAATCAACAACTGGGTTTTTCTCCATCTTAAATCCAGAACCAGAAAAAAAACTAGACAGATCAGCCTATTTCCTTATAGTGCTCAGGCTTTTGAACTTGGCCTGCAGTAACAGGTAATCAGCGGGCAATGATACTCTTCTGGAGCTGGGGAATTTGCATTAACATTTCCCTAGGGACTCCCCAAAAAATCCACTTATTGTTCCAGAAGTCCACACTTGTCTGGCATATTTTCAATATAGTCTTTTTAGAATTGCCAGGTCTGGTATCTGCCACTTGTCTCTAGAGAGGTTCCATACGACCCCAGCTCACAATAATACATAATGCTCATGCTCCAAAATGTCTGTTAGTCTATAAGGTGCCACAGGATTCTTTGCTAATAATACATAAATTAAACATAATAAGGTTTTTCAAGAATATTGCAGGAAATTGCCATATCAGTCATAAACCATTTTCGGCATGGCTTAGAAATTAACTTTGCCATTATACAAGGGAATGAACTAGAAGTCTCACAATAATTTCTTCTAACCTAAACGATTCTGTGATTTTAACAATCAGAGCGCACTGAAGGCAAAAGAGTGTAAACTCACTTTATAGTGAAAAGTTAATTTCATGTCTCTCATTATATGTTCCAGGTTCTTGTAACAGTTTGGAAATTTTATTAGTTTAACTTCATTTTATTCATTTTTATTTTCTTACTTAGTGGTCCAAATTTCCAAAAGAGCAGCGTCCAAATTTGCGCCTGTAAAATTTGCACCCACATTTTGCAACTACGGTTGAATTGTGGGTGTAGTTTTGATTATTCTGCAATCAGGCTGGGAGAAGCTAAAGTACTCAGCCATGTGCATGCAGTTCAGTGCCAGTTTTGCTGGCAAAAGTTATATCTGCACAAAGGACTCTGGGCCTCTGTCCTTTGAAAATGTATCCCAGTTTACTTATTGGTACCTCTGTGTTAATCAACAGAAGCCAATGAGATGGGGCTGCTGCTATTGTAAAGATGAACTGAATTCTCTTTTAAAACCTTTGCATAGTACAGAATGTTTGCAGCACCTGAAAAGAAAATGTCATGTACTGGAAAGCCTGACTACCACAATTTTGCACTTTGGGTAACAGGAAACACAAAGGATTTCCTGTAACTTTTAAAAAATATATTTGCTGTGAAAAACATTTTAGGTTTGAAAAACATTAGCTCGCCTTACTTCCAGTTCTTCCACTCCGCTGCTAACCATTCAGCTCACTTCGAAAGAAAAACTACAGTGAGATATGAACTGCTGTTTGGAACAAAAACCTAAATTTGATAAAAGTACAATTATGGCCAGAAAAGTGACTATGCAAAAATATCCCCCTCACTCAACACAATCTGGTGTGTGTGTGTGCTGGGCTGACTGTCCTCTTTAGTGACAAAAGTAAGCAATGTTTTTATTATGTTTGACTTCTGTTTGCAAGCAGGTTCAATACATTTGAGAGAAAGAGAGAGGGAGGGATTATTATTTGGCTTGCAGGTCATCAGTAGAATTGCCAACAAAATTCTAGATTCAGAATCTATGTTACTGGTAAGTTTGCAGGACCCAGAAAACTTTCCGACCCCAGGTTGAATTTGTGGCATTGGCAGATAGAAAAAAACTCAGACATTTTTACTTGTAAAATGCTCTGGCAGTTCAGGACCAAACTGTGTCAAGTTCAAATCATGAGTGATGATTATTATGTTGTATGTACTACAGTATTGCCAGAGGCCCTACTACATAGAACTGTGTGACGCTGTAAAGCCACTTTGCAGAGTATTACTATACCGAGCCCAACAATGCATAGAACGTTGTTATAAAGGGTGTTGCCATAGTAAATGATGTATCAAAATTTAAATTATAAATGCATTTTAATCTTTCATTTATAACCGCTTTTTTCTCACTCATGACTAACCCATCCTACTTCAAATCCCTTCTAACTAACCATTCACGTGATGCCTTCTGGAAATTGTCAATTGATAGCTGATAGCTAGCTATTAGAGGCCACTGATATCTATTTAATTTATATCTTATAATACACAAAAATGACTGAACCCTCTCATTCTATAAATAGATACTCTAACCTCTCTTCAAACTTTGGATTTTTGATCATGACAAAACTTAAATCATCATTGTTGTTAAAAATATAAAATTTGTAAGTCCTTATTCCATAATGTAGGCTAAACACATCTTTCATTTAATAAACAGAAGTAAATATTCAAGATTTAAACTGGCTATTATCCAATAAACACCACTTTATAAGGACTTCAAATATGGCTTCGCTACCGTGGATCTGCAATACAGTGCCATTCTGAATGTGCACTGGAGTTTGTATGGAGTATGAAAGAAGAAAAATACGAAGTCAGCTAAATTGTAATGGATTTATTGACTTGACTGTGACTTGACCAGCAGTCAATGATTCATTTGTAGCTTTTTCAGGCAGGAATAAAGCAAGATGTGGTATTTTGGTGCAAACTCAAAGAGGAGTTTATTTACAATAGGAACCAGAAAAAAAAAAAGTGGTGAGTACAATAATGAAGTGCTTGCAGTTTGAAAACAAGACAAAAGATATTGATGACCACAAGATAAATAGGCATTCAGTCATTAGTCAAACAACCGCTGCTACCTTCCCTCAGCCTGTGGCAGCGTCTTCAACACAGCTGGTGTATTGGATCTCCACAGATCGCAGTCTTTAGGCACACAACAAACACCCATCCGTTTCAATGGGAGTTACAAAGGAGGCCTTGCAACTTCAACCACAGACTAAAGCTGTGCAGAAGGACAGCAGCCATCCTAAGTCGTCAGCTCTTCCCCCTTCAAGGTCAAGTTTACGGGTTTACCTGCATTGCATTTGGGGTCTGTGATTGCAGCATTTTGCAACATACATACCCAAGTGTAGCAGGGTGCTGCTGCAAGAGCACCTAATTAGCCCCTGCTCAGCCAGCCCCAATCAGGGGAAATAGATTGGGGCTGGGGAGAAGTCTGGTGCCTGGCCTCTGGAACTGGCTGCACCTGTGGGCCTGCAGGTTGAAGGGCCATAAAGGCTGGCTGATAGCCAGAGAAAGGGAGGAAATGGCCTGAGAAGGGGCAGTCTCCAGGCTGGGGTAGACGCCATGTAAAAGAGGAGACAGTAAGACCTGTAAAGCTCTGTAAATAGTATCACTGGTGGTGGGAACTTTGTGTGAATAAAAGCCACGGGTGCTGCATCAGGAAGAGGCTCGTAGTGTTTTATTGGAACAGCAAAGAGCATTCAGCAGGGCGGGGGGGGGGGTGAGGAAAGGACCCGGTTACACGAAGCTAACTTTAATCTAGCTAGCGTGGGTACCAACAGTACTGAAGCCACAGTAGCATGGACTTCAGCGCAGACTAGTTGCTTGAATAATTACCTAAGGTTCTGGACAGGCTTGAATGGCCTGTGTTGAAGTCTGTCCAGCTGCAGCTTCACTGGTCAGGTACCCACACTAGCTAGCTTAAAGCTAGCTTGGGTATGTATGTTGCAATGATACACCCCAATTACAGTGTAGATGTACCATGAAACATATACAACATCATCTCCAACTATAACACACAGTGAAATATTCTCCATAATCAGTAGGAGGCCACAGGCAAACAATACACAATCTATTTGTAGAGGGAGCCTGCACAACTGCCACCCACTTGCTCTGATATTGCAAGTGGAAGCTTGTGCTCTACTTTAGCAAGTTAACAGGCCCTGCCCCTACCTGCCTGTTGGACTCCGGAGTTATTTGCTCTATAGCCAGTTTTCTGGGAAATTGCTTTCAACAAGAACATTCTCTCGAGAGTGAAAATGGAACAGAAAATACACTAAGTTCATGGAACAAGTGAGGGAAGTGGCTCTTTTGGAACATTTCGCTGCTCCAGTTCAGTTGAGCTACACTGGTGTGAACTGGAGTAAGTCTGACTTTACGCTGGAGCAGCACATCACCACCAGCTTGGTTCCTGTGTAGCTGCATTGGTGTAAGCTACCCTGATGCAAGACACCCTTTCACAGACATGGCTTTAGAACAGGGTAAGAAAACCTCAGGGAAAAAAATATATGTAGGAAGAAGGTTTAAACCAGAGAGAGGCAGACTAGCCCTACATAGACCCCTAATGAGATATCAGCTGGAAATCATGTAACCCATCACTCTGCTCTATTGCTTCTCCGCTCTGTTGTGCCACTGTCCCTGTGCCATCTCTCCCACTAGCCCCGTGGGACTCTGGGAGGAAATGTGCCACAGGCCCCACAGCGTGAGGGCTGCAGGCAGCTGCAGAAGCCCTGTCAATGTGGCTCCAATGGAGTCTCACTGCCAGGAAGCTCTCTGTGTGTGGGAGGTTGGTGTGGGGCAGGGGTTGGGTGCATGCATGTGTGTGGGAGACCCAGATGCAACACGGAAACCCATGGAAGGTCCCTGGGATTTGGGGGCAGAACTCACAGCCTATTTTGGAGGGGTGCAAAAGCCACCATAATGAGAATGGGGCCAAATGTCAGCCAGAACTGGAATGATCTGGTCCATACTGTAGTTTCCATACCCTGGGTGTACAAAAATCACATGACATTGCACCTGCTGTGAAGAAAACAGGTGTCTCTATTTTTATATATGTGCTGCAAACGCTGCAGACATACCATAACTGGGTGGGTTAAAGATAGACTTTTATCTTTAAAAATGTATTTAAACTACACAATGAGACTTTAGATGTTATGTGTAATGCCACCAACACAAGTGTAAAAACGGGGAAATGAACAGTTCAGATATCAGCAAACCATTTGCCAGCAGAAATCTTTGGCATAATGCACACTCCTCGTAGCACACATTTGCCTGTGCTGCTAATATAGAAACAGCACGAGTCCAAATTTGTTTCTTAGAAATTACACACGAGGCCTGACATTCCTGCCTTGATTAAGTGTCACGTTTTCACTGCCTGTGTATGGTCGAGCCACTCTAATCCTGGTCCTAGAGCATAACTAAAGCAGTTATGCTGTGTGCTGGGGAACACTTAGGAAACTGGTAGTGAAAGCAGAGGAGTCTAAAACTGGCGTAGGCTACACAGCAGCATCTGTGACCCATTTTATATTGGGGGCCATGGACGTTGACCTATATGCCATTAAATCCACCTATGCCAGTGGCTTCCTATGGATTTGTGGTGTGCAGTGAACCCCTCTGAAACCAGGCTCTGGCACAGGGTGTGTGAGTAGCTAGCTCTGTGTAGCATCCTCAAGGCCTGTCCTCAATGGAGCCACATCAGTTCAACTGTAGGCGGAACCCTCTGCGACCCTGGTGGAAGGGCAGGTTTTGCCCCATAACCAATTGCTACTTTACCAATATCCTGAAACAAATCCTATAAGGCTTTCACACTGAATTTTTCAGAGTTTCAAAATAATATTCCAGGTCTGAGTGAACTTTTCAAACATGGTAACATCAGAACACAGTGTGTGTGTGTGTGTGTGTGTGTGTGTGTGTTGGCAACAGGAAGGGGGAGCTACATCATCTTAGGGTCAATGGGGTTGGAATCCTGAGGTTAGTAATAACACATGCTGTCTTCCACTTCTAGGAGAAATAAATGACTGGCCAAATTATTATCTTTTTAATTTTTATTATTCCATTAAACCTAAATTTGGTAATTGCAATTATTTTTTGAAAATTTGAAAAGTTATTGCAATATGTGGCCTATGGGAAATCAATAGGCGGTCTTAGCCCATTTCTAGGTGGATATAGTAGCCACGTCCTACAAGCAAACCTCACAACTGGCATTAGTTGTGCCTCCGGAGAGGCTCTGGATTGAATAGACTAACTGATCTGTCTGACTCCCACTCTAGAATAGGATTAAGGCTTGTCAGTGGGACAGTGTGGGGAAGCTCTTCTGCAGTCCACCTTGACGCTGGTCTGCTCTTCGTGGATTTCTGTCTCCAGAATTGTCAAACATGCCCCTTTCACCAGCTCAAAATTAAATCAGTTTTAATATTTTTTTTTAAAAGAAGTGAATCATGAGGTTAGAGATGCTATTGGCAGTGGGATCCCATTAAATCATGAGGCAAGTAACTGCAGAAAAGGAAGCGCCTTGCTGATTGCTCAATTATCCAATTTTCTATTGTAGGTCTTTTCAGCATTATTCAAGGTTGAAACAACTTTAAACTAAAAAAAGGGAAAGTAGGTTGTGAAATTTAGTCATGTTGCCAACCCCAGGATTATGTAGTTTGGTTTCGCTGTTATACTATAATAGAGACTGTACGGTTGCATTTCCTTCCAGTCTTGCATGGCAGAACATTAAATAATAGCATCTGCACTATAACATATTTTCTTCACTTACATAATTTGATTAATGCGGGAGGGAGGATCATGTGTTTAAGACATAGGACTGGATGTCAAGTGATCTGGGTTATATTCACAGTCTGCCACAGACTTCCTGGGTGCCTCATATAACCTCTGTAATCACACCACCTAATATGTAAAATATTTTCCTTCCTTACGGGGTTATTGTGAAATGTAATTGATTCTTGTGGGTAAAATGCTTTGAGAGTCTTGCATCTGAGTACCTTGCTATAACACTGTATAGATGCTTTAGAAAATTGTAAAGTAGATTGTTACTGTCATGCCTGTGCTAAGAGTTGGTTGAAGTATGATAAAGAATGTCATTTTCAACACTTACATAACTATTGGGAGTCTTCTAGAAGATGGCATACTTTAAATCTAATTGACATGATTACAGACAAAAAAATACACCTTTCCATGCTAGTATTATGCCTGTATTTAGTTTGGGGTCTTGGTAGGTTGTTTTTTTTGTTTATTTTCTGATGTAGTTTCACCTTGATAAAATACTTAGCAAAACCACATGACAGTTGAATTCCATCTACAAGGAAGGATGGGGGATTAGCACTAGTATTCTAATCCCAGATAATCCTCTCTGGTAAATCAGTGACCTGCTCTGTGCCTCGGTTTCCCCATCTATAAAAAAGAATAATACCAAACTCACTAAGGATTAGTCAGTGTTTGGAAAGCACAATAGAATCATTATTTTATGGCTATTAGAATATTACTAACATGTCAGTGTGTCTTTGTAAATCAAGTTTACATTGTGTGTCTAATTTCTGATATGCAAAGATCCCAGGAAACTTTTTGAACAAGAAGTAAAGAGGAAAACATTTTGCTGTTGTGAATAAATAATGGAGGGGTCTAATATTTACCTGAAATGGAAAATAGTTGCAGGTCACAGCAAATGTAACAGTGTAAAAGCCACAAACAAAATGTGATAAGCTTTCAAATCCCTGAGGATTCAGCAGTGCAACAGCTATTACATTCACTAGGAATCACAGGATTAAATCTGTGTAACATAGTGAAAAGATACTAGTCTGAGATCTGTTATCCCCTATATGCGCAATATGGTTCATTAGTCAATGCAAACAGAACTCATGTATGAGAACTGAGAAATTCCTGATTTTTTTAAAAAAATTGAAAAGCAGGATATTGAAGTGTATTGTTCACATCTGCACATTTTTCAGAAGTTGGTAAGTCACTAAAAACTAGTCAGCTATCAAATGAAACTTTTAAGAGACAATTGTAAAGTATATTCAACAAATATTCTAGTGTCTATATTTGAGTCATGCATATTTATTTCAAGTGACTGAAGTAATAACAAACTTACCATTAATAGAAGCAATTCATTTACTGTTGTGCACTATTTGTCAGTCAGTGACCCAATCTACTTGTAGAGACAAGCAAAAGCAACATATGTCCCCTTACACATACTGTCCATCATTCAATTAGTGGGAAGGAAGGAAAGTAGCTGAAACTTACTATCATGACAAATGTTCCCAGGAATTCTGACAGGGCTTCTTTTATAAAGCTGTTCTTCAAGGCAAATTTCTCCTTGAATGTTCTTTTGCTTTGCCCGTTCATTTTTTTGGTTCCTCTTGTTGCTCTGTAATGCCAGTTATGCTCCAACACAGACCCCTCAAATTTGCTTTGTAATCATCCCTGCTTCAGCTGAACTTTGACACTTTTACTTATACATTGAAATATGAGATTTTGACATCTGTGCAGCCAGTGAAATCATCTGACTGTGCAGGCATTGACTGGATCCCCTCAACGTGACCTGATGATTCATCATAAGTTTTCCATCCTGTGCAATATCTGAGTTTGCTGGCTTCTATTTATATTAGCAGAACTAGATAATACTGGAAACCTCACAATCAGAAGCTGATGAACTTTTTTTCTTCTAATTCCACACAGGATGGATTAATCATTGTCTTTCCCCCAAGGTTACCTTTTACCAAGGTAAACTTTTGTGTGTTTAATTCCCCAAAAGATGAGAAGGAGAGAGATTATAAAAACTGCCAAATATGGAAGCAAGTCCTTGGTTTTGCTCCCAGATGGGATTAAAGTTACGCAGTTGTTGGCCATTTGAAACCTTTCTGCAAAGGAGGCTGTGCCAGTGAGGGATTGCTTGCCATAGAAATGTGCTCTAGCCTTTTTTTTTTTTTTTTTTTTTAAAGGCACATTCTGTACAGTTCAGAGTGATTTCAGTGCCTATTGAAGAATGCTGCTTTAGATGTGCTGAGATTTTGTACATCCATGGACTGAATAGTATTACACTTCTTGGGCTAAATACCTTAACTCTCTAGTGATGAGAGAGCCCTGTTAATGAGAGAGCAATGAGGCAGAATAATGTGTAAACGCCTCTAATGAAATCTGCTTCAATCCAGTGGCTTTCTACAGTGTGATATAGTCTGGTGAGGTGCTGAAAAAGAGTGTATGCCTCTAAAATGTTTAGCTTAATTGTAGTCCCTATGTTGAAGTAAAACTGGCTAGATGCTTGATCATGCAAGATATTCAGGACCTTATTTCTCACTGACTTGAAAGAGAGCTGAAGGTTCTGAGCACCCTACAGGATCAGGCCCAGTGTGGAATAATATTTCTATAATGAAACACTCATCTACTTTTCTTTAAAAAGCTATTAGCATCTTGGTTGTTCCTATCAGATGTGTCACTGACTCAGCTGACACATTGATTGATTGACTTGAACAAGTTGACGCATTGTTTCATCCATTGGCTTTGTTTGTATTAAATACAGGAATACCCGGAGCCTAATCCAGGTAAGTGACTTCATGATGAGTTGGGGATGCATAGGGTCTGGTGCTGTGTCTACACATGGGGGCTTTTGGCTCTCTGGTATATATTTGCACTTCATTTAGACACCTGTGGCTGGCCTGTGTCAGCTGACTCAGGTTCAAATGGCTTGGCTAAGGGGCTGTTTAACTGTGGTGTAGACTTCTGGTCTCAAGCCCAATCTCTAGGATGTTCGGGGAGGGGGGGAGGGTCCCAGAGCTCAGGTTCCAGCCTAAGTCTGAATGTCTAACCTGCAATTAAAGACCCCTTAGCCTGAACCAGCTGACTTGGGCCAGCTGTGGGTTTTTAATTGCAGTGTAGGCATACTCACAGTTCCCAGTGGGCTGCAGTTCCACTGGTGGGTTAGATGCCCCAGTAGTAAAGATTTCATAGATTTCATAGACTCTAGGACTGGAAGGGACCTCGAGAGGTCATCGAGTCCAGTCCCCTGCCCTCATGGACCAAATACTGTCTAGACCATCCCTGATAGACATTTATCTAACCTACTCTTAAATATCTCCAGAGATGGAGATTCCACAACCTCC
>NC_133777.1:59241162-59347405 GCF_003597395.2 Chelonoidis abingdonii
TTTTCAACCTTCTGAAATAAAAAGTTGTCTGCAATGCAGTCCAGGAACTTATTGGATAGTCTGTGCCCCGCGGTGTTATTTTCCCAATATGTATCTGGATAGTTGAAGTCCCCCATCACCACCAAATCTTGGGCTTTGGATGATTTTGTTAGTTGTTTAAAAAAAGCCTCATCCACCTCTTCCACCTGGTTAGGTGGCCTGTAGTAGATGTCTAAACCTTGTTTATGCTATTCCTGTCTCCAGTCGTGCTGCACTCATAGGGTGTTAGGTGTCTGTGTATTAGGTGCTAGTGTAAAAAACGCTATGTAGAAGGCACCAGCACCTAGCACCATCAGGAATATAGAGCCTGACCTAAAGCCGACCAAAATCAGTGGGAATTCCCATTCCCATGAACATCAGTGGGTTTTGGATCTGTCCCATCCAGAAGAAGGGTCTGATTCTGCAGGACCAGGATAAGGGTAAAATTCACTTCCCTCACTCAGAAGTCTTCTACTCCATTTGCTTCAACTGAGTTATTCCAGAGATCACTCTGGTTCGGTGCAACTTTGGGGTGTAATGTGATTATAGCCCAATTTATTACATTTTGGGAGACACCTTTGCACCACTGCATCACAAAGCTACATGTTCAGGATATTAGTTAATACAGCACATAAAAGATACAACTTTACTATGGCTATGAAAGGAAAAGATCTGTGTAATTATTTGTGTAAAAAATTGCAGCAGGTTCCCGAGGACATGTTCATTACAGCAAGAATGAGGTGAACATGGAGTTTCTTCCTTGAAAGATGTGACATAAGTGGTGTACTTAAGAAAAGTAATTGATTAAGAAGACTGTCGATAGCAATTCCTTCTATAACACAGGCCTAGCTTGTGGCAGGTAGGCACAGCCCTGCGTAGGGAGACAATGAAGATCTGCATTGTTCTAGAGTTGCACTGCATTTCTGTACCCCTTTTTATGCTCAGAGGGTTGTGTGGTGATCACCTCATTAATCCTCACAACAGGTGTGCAAGGTTTGGTAGCCCCATTTTTGGTAGCTGGAGATACATTTGGGAGGGAGAGTCGTCTGAAGCCACAGGGTAGAGTCAGTGGCACATCCAAGATTATGACTCAAGAGCTCCTCATTCTCAACTCTATGCTCCTTTCTCTAGAACACATTGCTTTCCCCATAGTGCTTTTGTTCCTTAGCTAGGTGAGCATAACTCTGAGAATCCGCTTTCTAGTGCCAATACCTACACTTAAAAGATCAGAATTTGCTTTCTTCAAATATTCTTTAATATTTGCTTCCAATTTTCAGTTTTCACATATATTCCTCCCATTGAAGTCATTGGCTAGACTCTTTGCAGAAAGCCAATACAAAAGGGCACAGACATAGCTATAGTGAATTCAGTTTATCGTCTGAGTGATAATCACAGCAGGTTTGTTGAAGTATTCTCCCAGTTCTAACAAATATCTAGATGGCATTGGGAGGAAAAAAGAACACATGAAATTTAAGGAAAAAGAAATGCTATTAAACATTTAAAACCTTAGTTAGTAATCCATGCAACCTATCTTTCCTGTTACTGCTCATTTACTACATAGAGAGCTGGACTGTCCAGTTAAACAGTGGTCATATGATAACACGATGATTACTGTTTTCTACTAATCTCACTCATTCTCAGGTTTACCATCTTGGCTCTGCTCGCAGTGTCATAATGGTAGGAATACTGGCACTGCCAAACAGATGACATGAGCATCCTTAAAGACTGTCAGGGTACCTTAGAGCTTAAAAAACTGACTACTGGAATGTAACTCCTCAGGTCCATGCAGTAAGCACCACTGCTCTGCACCAGCATCTCTGGACTGTGATTAATCCTGGCCTTTGAGCATCACTCATGTGGAAAGGCTGCTATTACTGCAAAGGGGTGGAGAGGGTCACACATGTGCAGAACAGCGCAAAGAGGCTAATACTCCCTGCCTGTAGTTTATTGATTTTTCCTAATGATGTTTCATCTGGACTTGAGTTTCCAATTTGTGTAACATATACAGTTTAAGTATCATTAAATGGAATTCAGGTGACTGAAAGCAGGGAGGCCAAAGCTTTTCAAAAAAGGGAAAGAATGTCTACAATATTAATGTGATCCATTCTTGAATGTACCTATACTGTAACCTCAGAACGGGGCCGCATAAATTGTGCCATTACATCCGTGAAATCTGCATTAAAGTACTTTGGCCCTATGTCTATATCCAAGCAGAATAGGAATGAGGAAAGGTTATATACAGACTGCATTGTTCTACCTTCTTTACATTCCCCCTCATGCTTTGTCCTACAGAAATAAAGAATAATGCTGCCGCATATTGCTCCCAGAGCTTAGTTCTGAGGGGTAACAATATATACAGCACTGAGTTCTTAACAGTATAGTACTCCGAGTATCGCATAAATCATTATTGATGTAAGCGATAAACCCAACATAGCCAGGGTGAGCAAGTTTATTAACATGCAAAAGAATGCACCTTTCAGTATTTGTATAATATGGGCCAAATTCTTCCCTACTGTAAATCTGTTGGTTTTAGTTGAGCTACACCGAGGCAAATATGCCCATTAGCAGTATTTCCTGTCCATATGCAAGTTTATTCACCTAACTTACATTTTCACAGAAAAATTATTACACAATCTTTGAAGGATTTTTCTCTAAAGTGAATCATTGCTATTGCTGGTACATTCAAAGAAAGCAATTATTTTATGATGAAGAGCTGAATAGATTCAAATGCAGCATTACTGATTCTCTGCATACCTAAGGAACACTTTTGCAGACCCTCTTTCCCTTTCTGGTCTGTCTCCATCTATCCTTTGCTGTGATCTCTGATGCATTAGTGCTAAAGTGAATCAGATAGAGGAGTAAAAGGTCTCAGTCCATAGAAGAAACATCAGCCCCTTGGAGTGACAAACCTGAAAGATTCCTATGAATTTATGTTACTTCTATTAGTAAACACTGTAAGCATATTCCACATTGGCTATAGCCTTAAGGGCCTGATTCAAAGCCCACTGCAGGCAGTGAGAGTCCTGTAAACTCCTTGGGGCAAAGCCAACAGCTCTCTGTTCTGTAAAAGGCTGAACACACCATCAGGTCTCAGGAAATAACACATAATGATAACATTTTAGAAGACACAGAAGTGCAGTGTGACAGGGTGCTGGGCATGAAGTGCTTAATCACCCCCTGCCATGGATTGGGGCTGGCTGAATAGCCCTGCCTGCTTGGCAACTAGAAACAGTTGCCAGCCTAATTAGGCAGGGGGGCTATAAAGGTGGGCAGGGGGGAGAAAGGGCAGAGGCTGAGAGGCGCTGGTGGCTCTAGCCTGTTGTTGGTGAAGTCTGGCTGTAAAACCCTGTACATAGATAGCTGCTGGTGGGAAAGAATTATAATTAAAATACAAAGGTGATTGCATGGACCTAAGGTGTTCCTGTTTGGTTTTGTAAGGGCAGCAAGGGCCCAGCAGTGCCTTGCTACACATGGGGGCTTGTCTGGGATATGAAGCCAGCATGAGTGCATGGCGGCCTGGAGAAGGAAGGGGTCCTGCAATGGCTAGCGAAGCAGCAGAAGGAGATGCAAGCCTTCCAGCAATCCCACCAGCTAGAGAGGCAGGTCTTACTCACCTGGCTGCTGGAACAACAGAGAACCCTGCAGGACTTTATAAGAGAGCAGGCTAACATGCAGCAGCAGCTCCTACAGCGACTGGTGAGTCCCATGTGGGGTGATGGCAACAGGATTGGGCCTGTGTAAGATGAAACCCACCAATGACCAGGACGCCTTCCTCTGCACCTTCAAGCAGATAGCCCTGGGTGCCAGATGGGGTAGGGCAGCCTGGGCCCTATGGCTGGTTCCCTATCTGGCTGACACGGCTCAAGCAGCCTATATGATGCTCAGTAATGACCAGGCCAAAGACTATGAGGCAGTGAAGGGAGCCATCTTATCCTATCAGCATAAAAATACCGCCAGAAATTTCAGTCGGTCAGGTGGACAGGGGGGTTGCAGCCCTGGGCATTCACCAGAAGCTGACGGATTGGGCCACTTGTTGGCTGCGGCTGGATACCCAAACAGTGGGAGAAATTATGGACCGAGTGCTTCTAGAACAGTTTTTACAGGGCCTCCCAGAGAGCGAGTCTGGGTCAGATGACACCAGCCGAGCACAGTGGAGGCTTCAGTCAAGCTAACAGAGGAGTATGTGGAAGCAGACTTATCCCGGAAGGAGGATCAGATGTGCAGGGACAGGGAGTTGGGGGGGAAAACCCAGAGAAACACCACCTGGGAAGGGGCCAGGGAAAAAGAAAGAGGAGCCCCCAGTCGTCCCAGTCAACTCGTGTGCTGGCAGTGCGGATGACTGGGACATAAAAGGGGTGACTGTCCGGAGATGGATGCAGCCTAGCCGAGTTTTGTGGCTGGACTAACATTGGAGGGTGGGGGAAGGGGCAAGGACTGCCACCATTCTGGGAAGGGTGGGGAGGAAGCCCCGGATGGTCCTAATGGACATGGCCTCGGCCTGCTTGCTCATCCATAGGGGGCTGGTAAAGTCACACAGGCTTATCCCTGGGGTGAGGTTGATGAAACTTGAGTACGTCCATGAGGATAGGAAGCACTGCCCAATGGACCAGGTGCCCCTGGAAGCATGGAGCAGGTTTTCCTGGAAACAGGTCAGGGTAGTGGAGGGGTTACTGTACCCAGTGGTACTGAGGACCGGCTGGAACCCCTTCCCAAAAGGGAGAGGAGGTGAGGGGAGGAGACTCATGGGAGGAAAAAAGAGAGGGACCCCAAAGAAGGGAGGGGCGCCCCCTACGCTAGTGAACCCCAGGAAGGGGGAGGACCAAAGTCCTCAGGAGAGAACAGAGGAAAACCCTAGACAACAGAGTCTGAATAGGGAAGAAAAGGGAGTAGAGGAGGAGGGGCCAAAGGAGTGCCCCAAAATAGAGCCCCCAGACAAAGAGACCCAGACCCCACTGGACAGGTTGGAGGAACCTTTGGCCCTTGGTGTCCTGGGGGAAGTCTTGGCTGATCCTGATCCCCTGGTTAGGGGGAAAGGAGGAGAAGCAGGGGGGCCAAACCTGGGGAGGTGATTGGTGTGGTGTATGTTCTGTGGGTGGGAGATGAACGAACCCGCAAGAAGGACCCTGAGGAGCACCCAGTGGGAGGCAAGAGACTCCCCTGGAGTAACCCCACTTGCAAAGGAGGAGAGGCCTGGGATGGACCAACCTAGTGGTTACCTAAAGGGGGAGGTGTGTGACAGGGTGCTGGGCACGAAGAACTTAATCAGCCTCTTGTCACACCAGAATGGACTGGGGCTGGCTGAATAGCCCTGCCTGCTTGGCAACTAGAAACAGCTGCCAGCCTAATTAGATGGGGGCTATAAAGGCTTGTGTGGGGGAGAAAGGCCAGAGGCTGAGAGGGGCTGGTGAAGTCTGGCTATAAAACCCTGCACATAGAGAGTAAGCTGGTGGTGTGAAAGAACTATAAATAAAATACATGGGTGATTGTATCAGCTTAAGGCACCCCTGATTGGTTTTGTGAGGGCAGCAGGGGCAGAAGCAAGAGGGGCCCAATCTCGCTACGTGCAGCCATTCCATTGATTGACATAGCTTTAAGGAGCATACAGTATGGCACTTCCTATGCTCATGTATGTGACGACTGTGCAATGATTTGCTGAGAATGTGTGTGCTCTGAGATTATCTAGCTGAAATAGTGTGACCGAGATAATATTTCACATTCACAGGGCTCTAAGAGCTGGGCAGAGGGCAGTAGTGAAATGCTGCTGTATCGCTGCTCTTGTTTCAAAATGCAAGTGTAGTAAACACGTTGTACTTGTACTGCTATTTTTTGTGTCCATGCCAATGTTCTATGTTGGGTTAGTGGTGGCTTTTCCTTCCACCTGCTGGTTATAATACTAATCTAAGCTCCTTTTGTAAGTTACACTACACATAGCTCTATCTTACTGTATGCACATGGGAGAGGGGCGTGTAAATCGGCAGGATTTGGCCAGTGATTTTTTTGAGAATGGATTGATTGAGTAGAGAGAAGTAGTTTATTCTGGCCAGTTCCCTGTCCATTTTCAGACATACACTCCCTTTTTCAGAACAATTAAGGTCCATGAGTTGTGCATACCTTTCTCTGCAAGAACAGAATATTGTTGGCTCATTTCATATTTTTTTATTAATTTCAGACCCCTGAAGAAGAAACACTTCAAAAGGTAGATCAAATGGGTGTTGCTATGAAAGCAAAAGGTTTCTTCGTAAATACATTTGTGCTGCATGAAGAAAGCAAGACAGCCTTGAAGTATTTCCAGCGGAGTTTTCTGATGGTGTAAGTTCTACATTTTCCTAATCAGAATGGGATGCATTATCAAACCCTTTTACCCTGTTGAAAAGACTAAATTCCTTATGGTAGCAGGAACAGTGGGCCTTGTTATGGCTGCGGATAAGACAATAAGGATTCTAGAAGGGCAGTCGATCTAAGCCTTCCTAGTGTGAAATATTATTTTAAGAAAACCCAAGGAAAGTGAGGACTTATTTTCATCTCCACAAAAACAATATAACATGCTGCATTTGGCAAGCAAATCTTTGAAGATGGATAGGGCAGCATCTTTAGGAGGGCAACAAAACTTCCTCCATTTACATTGCAAACCACCTTCCCTTTACACTGCCAGTCCACTCCCAAGGTCAACCCCCCACCCCCGCCCCCCGAGATCTCCTTGTATCCAGGCACTGCTTTGTGCTCAGTGCTTCTACTTCCCTACTTCTAGTAGGACTATCCAGCAATTAACAGCTTGTGGCTGGATCATGCCAGCTGACTTGGGCTTACGGATCTCAGGCTGTGGGCCTGTTTAATTGCAATGTAGACAGCCGGGTTCAGGCTGGAGCCCAGGCTCTAGGATCCTGTGGCTTGGTCCCCCTTTATCTTCTTACTTGGGTCATCTCTAATAGCAGTGTTACACTCACTCCATTGAAAGCTCATTCAGTCCATTACCTGCCACCTAGCAGGTGAGAAGCTTCCTGTCTTGCTGTTTCTAGGTGCTCTCAATCAGGGTTGCCCTCCCACTTTGTTCTCTCCAGAGGTCCCAAATTTTCTGCCTCTCCAGAAACCGAAGTGTTGCTGCTTGGGTTCATTTTGCATGGGGGAATCTATCAGATGCTAGAATGAGGGCAAAGACCAGAAAATTGTCCAATTCACGCTGTAGAGAAATGTTAGCTTGCATATGCGCTGTGCTCTTAGCACTCTGGTTTGTTTAATTGAAAAAAATTGCTCTGAGATTCATAGCATGTTCTTTACAGGATATATAAGTAGGAACACTCCGACACAGCAATCTGCTGTTGCCTCAGTGCTGTATCCATATTCATTAAGGTATAATGAATCTATTAATTGAATATGTAAGTTCAGTTAATTAGATATAAGACTTATTCCTTTAGTTTAAAGGGTAATAATAAAAAATTTAAACTGGCAAACCAGATTGAGCAATTAGAGATGATAAATGTGAACTGGAAAGTGCAATATTCCAATATGAATTAGTTAATTGCATCCGTTCATTAGGTGATATACATTAGCAGAAAGGTCAGTCCATTTGAGGCTTGATGTGTTTTTCAAATAGTAAATTCAAAAAAGCAAATTGAAGAGAAGTTCAAAGTAGGAAGGTACGTTATATATGTCGCTCAGCATAGAGTATGTGGAACCAAAAGCACACCTGGCACAACTGCATAGATGTTAGCACACACTTTATAGAGCACTGACTCAAGACACTGCACATTGTCACCATCCCTATCTGAGGTTTAGTGATGCTCAGCTGACAGCAGTGGGCCAGATTGTGCATGTGGCTCTTCACCTGCTAGGCAGACAGAGGACACCCACATGAGTGGCTATGGCCTCAGGCAGATCTCAGGAGACCTTCAAATGTTGAGGCTACTCCTTGTGCACATTCCATAGGGGGTAACATCAGCCTCAAGCAGACCAGACTAGTGATAAATCTGTGCTGGGAACATTATGTTTAAACTATAGATTTAAAAAGATAAAACCAAACTTTGCAACTGACCATTTCTAATATGGGCCAAACCAAAACCACAGACCCCAACCCCTGCAGACTCTTTCTGCTTGCACCCATCTATGGGTTATAGGTAACTGAATAATTTGTGGCTTGACTAAAATCCTGACTTTAGGCTTAGGATCAGATTAACTGCAGCAGTGAGGAATAGATCTGTGGAGCGTGAAATGGACACTATCACAGGTTTGAAAGCTGATCCATTGGTCTCATTTACAGTAAATAGTATATCAAATCTAGTTTTCGTCATTGGTAGTTTCTGGACTTCCAATGGTCAGGAATCATTGCTGATGATTGACATCACCATCTATTTTGGATTCTATATTGAAACCATTAGTGTAAAAAGTAAATCAAAATATAAGTATGGTTTTGTAGTATTTGTAGAACTTACGACAGAGCTAAAAATCCTCATTAAGTAATTACCACTACAGATGCGTAATATTCAGACACTGGATCCTTTTTGGTATGTAGAATCTTTTTATATTGAATTAATATTTCTCTGTAAAATCCCTGTAGTAAGTTTTAGGACTGTACTTTTATCTGGAGTAAATATCGAGATCGTTCTGCATGCAACTGGAGGAATGTAATTCTTAAAATATTTCAAACAATAAACCTCTCTCAAATCATCGGGCTTGGAGACATTTAAAGAAGTGATTCAATTAACTTGGGGGGGGGGGGAGAAGTGCTATAATGTGTGATTTATTTTTGCAGATAAATTACAATACCAGTATCTGTGGAAGAGCATTTGCTGCCATCATGGCCAGTAATGAAAATACCAGGCAATTAATATGAGACACTTTGAGGCTGAAGCATTGACTCCATGAAGTTCAAATTTTAAAGTGGAAATCTGATCAGAAAAAAAGACTTAGTGGAAGTGGCTTTTTGGTCCTTATTTATTCTCCAGTTCTAATTCCGAAGCATATTTGATCAATTTTCCAAGTTAATTGTTTTTAAACTAACAAAATGTAAATGGAAACCAATCAGCCTATATTCTTTCTTAATTTGCAAGTACATCAACACAAAGCATTACCTACAACTAACAGCCTGGAATAGAGTTTTGCTGTCAATTTGGTTGATGAGTTTGTTCTGCTCTTATGCACCTATACTGAATCAGTGCAAGGATAGAAAAAAAAGTAAAATTATTTTCCTGGAAAACAAAGTGCAGCACTATACAACATTGTTTTTATAATGCCTTTATGCAAACTGAATCCCCAAAGCTTTATGGAGTTAAATGACATAATTACAAAGTTAATGGTGGGGGAGCAGGTGAGAAATATGAAGAGATGAGATATTTGCAGATAAGACTTGAAATGAGAGAGAGATTTAATGAGGCAGGTTATTCAAGATGGCAAGAGCTGCAGAGGAAAAGGGTCTCACACCCACAGTGGTGAGACCGGAATGAAGGAAGTTCATAAAACAGGCTTATATCAATCTATGGAGGGCTTTGAAAACAAGGTCTGTTTTCAACTGGGTCCTGAAATGAATGGGGAGCTAGTAGAGTCGTGAGGGGTTTATCATTCTTTTTACTGATTTTTATAAAGAAACAGACAATGTAAAGTACAAAAAGGTAAATGACTTACAGCTTGTATATGTTTACAAATACCAAGCAGAGTTGTTTGAGTAGCAGAGTGATGTGATCAGACTCCTTTGTGTGTCTGAAAGGGTGGTGATAAACAGTCTGGAGCTGCTAGGGGAGTCTAGGAGAAGCCATTGGGTATAGAAATAGTCCAGGACCAAGGAGCTGAAGGCATAGACGAGAACCTCAACAGCCACGGAGGTGAAGCAATGCCTATAAATGCCAGTGGTGGGTCAGCATTTACATACCCTTTGTTATTTTCTAATAATAGTGGAATACTATTGCATATTTTTGTATAAAATACTTAGTGGGCTTTAAGTGAACAAAATTTAAGATGACCAGGAGCTCAACTGGATAATGATATTAATGAAAATCCTGTCAGAATAATGCCCAACTACAAATCCTTCTCATTGCCTAAGATTTGGTAGGTTTGCTTAGTTATTTTCTGTATGACCTAGACTCTCAGGACATATGAGTAGAGCTCTACCAAATTCATGGTCCATTTTGGTCAATTTCACAGTCACAGGATTTTAAAAATCATAAATTTCATGATTTCAGCTATTTAAATCTGAAATTTCATGGTGCTGTAATTGTAGGGGTCCTGACCCAAAAAGGAGTTGTGAAGGTGGTCTCAAAGTTATTGAAGGGGGTGTGTGGTTCCGCTGCCCTTACTTCTGTGCTGCTGCTGGCGGCAGAGCTGCCTTCAGAGCTGGGCAGCTGGAAAGCAGCGGCTACTGGCTGGAATCTCAGCTCTGCAGGCAGTGCTCCACCCAGCAGCAGCACAGAAGTAAGGCTGGCATGGTACGATATTGTGACCCTTACTTCTGCGCTGTTGCCTGCATTTCTGGGCCCTCAGTAAGCAGCCGCCACTCTCCGGCTGCCCAGCTCTGAAGGCAGCAGCGCAACAGTAAGGTGACATGGTATGGTATTGCCACCTTTACTTCTGCATGGCTGCTGGCAGGGTGTCACCCAGCTCTTAAGGCAGAACAGAAGTAAGGATGGCAATACCATGACTCCCTAAAATAAATTTGTGACCCCCTTACAACTCCCTTTGGGTTAAGACCCCCAGTTTGAGAAATGCTGTTCTCCCTTGTGAAATCTGTATAGTATAGGGTAAAAGCACACAAAAGACCAGATTTCATGGTCTGTGATGCATTTTTCTTGTCTGTGAATTTGCTGGGTCCTACATATGAGCGATGGTCAGCATGAGAACATAGATGACTTTCTGCCACCCTGATCCTGAAGACAACCTGGTGCTGGGTTGGTCCCTTTGGGACTGCTTTTCCAGCCCAGGATCTTTGCAGCACAGATTACTCTACCCACACCTCCTCTCAGCCCTAACATTCCCTGGGAATGGAGGAGTAGTGGCATAGAGCTGCTATGCTGACATTATGCCTGGGATTTCTTTGCATGAGCCATCATCAGAGGCACAGTTAGGGAAACATTCCAGTTGCTTTCTGGACTATTGATAGCCCCCTACACCTTTTGAGTAGTTTTACTTTCTAATGGTTCACACTTGCTGACAGTAATTTGCGCTCTTGTTGCTTCTGGTACAACACAGGTCTAAGGCCCCGTCTACACTGGCAAGTTTGTCCACAGTAAAGCAGCTTTGAGCGCTGTTAACTCCTGAGGTGTAGATGCTGCCAAGCCACTTATTGCGCAGAAACTGCACAGATGCAGCACTCTAAAGAAACCACCCCGAGGAGAGGCATTCAGCTTTCTATTCCAGGGCTCCAGGGCTGCGGTGCCAGTGTAGACACCGTGGTGATTACAGTGCTGCAACTGGCCTCCGGGAGGTGTCCCACAAGGCCTGTTCTCACCTCTCTGGCCATCGGTTTGAACTCTACTGCCCTGCCCTCAGGTGACCAACTCTCAGCCCCACCTCATACATTCCTTTGCAAATTTGAAAGTCCCCTTCCTGTTTGCTCGGTGATGCGTGCAGCGGTCTCAGCGATCCCCTGCTTGGAGCAATGCTGAGCTGCTAGACCTCATTGGCATTTGGGGAGAGGAGGCAGTGCAGTCACAGCTGTGCTCCAGCCGTCAGAATTATGATACTTACGGACAGATTTCTAGATGCATGATAGAAAGTGGCTATGACCGGGACACACTACAGGGAAGGGTCAAAGTGAAGGAGCTGTGAAACACCTACCACAAGGCATATGAATCAAACTGCCACTCTTGTGCTGCACCCATAAGCTGCCGGTTCTACAAACAGCTGGACGTGATACTTGGTGGCAACCCCTGCTCCACTGCGAAGGACCCTGTGGATACTTCGTTGGCTTGCATGCCAGTCAAGAGTGGACTGAGTCAGGAGGAGGCAATCTTCAACAAAGAGAAGGAGAGGGGACCCAGAGGGAATGACTCGGAGGCCAGAGATGCATGCAGTCAGGAGCTCTTTTCTACCCCAGAGGAGCCTAGTCAGTCACAGCAGTTGGAGCTTGGCAAAGCACAAACAAGAGAGGAGGCCCCTGGTAAGTGGATCTGATTTGGGGAATTGCTGAAGCGAGTCGTTGGGGGCAGGAGGGTTGTAGAAACCAGGCTTGTCTTCCACTTCATCCTTAGCCTGAGCAGCGGAGTAGGCTGTTGATACACTCCCTCACTTCACGGGAATCTCCCTCAGAGATCTCGAGGAAACTCTCGTGGAGATGCTGGGCAAACCACTGCTCGAGGTTCCTCAGCAGAGCTGCTTTGTTTCTTGCCCCATTAATGATAACTTTCCCGTGCCAATTTGCCATGACGGGTGGGGGGACCATTGCTGCACACACAGGGCCGGCGCTTCCATTTAGGTGACCTAGGCAGTCGCCTAGGGCACCAGGATTTGGAAGGGTGGCAGATTGCTCCAGTGGACCTCCCGCAGGCGTGCCTGCGGAGGGTTCGCGGGACCAGCGGACCATCAGCAGGAACGCCTGCAGGAGGTCCACCAGAGCCGCGGGACCGGCGAGCCGGCCCTGCGCCTAGGGCGCCAAAAACCCTGGCGTCATTCCTGTGCACACAGGCTAGCTGTATAGGTGCTGTATAGGTGCCAGGGCAGAAGCCACAGGCTTGGAAAAGACCCTCCCTTGATTCCCTGCTCACCCTCAGCAGCAAGATATCTTCCATAATGATCACTCCTGTGGAAAGTGTGGAGACAGGAATGATTATCAGGCCCACCCTACAGTGCTGGCTCTCCCCAAATGCCCAAGAGCCACATACCCATTGAACAGCAGGGTTCTGGAACAGTGATTTACCTTGCCCCTGTGGCTACTCACCATTTTGGGGGTCTTGTGGCTCATGTGTGCTTGCCTGCGGTCATCCAGTTAGTCTGAGTACTGGCTGTGTTTTAAAGCACAAACAGTATTGTCTATGTGGCAAACAATACTGCTTCTGTAAAATGTTGCATTTAAACTTCACAGAGATGGCATGGCTCCTCCGGCCATGCTGTTTCCAGAGCCGGCCAGCAGGCGCCACTTCCGTTCCACCCTGCCGCTGCCGCCCCACGGCTTCTCCGGCCTTGCTGCTGGCAGTGCCAGCCAGCAAGCACCGCTTCCACGCCGGCCGGCTGCCCCACGGGTCCTCAGGCCATGCTGCTGGCAGCGCCAGCCAGCAGATGCTGCTTCCGCGCCTGCCGCTCTGAGGGGAAGCAGCTGCTTCCACTGAACCCCGCTAGCTACGCTACTGGCGTAAGGTTATGATGCACTCTGCCACCAAGAAAAAAGAACTGAAGGAGTGGTGGGACAACGAGAAGGGGACCGAAAGGAGAATGTGTCACACCAGAAAGAAGCCACAGAGCGTCTCTTAACAGTCAGGGGCGGCTCTAGGGATTTTGCCACCCCAAGCACGGCAGGCAGGCTACCTCCGGCGGTTTGGTGGCTTTGTTGGACCTCTCTCAGGCACACCTGCGGGAGGTCCACCAAAGCCACGGGACCAGCAGACCCTCTGCAGGCAAACTGCCGGAGGCAGCGTACCTGCTACCCTTGCAGCGCCAGCAGAGCGCCCCCCGTGGCTTGCCATCCCAAGCACGTGCTGGAGCCGCCCCTGTTAACAGTTATGCAGCACCAAGCAGACATGCTCCAGGCAATACTAGCTCTTCACACTGAGCAGCTCCATGCCCGTCCTCCCCTGCAGCCTCTGTCTCAAAACTCTTTCCCATGTGCCCCCCCCACACACCACCAACACACTGTAATCAACCTCCTGGCTCCACTCTCTACCCACAGCATTCCACTCCTCTCTCCTCACAGTCCAGCAGTGTGGACTCTCAGCACCCATTGCTCTGCAGTTTGGCCCTGCTGAAGTCCAGCACCTCCTGCATCATACTCCAAAGGAGAAGGTTGGGTATGATCCTTGTACATACACAAATCTGTAGCCGTCCCGGGACTCTTCCTCCTCTTGATACCTTCCATTGCCCCATCACCCTCCCTGCTGATGATTTTTTTCATTTGACTCTCCCTCTGGTTGTTGTCTTTCAATAAAATAATTGTATTTGTTTGAAAGCAATCTTTATTCTATTAAGTGAAAACAAAAACAGCACTCCAAAGCAACATACAATAAAGTTAAGGTCCCTTTTGCATCGTGTGCACCAATCACCTCTTAGCATTACAAGCACTGCAATCCCAAGCATAGCAACAAATATTAGTGGCTTTCAGCTTTAAATTGCTCTCTTAAAGCACCCTGATCCTTATGGCCCCACGCTATGCCCCTCTAATAGCCCTGGTCTCTGTCTGTTCAAACTCAGCCTCCAGGCACTGAGCCTCTGCGGTCCATCCCTGAGTGAAACTTTCAGTCTTCCCTTCACAAATATTATGGAGCATACAGCATTTGACTTCCCCTATGGTGATCTTCTGGTCAGGGAGAAAGTCCCTGCTTGCAGCTTCTTGAACAGGCCAGTGTTCCAAAAGATGCATGTGTCATGCACCTTTCTGGACCAGCCTGCATTAGTGTCTGTGAAATGCCTATGGTGATCCACAAGCACCTGGAGAACCATTGAGAAATACTCCTTGCAATTAATGTACTTGATGGCTAGGTGGTCTGGTGCCAGAATTGGAATGTGCGTGCCATCGATCACTGCTCTGCAGTTAGGGAAGCCCATTTGTGCAAAGCCATACACAATGTCACGCACATTGCCCAGAGTCAGGATGCGAATAATGGCCCTGCACACTTCCATCAACATGACTCCAACGGTCGACTTTCCCACTCTGAACTGGTTAGCAACTGATCGGTAGCACTCAGCTTCCACACTGCAATTGCTACGTGCTTCTCCAATGGCAAGGCAGCTCTCATTCTCGTATCCTTGCACCGCAGGCCTGAGGCGAGCTTGTCACACAGTCCCATGAATGTGGCTTTCCTCATGCGAAAGTTCTGCAGTCACTGCTCGTCATCCCAGACATGCATCACGATGTGGTCCCACCACTCAGTGCTTGTTTCTCAAGTCCAAAAACAGCATTCCACTGTGGTCAGCACCTCCATGAATGCCGCAAGCAATCTCGTGTCATAGCTACTACGCATGGCGAGATCAACGTCGCACTCCTCTTGACTTTGTAGTTTAATGAATAACTCCACTGCTACTCATGACATGTTGGTCAGTGCGAGCAGCATACTGGTCAACAGCTCGGGTTCAATTCCTGCAGCCCGAAAGAGGCAGGGCAGGATGTGCAGTACACAAACTGTTGAAAGATGGTTCCAAATGAGGACGGAAGTACAGGGATTGCTGGGATGTGAAGCAATGCATCATGGGGCATTGGGACAGGACCCAGGATGCCCTGCGAAAGAGGTGCTCTCTGGGATAGCTGCCCAGAGTGCACCACTCCGAATAGCGCTGCAAGCGTGAACATGCTATTGCGCAAGCAGCTGTCAGTGTGAACCTGCAACAGCGGTTTCTCTTCGGTGCTCTCTGAGCGGCGCTGTAACTGTCGACACTGTAGCTTTGCAAGTGTAGGCGTGCCCTAATACCTAATCCTTGGAGGAGTGAGCCCATTACACTGCAATGGCCAAACCTGGAAGGTGCTGAGTGGGAATGCAATAGGTAGCAAAGATGGGATCCACGAAAGTATTTAAGCCCATAAAACCCAGACTTAGGTGCTTTAGTCCCTGTTTTAGGTACCCAGGGCCCAGTTTTGGCTCCACTGTGATCCATCAAACTCCTGCCAGAGCCTGTAGATACCTAAACTCACTCTGTGCCTTAAGTTTCTAAGGGTAAAAGTCCCCTAAGCACCTATGTTTCTGGCTCTGGGCATGCCTCTGCTACATCTCTATAACTGTCCAGATACTTGCTTGCCACCTAACCTCCAGAGCAATCCATGAACCAGGGGTCCACAGGCATTTGGTTGCATAAGTCATGTGTGAGGCCCACCTGGATCTGGTGCTCAGAGGGCACTTACAGGATTGGGTCCCACTCAAAATCTGGCTGGAGGAGGTGGTGCTGGTGCCCATCTTATAACTTTTTGCTTGGTAGTTAGAGCATTCACCTGGGATGGGGGAAACCCAGGTTCAATTCCCCTCTCTGCCTGAGGGGAAGAAAAGAATAGGGGTCTCCCAGCTCTAGGAAAGTGCTCTAACCACTGAGCTATGGGATATTCTGATGTGGGGGACACTCAGTATCTCCTGTTCCACTGTGGGTAAATGACAGTGTGATTGGGGCAGGGGGACTGGACCCAGGCTTTCCCACCTCCTGCGGGGAGGGTACCCTAACCACTGGGCCTCAGAGTCATTCTAATCCTCTTGCTTTCACCCAATGGCTGTGTATTTATCCACAGTGCAACAGTCTGTGGGCCAGAGAGAGAGGCAGAGTGGGGAACTGAAGCTGGATCTCCCCCGTCCCAGATGAGTGCTCTAACTACTCGGCTAAAAATTACATGGTGGGCACCACCGCCTCCTCCTGTTTCTTGTGGAGCGAGGCAGGTGCCTAAGTCATTCCTACAAGAAACACCTCAGGTGCCTAAGGTGTCTAACTCCAGGCAGTGGGTTCCTGTTCGTGGATCACTAGGCATGGATAGACACCTCCCTGCAGCCTGGACTGAGGCCTGGTCTACACTGTGGGGGGTGGGGAGGGATCTAAGTTATGCAACTTCAGCTATGTGAATAACGTAGCTGAAGTCAACATACTTAGATCTACTTACCGTGGTGTCTTCACTGTGGTAAGTCGACAGCTGACGCGCCCCTGTCAACTCCACCTATGCTTCTCGCTCCAGTGGAGTACCAGAGTCGACGGGAGAGCGCTCGGCGGTCGATTTATCGTGTCTAGACTAGATGCGATAAATTGACCCCCGCTGGATTGATCGCAGCCCATTGATCCAGCGTGTAATGTAGACATGCCCCTGGCTTTGTGGCACAGTGGTGTTGCTGGATTTTGTGTGTGTCATGATGCTCAGTTTGCAATGCCTAAGTCCCTTCCTGGATGCCACCCTAAGACACTAGGCAGTAAGAGTCCCAACTTGCTAATGTAAAGGATGTTTGTGAAGTTTGATTTACTAGAAGTAACAGTAACCATTGCATTCTGGGAATATTGACCTCTGCCATGTGACAAGGGACTGTTTGTAACTCTAATCCTTGTCATGTGAGTGGGATTACAAGCTAAAGTCTTACCTTGACTCTTGGCTGTCACACCTTTATTACATTTGGGTCAGGAAATATACTGCTTCCCATGCCACAGCACTCAATCCTGTGCCCTGTATTACTGTCAAACACCTTTATTTCTGATCTTTGGCAGATGGCATTTATATAAGTGATGCAACTTATTTGACTATGAACAGTACAATTTGAAAATAGAGGCATTAAGGTTTGGAAATGGAGTCAATTTTTTTTTTCTAAATGTTACCTATCTTTTAGATCCACCTGAGCAGAACCGATAATAAAGAAGAATTGTGACAATTATAGAATAAATTTGTTATTGGCTAGATACTAACCTAAATCCTTCCCTTGAAAATAAGGGAGACAATTACTCAGGTCTTTCTCCATTTTGCCGATGACTGTTTCTTTACAAAGTGTGGAGGGACCGTAATATCTTTGTCTTTACAACCTGACACAGAACAAATTTGTTTCCAGATTAAGTGATTTGAAGTTGCTGTCTAAATAGGTGTTTAATTAAAACCCATTCACATGGAAGAAAGTAAAACAGACTGATTTAATTACTGGTTTACTTAGCACTCCCACTCAGAAAAGGAATTGAAGTTGCAAGAGTTCAGTAAAATATTGTCATTTGTGGAACTCCTCAGGTTTAAGCACAGATGGTTGTTTTTTTCCTTTACTATGCAATACAGTTTTTATTAGAATTATTTTGTTCTCCCATGAGAAAGCAAATCAAGTTTAGTTCTATATTCATTTCTATTTATTTATTGTGATAGCAACCAAAACATGGTTGGTACAGACACATAAGGAGACAGAGTCCCTGCCCCGAAAGATTACACTCAAGAAGAAATATTTATATTACCTTAGTGGGGGCTGAACCTATAATATTATAATCAAATACTCATAGTGTTGGGCTATGCTTACAACATTGTTGTTATGTCCAGTGTAGCATTTTGTATTTTAGACCTTGCTATTACTCCCATTTGGCAAAGCTTCCATTGACTTCAATGAGAGCACGACCACACTCTGCTTCAGGCCCAAATGGTTGCCTTTGTAGGAAGAGTGAACACCAATCTTTTCTACTTCTTGTCTTGGAATCCCTATTCAACAATCTGTTCACAAGCAGTGGGCTCAGGCAGGACTAGGGTGGTGCCAGTCATCATCCCCTCCAACCCTTTGGGGAATCCACATAAAAGGTAACGCTAGCAGCCAGCCCCTCCGCATATTAAAAGGTGGTTGGGGTCTAGGGTCTGAGACTGTGTGATAGACAGAGGAGCCTCTAGAAACAAGGGGCACAGAATCTGTACTGTCATGGAGCTGGAGGAAGCTGGGAGGTAGTGCAAAGTCACAGGGCCTCTGTGCAGACTGTCCCAACCCAGACTGAGCAGCATCTAAGCAGGTTTTCCCACTTCAGTTAGTGAGTGTCTTCTGACTTTATCTCCAGCAGCCTGTATTGCTTAAGAATTAAAAGGCCACACCGGCTCTCTCTCTCAAATCTTAGCCAATAAAAACCCCCTAAATACAAATCCTATCGAGTTTCACTCATTTGGGGGGAAGACTCCCTCCTTTGGTTCATTTTAAGGCAGTTTATGGAATATATCACTCATATGATAAAGCGCTGGCTCTGTGTTTTCGGTGTGGCATTATAAACTGCATTGCTAAATTTTTGAAATCACTGGTTCAAATTGTCACAGCTTGACAGTCCTGCCTATCCTATAAAAACACAAAATTATGAAGCCATCTTCACTGAGAGGAGAATAAAGGAAAGAAAGAAGCTAGACAAATATATTTTGACCTTCCTTTTTTGTTACACAGCTGGAACTGTTACTGTGGGTGAATTCACAGATCAGCGCTGTGGCCTATACACCACTGAAGTCCCACTTGAGCCCTCACATGACACATACCTTTTGCAGGCTCGCTGTGGAGGAGTGAAGTTCATCTTGTGTCCTTACATAACCCCTTTTGACACTCTATATTTGTATTTGCAAATTGTCCATGAACTGTGGCCATGTTTGTACAACAAAGAGCAATAAGGATTTGTGGACTCTGCAACCATGTAACAAAACCAGATTATATTGTTTATTCTTAGCTAATTCAATAAACAGAATAACCTGCTCTTTTCCTGGGTGCTTTGATGTGTATTCTTTGTCCTCAGTTCCAACAGAGGGCGATAGTTCTGCGGCGGGAGCTGACTATGGATATGAGCCACGTGGCCCAGTAGAGGGCAGCAGGCTAACAGAAGATGTTGCTGCCTGGACCCAGGTATCTGCTGCCGGCCTCTTTCTTCGGAGGATATTTGGTTTGCATTTATCACTGTCACGCCCTGCGATCCAGCCTCTTTGATGTAAGCGGCCGCAAAAAAGCTAGGCGATTTTGAGAAAATCGGTACATGCTGAGAATAAAGCTGGGAGCGATAGAAGGGAAAAAACACCAGGACCTGTTTACTCTGGTTCCCAAATTGCAGCAGCCTGGGAGACCAATGCAAGAAGAGGCAGGGTCCCTTTTCTGCAAAAGTATATGATGGGGAAGTGGAGATCCGTTTGGTTAGATCGCTTGAAGGGGAGGGAGAAAAGAGGATAAATAAAATAATTAGCAGATGAGAACAAGGGGCTGGGTTGTGCAAGGAAACCCCTTTCCTGTAGTGGGGTGTGATGCAGGTGGGGCAAGGGGAGCAGACCTCCATCTAGAAACAGATCAGGAGGGAAACCAGTTCTAAAGAAACTTTGGGAGTGTACCCTGTTGTCCCTCTAATATCCTGCCACCAACATGGCTACAAGTTGTATGATGTAATATCTGCCTCTTGGTCCAACTCTTGTTGACCAGAGACTAAAGCTTTCCAGCTTACACAGAGGGAAGAGCTCTATGTCAGCTCCAAGCGTGTGTCTCCTCAACAGGAGTTGGACTAATAAAAGCTATTACCTTACCCCACCTTTGCTAAGGGCAGGGCAGTGTGGGAAGAGGGGGCTGTTTCCTAGTAAAGAGGCAGGACTACCAGCATCTTCACTGGTATCAATTCCCCTACATTCTCCTAAGGTGGAAACAAAACGTGTGTCGGCGTGCGTCTGTGCTGTGCCCCTCGGGGGTACTTTTGAGTCTGTGTATATAAAAATAGTGTATGTATCTGTGTGTGTATGTCTCTGGGTCTGTGTGCGTATCTCCGCATCTGTCGGTGTGTATTTGTGGGTCTGAGTATCTGTGTGTGTGTCTCTGTTTATCTGTCGGTATATATATCCATGCCTCTCTGTGTGGGTCTGTCTGTCGGGGTGTATCTCTGGGTCTGAGTATCTGTGTGTCTCTGGATATCTGTCGACGTGTATCTGTGTGTACATCCGTGTCTGTGTGGGTCTGTCTGTTCGGGTGTATCTGTGTGGATCTGTCTGTCGGGGTGTATATCTGCGTGCGATTGTGTGTGTGTGTGTGTGTGTGTGTGTGTGTGTGTGTCCGTCCCGCTGCCTGCCTGGCTGTAGCTCTGTCTCTCCGTGTGTGTTGGTGTGCCTGGCTGGCTCTCCCTGCCCTACCCTGGCCGAGGGCAAGCCGGGGACTGAGCCGCTGCTCGGCGCTCTGGGCTGGGAGGGAAGCTGCTGTTGGCACAGGGCTGAGCCTGTCCCGCGGAGCTGGACCAGCAGCTGCTCCGGCCCCGGGCTGTGGGAAATGTTCCCCCGGCTGTGCGGGCTGCTCCAGGCCGGGAGCGCGGTGTCCTGTGCACAGGGGTGGCCCGGCCCTTGGGGATCCGGGGGCGGGGGTCGCCCCTGGCGCGGGTGTCCGCTGAGCCGTGCCTGCCCCCGGGCGTGGGGGCTGCCCCGCTGGGGCCGGGGCTCGTATCGCTCTGTCCTCCCCCCCTTGCCAGAGCGGCTCTAATGAGGTTCCCAAGTGCCCCCTGCGGCCGGGCGGCGGAGAGCCTGTGCGCCCCTCAGAAACCCGCTTTGATTTCCGCCGGGCTGCACCTAGCACCCGGCTGCTAATGCTCCTGCCCTAGCGCATTTCCCCTGGCATCCGAGCGCCGTTCGCCTGGGTGCCCAGCTGCTGGCTACCCGGCCCATGGGGGAGAGCCGGCTGAGCCTGCTCCCGCTCCAGCCTTGGCCGAGAGAAGAGACCTGTTGAGCGCTGATCTCCTGCGGTGTCTGCCAGCCTGGGGCTGAGGCTGAGCGGCTCATGGAAAGAGAGAGCATTTTAATTCTGTCAGCCTAGGTAGGATGGACCTGCCCCCCTGCCTCTGCCCTCATGGCCAATAAGAAGAGACCCGGCTTGACACCTGCCTATATACAGAGGACGAGAGCAAAATCTTCAGCACTGATCTGTGCAAGGGGGGGTGGGGGGAGGAAAAAAAGAAAAGGGGGGGAAAAGCCCAGGTCAGATAAGGGGGAACGTTTGTACTATAAAACCCCCAAAGACTATGACTTCCAGTAAAATTGAGATGCCAGGAGAGGTGAAGGCAGACCCTGCAGCTCTGATGGCATCTCTGCATCTGCTGCCTTCTCCCACTCTCAACCTTGAAATCAAATACACCAAGGTAAGTTGTGTTCGTTTATTCTGGCAGGAAGCTCACAGCTTTCCCCCCAGAAGAGGGATTTTGCTTAACATCGGTTCCAATGTGCCCTAACCGACTTCAGTGCAGAGATAAAAAACTGCCTTGAAACACTAATAAAGGAAACGGATTGTTGTAGCCCTGTAACCATCTGGAAAGCCAAAGGATAATAGAAAAGCAAATGAGATTTGCTGAGGTTGGCTGTACCATTTCTATGCTTCTTTAAATGTTGTTTTCCACAAAATTGCTCATTTTTTTTCAGTGTAGCGGTCAGTGCTTCCCTTGTATAGTTCAGTTGCTCCTGATGGAAATCAGAGAAACTTACATATACTTATACTTCTCTGTCAGAAAATAAACGTTTTCTTTCTTGAAATGGTCCATGTACCCCTGGGACTTTTTAACAATTCCTGGAGGGCTTTTAATCCTACCAGGTTGTTACAGCCTTGAAACAGGTCTCTTGACTAACTTCCTCAATATCTGAGTATGCCCTTGAAATGACATTGTTTAGAGGGCAAATTATCTTAATATTTAAGACATATAGTGTCATATTATATTTTCATTAAGAATTATCCAGTTGGTTCACTGTAGATACATACTCAGGATTTCTATATTACATTATAGAACTGAACAGTTTCCAGAGGCTAAAATAGGCTTTTAGACCAGTTGTTTGTAAATGCAAGTTCAATTTTTAAATTCGTTTTTATGTTTTGAATCTTTACACCTTTAGTACCTTGAACTGAAGTATGTTTTCATTCGTGTGGAGAAATATCAAATGCATTGTATGAATAGATTTCAATGTTTAAGGTTTTATTCCTAATTACTGAGTAACTTAATAGGAAAAGAAAACACATGGACATTAGAAAAAGGTGCTAACGTTTTTATCTACTGGAAATACACCTTCAGGTGTCTTAGCGCTGATAGGAAACCCATGTTGGCCAGTCCATTGTAATATTTTCTTTCCAATTATCACTTTAAAACCTTTTTTGTCTTTGTTTTTTTGAAGCTAGTGCCAAAACGAATTTGTTCTCTAATTTGTTATTTTTTCCATGTTTTAGAAGAATGTTTTAGGGGAAACTCAACTACTTTAGCCTTCATAATTTTTTAATGAGAAATGAGAGATACAAATTAAGAGTGTGTATATTTGTTTGTTTATAATTTTCCAGAAGGTAATTTAAATGAAAATAGAAAAAATATGTGGGTGTTTGAGGGTGATTGGTGTGTCAGTTGTAAGCACGATGATATTGAACAAATATTTGGCATGAATTTTATTTACCGCTTAAAGTTATTAGTTCTTGTATTATAAAATATGTGTCAGGTATTATGAGTACTCTGACTGATGTTGTGCTTATCTGAGACAATTTGTATAGTAATTGTATATACATTTCTCAACCTTATGCAACTGGGAAATTGGTTTAAAAATCTTTCACATGCAAATTTGTGAGTGACCATATGCTTCTTTTTTGTTTTAAAATATTACCAAGGAATATAAACTCTAATACTTTAGAATGAAAATGCCATAATCTCAGAAGTGTGTGAAATCTGACTGATTTTAGCCTAATAGTTGAAGTAAGAGAGTTCATTTTTCAGTATTAAAGCAACAACAAAAGTGTTTTACCAGAATTTGAAATATCAGGTAACTCGTGATTGCCCTTGAAGAAAGAAATTTGGTATAGAAAAGGTATCTTTAGTATTTTATTTGGCATGTCTTCTGTCTCTGTTTTTCTGTCTGTCTCTATCTCTTTCTCCTCCCCCTCCCTTTTCTTTCTCTCTGCAGGAAAGACAAGTGATTTATAGATAATTGGAGTCTTCAATTTGGAGTCTTGTCTTGGTCAGGACTTTTATCCAGGATCCACTTTCCCACCTATTACAAAGAAAAACAATCAGAAATGAAATAATGGATTGAAACTTGATTCTTTCATTTGGGGGAGGGGTCATTTCATGTCTTAAGTGACAAACAACTTCCATAAACAATAAATAATGCTAGACTAAAGCACTTTATAAAAAACTTGTAAAATCAGACATCTGTAAGCATTTCCAGCAGCCTCTTTCCTCTTGCTTGTTAGCTGAGACCTTTAAACACACAAGCAGTGCTCAGAATTCTTGAACTCCTTATTACAGTTCTCTCTGACTGTAAAGTCTTAACCATTTGGGAGTTAATTCTTTACATAAAATAAAGGTATTCATGGTAATACAGAGAAATTAAAGTTATTTGAAAATGTTTTTTCTACTTAAAGATTGCATTTCTGCTCTGTTTTAAATTCTAAATTTGAAAAATGCTTAGGAAATTTTGTTAAGTCTAAAAGCTATTAGACTTCCAGGGAGCCTTAAGTCAGAATCAATATAGATTTTAAAAATGTGCATCGAAAGAAAGTATCATTTTTTTACCCAGAAATTTTTAAAATAGTAGGATGTATATTATTTTCCCAGGAAAATACCACACTCTTAAGGACCATTGAGTGACATACATAAAATAAACACTGCTTGTGTTTGTGTGTTTAAAGTTGGATATATTTCCACTAGTTAGCAATCAAATATCATAAAATTGTTTCTGAACATCATTAAATGCTAGATGTAGTGAAATGAATCAGCAGAGAATGTTTGAGTTCTATCACATATACTTTTGCTCCATGCTTTGGAACATGCACACTGTACATTTCTTCACTGATCAGGAAGAAAAAAATATTTGCAATGACTCAGTTTCCTGAGGCGCAAATGCAGTTTTCTTTTAATGTATGCTGTAGTTTGCTCTGAATGCCATCCTCAGAAGAGAATGTAGTCTTATTTTTAAAAACTAGTCATAGAAATATATCCCCCTAGATCAGGCACTATAGAAAATGACTAATTTAATATGTAAATAATAGAAAAATGCTGGAAGAGAAACAGCCAGATTCTGTCCAGACTTAAACAAGATTAATGTCCACATGTAGACAGGCTTACAGGTTTAAGGTTAAATATCTCTCCTTCTGATGACACGCACTGGAACTGCTACGTGCAAGACACTCAAGATTTTCATTATAATTATTATTTTTTAAACTTGTTCTTCATTTCTGAGCCCCATATAAATATGTTGGGCGGGATCATTCCCCAAGGATCACCAGAGAGGAGAGTCTTCTGCTCTTGCATAGAAGCAAAGTCATTCTACAGTTCTGCTTTTCTGCCTTCCTCATCACCCTGCTCCAAACCTGTGGAGACCTCTGTCAGTCCAGGGATCCATGTGTAGGGAGGGGGCAGGCAGGAGGGAATACCAGGCTGATACACACCCTCTCCCTGGCAACAAGCAATGAATCCAGTTGTGTCATCTCCATGCTGGGAACTCCTCTAAAATGGGGTGTTCCAGGAGCATCAGATGTTGAGGGAAGCCACAGCAGTGAAGCCACGCCGTCTGAGCATTCTGAGCATGTAGTAGAACCCTGGAGATCTGTGTGCATGTAGGGGGACTCTGCGGTCTCCAGCATCTGAACCCCCTTATCATTTGATCTGTTCTTCTATCTAGTGTTTAAAAATAGACATGGAATTATTCCAATGGAACTATTTCCCCTTGCAGAGTTTTCCTCCCATAAGGCCACCTCTAGTGTTTTTTTCTGCAGGAATTCTTCATCTCTTGCTGCTGTGTAATCAATGCTATTTTATAGATAGGACTTCTGATGTTAGGTTTTAACCAATAAAACAACCCCAATTTGGAAAAAAAATGTGTTTATCCAATAAACACTGGAAAAATACCAGAAATGGTTACTCAATTTGTGTTGACTTCACCCCTTTCAGCAATATTGCTGATCCTGGCTTGTATCTAGATGGAGCAGTAATGGGGATTATGGGGATGTGATTTCTAATGTGTTGCGCATTAATTGGTCTGTGTAGTCCCTGCTGGTGGGCACTAAAGGTTCCCTGCTGCACTTTAACATAAATAGAACCTCAGAATTATGAACACCAGAATTACGAACTGACCAGTCAACCACACACCTCATTTGGAACCAAAAGTACACAATCAAGTGGCAGCAAAGACAAAAAAAAAAAAAGAAGAAAAAGAAAAAAGAAAAGGCAAATATTGTACATTACCTTGTTAAATGTAAACTACTAAAAAAGGGTGGGGAAGTTTAAGATTTGACCCGGTAAGAAAACTCTTTCTCTGCTTGTTTCATTTAAATTAAAATGGTTAAAAGCAAATTTTTCTTCTGCATAATAAAGTTTCAAAGCTGTATTAGGAATGTTGAATTGTAAACTTTTGAAAAAACCATAATGATTTCTTCAGAGTTCCGAACATTTCAGAGTTACAAACAACCTCCATTCCCAAAATGTACATAACTATGAGGTTCTGCTATAGTGCCATTTGAAACAGTGCTATGTTAAAGCTCAGTAGGGAACAAATGCACTGAATGCTAAACCAACCGTTCAATAACAAGGATAAAACTTAAACTAACACATAAGTCATTTTTATACATATAATAAAAATTAAAGTAGATCTGCTTAGTCAAGAATTTTGGGAAGTATCTCCACAAAAAATCTTCATTACAATATTAAAGAGAGACTCCCAAAAACCTGATTTTTGGACATCTACACAGAATTCAAAAATTGCTAAAAATAAACCCCGAAAAATAAAATTAATAGAGCCTTGTTAAATAGAAGCCCTATGTGCAGAGCATTGTCATAATGATTTTAATGTCACATTAACATGAAGGGACAGGGTCGGGTAGGGTGATTTGAGCAGGAATAAAGAGCCAGGACTCCTGGGTTCCTTTCCCAGCTCTGCCGTTGGCTTTGAGTGAACAGCCTCATCCTTGGTGTGTTTCACTTTACCTCTGTATAATGGGGATGATAATGCTCAAGTTGATGTTGAGTTCTAATTCTTGTTTGCATGGCATTTTTAGCTTGACCTTGAGCTTGAGTAAGAGATGCTAAATTAGGTCCCTTGAGATCCTCTGATAAAAGGACTGTAACAGGATGAAGTTGCTTTATTATGAAAAGAGTGAGTATATAGTTCTATTAATGGCTCTTTGTTCAGAAAGAATTATACATTAGGATTAGGTGAATAGACTGATGGCCATATTAAACCTGTAACAGGGATCGTCTTCCACTCCTAAACTATAAACTGAATTTAGGCCAGTTACAGTTCAGACAATTTAGCCAAACTGTAAACCCAGCCCTACAGTAAAGCAGTAAAATTACACAGTTTGTCCTAGGGATGGGCAAGTGACTTCTGGTGAAATAAGAACTGAACAGAAACATTTGAACTTCCAAAAAAGTAAGTGTTCAGGCTTTTTATTGGTTGATACTAAATTCTCTTGCCCATCTCCACTCCGTGACATTGCCTAGAATCCCTTTTCTGCGGGTTTTCTTGCCTGCCGGAGATTTTCAGAGTAATTTCTTGACCAAAATTCAGATTAGGGGTGGCAGGGAAGATGATTTATTTAGAATAACCTGAATGTGTTGAACTGAAGCAGAATGTTTGAAAAAATTCAGGTGAGTAGATTTCTCCCCAGCTACCTTTATCCTTTCTGGTAGCAGATCCTCTTTGGGTTGACGTGTCTTGTTTCATGTAAAAAATATATCAATCTATCTGTGTAACTGACCATTATTCGCTGGCTAATTTCTTGTAGATTTCTTGGTTGAAGTTGCTCTCGGGGAAGTATTTGAATGGGAAGGGGTTAGTGGCCTTGTGGGTCAGCTCAGCTGGAAGATTCCAGGAGTAGGCGGTGCCTGGATGAAAGACATCAGAGATGGGATCTGAGAAGTGGACAAATGGAACCCCTCAGTTCCTCTGTCCAGAGGGTTCAGTTGCAGAGATGCTGCACTCTGTGATGCTTTTCTCTCTGCCAGCCTGGGTCGCGGGTTGGCCACAGCTCTGCCAGTCTGCTCTCTGTGCCAGCATGGACTGGAAAAGTAGCTATTGGATTTGATGCTATGTGGATCCACAGGCCTAATCTCTCAGCATTAGGAGTATTCTGGAACTGACCAGTAGACCAACTGGTGTGTAACAATCTCCCACTGTGACCAGGTCTGTATGTTTCAGAGGAAGGCACACTGAACTGTGCAAAACTACATTGTGGTCTAAAGGGGAAATTTCTTCCTGACCCCTGATACTTTGAAGCTTGAGTATAGATAATACAATTGAAAATACTATTATTTCCATATAAATGTCTTTATCTGTTCTTAGACTCATAGAAGTTGGAGACCGAAAAGGCCTGTTAAGTTAGTCAGTTAATCCATCTGCCAGGCAATGCAGAATGCCCTCCCCACTCCTTAATCAAATCCTATACATGTTATTATCTGCAATAAACTGAATATAGTATTCCAGGTGAACACATTTATTCCACTGTATGTATCTTCTTCTGTTCACTTCTTTGTGCTACCCATTAAGATGTGTCTTCAATGAACTGTCCACAATAATGCCTAAATCCTTCTCCAGAGGTTACAACTAATTCAGATTCCATTAATTGTACTAGTAATTTAAATTCTTCCTTCCAATGTACACTGCTTTGCACTTACCTGTGATGAATTTCATCTGTTGTATTGTTTTCCAATTACCTAGTTAGGTTAGATCCTGATGGAATTTCTCACAATCCCTTCCAGTCGCTTGACTACTTTGAATATTTTTTACCTGCAGCCAATGCAACTCACTGTTAATGATCTAGTGAACAAAGATATTGATTGCCACTAGTCATAGTAATGATCTCAGGGCACCTTTCTATTAACCTCTTTCCACAGTGAGAATTGTCCATTTATTTCCACTCTTTGCTTCTTATCTCTTAACCAGTTTTTAATCCATGACAGGACTTTCTCTCTCACCATGTGGTTACTAACTTTCCTTAATAGCTTCTTGCAAAGGACTTTTTCATCAAAAGCTTTTTAAAAGTCTAAATAAATTATAATCACTGATTCTTCTCTGCCTATCATTTGAATAATTCTTTTCAAAGAACTCTTAACGGGTTACAGAGGCACAATGGTAGAATCTATATCAGTTTGCTCATATAGCCAAATGGTTCATAAAATATCACAGTTTTTTATGATTTTTCTCAACTATTTTTCCTTGTACTGAAACAAGAGATTTTGCATCACGTCATTTTTTTTAAATGACTGTTTTTCATTGTTTTAGCTTTTCCAGTATAAGAGTACCACTTCCTCCCTGAAGCAAACAAAACTAAAAGCACAGATGCAGAGACAAAGATACACAACTCAAGAAAATGAAAGATTGCATAGGCCAATGTGACTAATGCATTATTATAAATCAACATGGATGCATCAAAATTCAATCTGGCTGAAAGAGATGCATTGTGACAGTCCAATCGTGTATTTATTGAGAAGTACCACTATAATGGGGCTATGTAAAGACAAGGTATTTTTATTTATTATCAAAGAAAGTCAATTTCTTCAGCAAATTAAAGCTCTTGAGCACTTTCATGCTGTTTGCATATAAATCTCCCTCCACCTTCTTCTTTGGAGAGGCATCCTCAGTCAAGAGATGAGGGGTACCTAGGAACAAACACAAATAAGTGGCTAAACTGGCTACTTGAAGACTTTTAAACATTATTTGTATTTTATATAATATATTTAAATGATGTAGCTTAAAAAGTGATTGCTTTTTAAGGACCTAATCCTGCATTATTTGCACACTCATTACTAGTGAAGGGCTGGCTGCTCTGATTGTATATGAGCAGCTTGTTTCACCCAGAACACAAGAATTTCTGTACGTTGGACTGAGTCAAAAATCATAATAGCCCTGGCCAGTGTTTTCTGTTATTTTCAGTAACAATCTACACTATGTGTAGATAAATGTGACATTTATTTAAATTAATACAACGTGGTCAAATTTTTAGTGCACAAACAATTCCTTACTTAACTATGCAGTACAAATCGCCACATCAAAGTGAAACAAAGTCAACACTAAAATAGTCTCCAACAAAAAAAACAGAATTCCTCCGAATTCACTCTGAACCCTGCCCATAGGGTACCTGGTGAACTAGATTTTGCAACATGATCTGAAAGTCAATGCATTCAGGTGTTGCTGGACTGAAGTAGGAGTAATTTTCAGAGGGGAGGGCCCTCCAGTGAAAATTCCCTGACACTCGATCTGATCTCAACTTTTACATTGAAATACAAGGAGAGAGGCAAGCTCTGGGATACACAGGAATTAATCCATAAAGCAATTAGTAGGTCACAGTCAACACTCTAAATTGCACTTAGAACCTAAGTGGAAGCCAATGTGACCTACTGAACAGAGGTATAATGCAGTCCCTGCACACAAATGTATGCAATGGGCCACATTTTAATCCAGCTGCAATTTTCATGTGGTTTTCAGGTGTAGCCCATAGTAGAGTTGCAGGAATCGATGCTGGAGGTGGCAGTAGCATGGAGAATTGTAGTGAAGTCCAACTCTGAATGAAAAGGTTACCACCTCTTTGCCAAGCTCCGATGAAAAAAGAAGCACTCTTCACTGTTCACTGGACATCCAGCAGCAGGCAATGACTGAACATTCCTAAAATTGCAAACGTGGGTAATAAAAAGTGCTTTTCAAAACAAAGAAACTCCAAACACACCTCTCTCTATAAAACACTTTATCCATCGCTGAAGTGAATCCACTTCTGGGGTGCAACACATTAGCTGTGTAACAATGCAGAGCAACACAAGACAACAGTTTGAGACTGGAAGTGAAAAATACTAGCATCAATTGAACTTGGAGAGGATTTTAGGACGGTGAAATGTAATTACCCAAACTAAAATGTGACCATAACACAAAGGCTAACAACCCAAGCCTCCCCTTGCTCTCCAGATGAAAAATGCCACAGGATTTTAAATGACAGTGGTTGGTAAGGACCTCAAGTCTTCATTTCATCTGAAATATGACATCTCTAGCAGTACCATGCTGGGGCATTGTTTCAGTACTGGCTCAGTGGGAAGTATGCCACGTACTAAATCACCAACTCCACTTTTAGCAGCACCCTGGGATTTCCTAGGAGGTTTCTCATGCAATTATTGGCCATGCCTCAGCCTGATTAGGTTGTGAGATTTGAGGTAGGTTAGCATTTGGGGCTGCTTGTAAGATCTCCGAATTAATCTCTTTATAACTTATATGAAATGGTGGTACCTTTGTCTAATAGGTTGTTGTTTAAATAGAGTAGTAAAGAGCAGTCCCTCTGACAGGTATTTCCCCATTCTCTTCTGTGGTGAAGACTTATGACCCCCCTTCCTCCAGGCTCCCATTTTTTAATTTAGGTCCAGACTGCCTAGAAAGTCTTCTAGCTTTGTGTGCTTCCAGATATGGGTATTCAGCTTGAGACACCACAAAATCAGGGGCCAGTTCTGAAAATGTCAGTCTTAGCTTAGTCTGTGGCCTCCTTTATTCTCCCGTTCACAGCCAGGTTGTCTTGTGATCCTGCTGACTCTCCTAAAGCTGCTTTAAAAAAAAAAAAGTCTACACTTTATTTTTAATTTGCCTTTACATCTTCAGTATTTTCTCATCAAATACCTCAAAGCAGTTTTTTAATTTCCATTTTATATCTTGCTGCCTCTACATTTTATTTTCTCTTCTATTAGCATCACTTAGGCAGGATTGCTTTTGTTTTTATTAAGGATATTTTCTGGCCTGCTTAAACCCTTGTATCTTTCCGTTTAACCATCCCATTTGTTTTCTTGTCTCTTTTGTTTCCTTTTTTTGGCCTTGGGAATGCAAATCTTCTGTGACTCGTATACTTCGTAAGCCTCCATGCTGATTCTATGGATTTTAATTTCCTAACTTCAAGCAGGAGGTTTCTAACTTCCTTCCTTTTCTTAAAAAAAAATAAAAAAATCCTCTCTTGAAGTTTTAGTATCCCAGAGAGTAGTGCTTCTTCATGTGATCCTCTCCTGCAATGATACTGAAATTATTTATGTGGTAACTGTTGCTCAATGGTTCAGCTACAATTACTTCTTCAACGAACTCCTGTATGACAGGACTAAGTCAAGTGTGGGTTAGAATATAGAGAATTTTTTTTTTACACTCTCTTTCACAGCAGAATATTCACGTGGGTAATATGAGGTTATTATTCTAATAGCTTTTATTGCCTCCCTGTTCTTTTTCAAATTTAACTTCACAATTATTGTTCTGATCCAGAGGTCAGGACTATGCCCCTGATATTGTGTTTGTATTTTATGATCACAGATTTGTATCCACTGCTGAGTCTACCTCAGAGTCCTCTCTACTAAGACATTTTCGTTCAATAGAATTCATGGAATTCTTTATGTATGTGGCTACTCCCCCCATCTTTGCAGCCTAACCTGTCCTCCCTATGAAGTTTATAGCTAGAAATTATGGTATGCCACTGATTATTCTCACCCCACCATGTTTCAAACATGCCAGGGTTTTTTTCTCGCAGTGAGACAGTCCAGATCACCCATTTTTCTCTTAAGCTTTTTAGCATTGGTTTATAGGCACTTCTACTTTTATAACTGTAAGATGACTTGGATGAAAGCTGCAGGCTGACCAGCTGAAAAGCCTACAAAGCCTCTTCAACTAGATCACTATGGCATTTCCTGAGACATAGGACCTATTTCTCATTTACCACCCTGGCAGTGCAAAAGGTCTTAAAATGGAAGTAAGTTATATTTACAGCCACTTTAAGCCCCCTTTATGCTGCCACAGTGATGTAAAGGGGCTTGGAGAATCAGGGCTCATGGACCTGAAAAGAGGCATTTTATTTTGCATTTTGAAATCTAACAAGAGTGTTGTCGCTGCTCTTTTTGATCCATTTTAGAAGTGCCTTCCTCAGATCCCACCACTTGCCACTGTGCATCTCCACCAAGCACCAATTTACCTTATCATGCGAAATCTCTATTTCCTCCGAATTGCTCTGAATGCTAACCAACATTAAGCCATCTGTATAGGTTAACTTAATGGAGTGGGTAGAAATGAACAGTGTAATGGGCTGTCCACCTGTTCAAATCAAGGAAAAAGGAGAACTTTCTTTAATGGTTCCCTCTTCTTTCAGCTGGAAAGTGTGGTTCTAGCAATTTCTGTACTGGGGCACCCTGAAAGCTCTGACAAGAACTTACAGCTCCTGAAGCTAACAAAGGGGCTCATCCAAAGCCCCCACAAGTTAGCAAGTCTTCCCATTGAGTCCAGAGGAGTAGGCCCAAATAGGAGCCAATAACTGAACCCAGGATCATCCTGTTCAGGGACCTACAATGGTCTTCACTTGTTTAACATTGTTTTTCTTTAATTGTAATTTTTGCAAACTTAAAATACCTGATCCAGCTGTTTTTCTTCCTAGGTGCCTGAGGTGCTGAGGCTACCATTACGCTGTGTCTGTGGCATATCTTAATAAGATTTCAGCCCTGACTTCTCCGTCACCCATGAGACTTTCTTGGGCTTTCCTCCTTGTCTCTACCATAATTCCCCAGCCACTTCTACTAAGGGTCTGATCCAAAGCCCATTGAAGTCAATGGGACTCTCTCCATTGACTTCACTGAACTGGAGCAGCTCTAATTCCCCACCTGTACCTTTTAGGCAAGCAGCCCAGGTCTCAACTGGCTGTCTGAGGCTCCAGAGCAACGTGTCTGTGCTGTGCTAACCTGGTTCTACTGGTCTGAGCCCTTTGATAGTCATTTTAAAACCATTTGTTATTTTGGTAAAGACATTTTTACCTAAAATCATTCCAGTGCAATAAATAATACTCAGCCCTTTCCCTCCAAGGATCTCGAATCTTCTAACAAACATCAATTACTTCAGCCTCCCACCATCCCTGGGAGACTCGTGAGTGTTAGGTCTGTTTTACAGCTAGGGAAGCTCAGGCCTGAAAGGTGGTCATGGTGATCAAGGTTATACAAGTCAGTATTGGAGTCAGGATTCAAATCCAGCTCTCCTGACTTCCCCATCCCTCACTGCATCAATTAGACCATGTGTTTTCCTGGTCTTTGAATAGAGAAATGGCATATTTTAAATAGTCCAAGTGGCGAGTTCTCTAAATTACTTCCTCTGCAGAGATGCATGAGTATCAAAGACCTGAGAGACAGTCATAACACTGGAGACAAATTAACAGGCTGAGAGCCCTGGACAAGACAATGCACTTTTGGAATTGGGCTGCTTCCTCAAATGCTCAGAAGGTTGAACTTAGTGTATTATATATTGTGCATGCACGCACGCGCACAAACACACACAAGCAATATTACATTTACTTTCTGCTCTTTACCGCTTCTTTATGTAGCACAAAAATGGACTCAGTGTTTGGGGGTTTTGCTGCTGCTGTTCATTAGAGATATTAGGTTCAGATTTTGTTTGGAGATCTGAATAATCAGATCTCATGAGGCTGTCCCCTGAAATGCTACCCCCCTTTTTATATTTCTATAAGTATCAGAGTTCTTTCTGGTGGCAGGATGTGGAGAAGAAGACCTGCAGCTAAGGTCATTCCCACTTGAGACATCATTATTCAGGTCCTCCAAAGATTTTAATAAGATCCTCCTTTTTTCTTCCTTTCTTTTTAAAGGGGGGCGGGGAGGCCCTGATATTTAATATGAACAGTACCCCAACCCCACAGACAGAGATATCCAGAAACTGGAACAGCTCAGCGCCACCCACCCCCATCTACCCAGGTGGGCCAGACTGCATAGAGCTTTTGGGGCCAGATCCTCAGCTGGTGTAAATCAACATAGCTCCATCTAGTCCCTGATAATTTTTTTAGATCAGTCTATGATAGTCTCTGTATCTCTCACAGCTTTTTTTAATGAACTCATTTTGAAAGAAAGCTGTTTTTATGGCAGCCTGACTTTCCCTCCAGTTACACATGGAGTAAGAACAAATTGCTTTTCTCTTTTGGGTTCATCTCTCTAAATAAGAGTGTGGGCATGCACACACGCAGAGGACTTGATAAAGGCTTCTGACCAGGAAATCAGTTACCTGTTTTCACAAAGTGGCTCTCTGTGACTGAGAACCTTTGTAGTCAGCTCTTCCATCTGTTTGCCTAAATGGTCTTAAGGGAGACTAAAAGCAGTGAACCTGGAATAACAACGTTTGACTTCTACTAGGCCCTCTGAGAGTTCAGTTATTACTTAATGGATTGAATTGGCGACATATCCTATACCAGATAACAGTCAAGGGTTGTATTAAATTAACCTTTGCAAATGGGTATTTCTTGGTGTGCGCTTTAGAGCAGGTTAGTTATAGGGCTACATGTGCTAGCTGTAATTAATATGGCTCTTCATGCTTCTACATGCTGATACGTATTTGCACTGTCTGCGTGAAAAATTTCTCAGATTAAAGCCTTGATGGTGGTTCTAGCCATTTAGCGATTAAGTGTCACTGTGTTCACTACATTGAGCATAAATCCTGTCTTGTAAACAGCAAGGAGACTAATGAGCTTTGCCCACATTCTGGTATCGTTACAAGGGGTTCCAGCAGAGTAAAAGGGGAGTCGTTTGGAGAGAGGAAGAGAAACAGTGATTTGAAAGCAAATGGAAAAATTCTCAGGATTAGATAAATGAACTTGTGTGTAGGAAAGGCATTGTACTTACAAGACTTATAACCCACTCTGGTCACTTAGGGAAATCTCTGGGTTGTGGGGTCTTAGTCCCTATTGTAAAAGCTGCTTGTTTGGTAAAAGGTGAGGCTTATGTTTTTAATTTACACACCTAAAATTATTAGTCTGCTTCTATTTAGAGGTAAATAAAAGAGCTCATTTTTCATGCGGGCCATAATGAATAGCTCACAATTATAAAAAGACTAGTGTTAAACACCATTAAATATTGGTATGATTTTGTTATACCCCTAAGTGTTTTATTTGCTCAGCACTGTAATCAGCTCCTGCAAGAACTCTTCACATCCAATTTTCGTCTTAGCACCACAGTGTACCTTGGGGTGTAAATCTGTCAGATATCCAAACACAGTGGGATACTTTTGACAGCTTAATCCCAGCCTTCCCCAATCAGCCTTATGGATAATAGAAAGTAAGTCGAATGGACTGTTCCAGTTTTCTATTTGTGGCCTCAATAGCTAATTGACTGATACAACTGAAGGAGAAATCAAAATTGAACTCTGAGGCAAGGGACTCTAACTAAAGTTTTATTTTCTTCAAGAGAGACCATGTTTAAAATAAACAAATCAAAATTCCCGAGCTCATTTGTTGGAAAGAAATGCCCCTGTTCATCTGTGCCTCTGAGCAAGGAGATTCCCTTGTTTTTTTGGAGAAGAGGAGAGATGATGTGCTCTATATCTTTTTGAAGTGCAATTGATGAAAGAGTTTCCAAATTAGTCTTTTGGGAATTACTTCACACCTGCATCTAACAAACACAACAACTTTTTTTAAAGGCTTTCACCAAGGATGTCATGGGTGGTATTCCTTACAGTATAAGTGGTACATAATGTGACGTAACTTAATGCTGATGATGCCAAGCTATTCTCTTTCTGAAGCCCATTAATGACATCCCATTTTCAGGAAGACTAATATTCCTGCATAGTATCCTAGAGATAAGTGACAGTTTAACCAGTGTAATAATGAATGGTACCAGACCCAGAAATGAGCCCCAGGAATAAGGGCCTCCAGATCTTTGAGAAAGTTCAGATTTAGATCTAGACTTTGTGGCTTGGGGTCTTCAGTTATAACCAGTCTAGGAAGTCAAAAAATCACGTGCATGTATCTTATTAGATGTATTAGTGAATATCATGATTACTAGATATATCAGTGAATGCACTTTGGGTAGAACAGAGTTAGTGTAAACTTTAAAATGTATAGATGTTCCACAGAAATCCAATCAGGCTGATAAATATTCAGCTTGATCTTATATATCCCTGAAGTGCTGACAATTAGAACAGTTAATCCAAGGTTGTATTCCTAAATGCTTTTTAGACTGTCTGGTTTTTCACTTTTAGGTAATTTTTGCACTGCAGGACCTACAATAAAAGGAAGTTTCACTGGTATCATTTAGCAAATACATTCAAAATGCTCTAACAGAAATATTTGCAAACATTAAGTAGGTTAGTGGGATACTAGTGGGGAAAATTTTTCCAGAAGCTATGACTGTTCACTTGGGTCTAATATAGACTTAGCACTTTGCAGGTCAGTGGCTCTGCTATTTGTCTCTGACCTAACAGATCTGGAGTTCTTCACATCAAAACCAAGTCTTGCTGAGCTGAGATCAAACGTGCTAAGGTAAGGATCCTGCCAGTGATTTATCATGCCAGGGAGAGTGATCAGGCCATATGGGGCCACTGCAAATGAAGTTGACATTCCAGCAATTTCTCATATGTGATTATAAAGTGATTTTTTCATATGGGACTTTCAAGTCAAACTGAACTCTTCCATGACGTTTTTCTGAGGGCAGAGTTGTCTGTAATGTTCAAGATCTTAGTAGGAGTAAATACTTACCTAGACCAGCTAAAATGTGGCCTAATTTGTAAGCAACACCGTGCACTTTGGTAATGAACATGTGAAATAGGAAATAGTTAATTACAAACAATTTTGAAGACTAATGTTGCTGTCTTCATTTAAATATTAGAATCATTCTCCCATGCAAAAATGAACACATAATTCTGTTCTGTATTATTATTTAACTACCAAATCAGTGCTGAGATGCACAATAACAAACACAGCACCCAAGTATCTATGCATGATTCAGGGAAAACATGCTATTCAATTTTAGATTCATTTCTAAAAAAATCCCTTATCTGAATAGTCCTTATGCCCACTGCCTAAAATGACAGTCCTTTTATAAGGATACTGGTGAGAGGAAGGGTTTCCAAAATTGGTTTCTTTATTGCCACAACTTCATTAAAGTTCAGTGACAGCTCAATAATTGATTTTTCAAAACAAATACCTCCTCCCTCCCACCAATGCCCAAAAATGAATTTTTAGAAATCTCTCACCATTTAATTTGTAGGTCTCAGTAAATGCAATCAACCAGATGACCTTGTGACCTAAACATATTTTTTCCCCTCACATGTAACCAAATTTGCAGTTACTTGTTCACGAGTGACTTTTCTTTTCTCTAAATGACAGATCCAGTGCATAATAAATGCTTCAGGAATCCTAGTTTCCAACAAAACCCTTTCTGATGTAGGGCAGATTAAGACAGTGGAGAGTTTCACCAGAAATTAAAGAGAGAGCCCCACTACTGAAAGCGTGACTGAAAGTTTTGTTAGGATTACATGAAATATTAGCTGGATTAGAGCAAGTGTAATTGTTCCTGTATTGTGCTACTATCAGCAGATAAATTCTTCATTAAATGAAAAGGTGCAAATTACTTTGAGAAAAGCAATTACTTCCAGCGCTGCATGTAAAATTGTGTTTATAGATTCTAATAATATAGCCAAAACGAATAAGATGTTTCTGATCTGTTACAAAGACAGTGTAACAAACAATGCACTTTGATATATTTTCCTGCCGTACAGTAATTTTCTGGAAGAACCATAAGCAAAATTAATCCCTTTAGTATGACTGAATTAAAATAATGGCTGCTTCATCAGCATGTACCACAGTGAGAAACTCAAATAGAAAAGGGTATAATCGCTGTTTGGCAGACTAGGTTTTATGCAGGAAATACTTGTGAAGGAAACAAGTTAAGTAAGCATGCTACTACTGCATGTTGTTAAGACATACTTAATCTCCTCAACTAATTACTCAAACCTCCTAATTCAAAATCATATAAACAAAAACATTTAGATAAGCTGGATGTTTTTTCAAATAGGTGTCCCCTATGGCTTAGAAAATAAACACGACAGGTCTCCCCTGGTCTGATGTGTTGCCATTTGCAAAAGACCAGACTCAACTCTAAGAAAGACAGAAGACTAATTAAGCCAGGGAGATAGGCAGATCAAACATTTGGTGTGAGGATTTTGTTTCATAGGGAGAAGAAAAATCATGTTAAATTCCACTTGCACAACCGATTAACAGGAGGTTGTCAGACCCCATCAGTGTCTCCCCCTACTACTCAGGATTTGAATTTCCCACAGAACATCTCCTCAAGCCACAGCTACTTCTGACTCTACCATTTTAACTCAATTGACATTACAATGGAGTAACTACTGATTTACACTGGTATAGGTAAGAACAGGATCTGGCCCTGAAACCCTGTTCTCAAGATATTGATGTACTTTACTATTTTAAAACTTAAATCCTGATCCAGACCCCAATGCAGTGAATGGAAAGACTGTCATTGACTTCAATGGATTTTGGATCAAGCCCTTGTTGTTTGAGGATTATATCCAGAAAGCTATAGGCCCCAATCTGAGCTATCCAGACGCACTGCACTTGAGATAGGCCTCAAAGGGGTGGTAAAGGTGATTCTACTCCATTTCAATCCATCCCAATCCATGGAACTGCTGGGGGCAGTTCAGCTGTCAGCATAAGTTAGCAGATCCATTGTGGTCATTGCGGCACCAAAGATCATGAGTCTGGCCACACGCTTCCTGCCCCTAATGTGCCCCCTACACCAGAGGGACCCCCAGCTGGTCACCTAGACCAACTTAAAGCTTTATTTGTGTCACCATTATGGTGCAAAGTACCTTATTGGGGCTGGGGATTGGGCTCAGAGATGGAATGACTTGATCATGAATTTACTAGTCTGCAGAGCTTGATGCAAGACGCATCTTGTCTGACTCTGGAAGTCTTCCCCTGGGCCCAGTCCTTGTCCTTGCTCATGGTCTCATTGGGAGAAATCTTGACTCTACTGAAGTCAAGGCAAGTTTTGCCTTCATTGACTTCAGTGCGGCCAGAACTTCACCCACTGACTTTATCTTGGACTTATTGGTTGAATAAAGGCTGCAATATGGGGCTTCTTTTGATGGTTTGGATCACTATATAGAGAGAAGCTGTTTGTCCCATCAGTTGTGTAAAGTTTAATGTCTCACTTGCTTGTAATTAAAATAAAATCTCTGAGACTTGAACCAGATTAAGATGGAATCATTCTTACATGATGGAGGCAGGGGGAACTGTCTTTGTCAGTAGAAAACTAAATTCTTCTCTTTGAAATATGACCTAAAGGACAATGTTAAAACAAAAATAATGGGCCAAATCCTTTCCCAGTCTAACGAAGCTAATGGAGGGTACATTAAATTGTCCCAGTATATTTCATAAAGATCTTATCTGTTGTGCACAACACTTTAGATTATTCAGAAGAGAAATTTTAAAAATTAGTTTACTTTTTACCTCAAGTGTTTTGCATTTCAGCCAGTAGTGACAATGAAACTGGGCTGATCAGTGTCACTTTCACTGTATCGGTTTCTTGGCAATTCGCCCCTCTGAGTCTTATACTTTAGTCCCTAGCTGTAAATGTTTTAAATTTCCCAATCGATACATTTTGGATTTTAGATATTTTGTATCTTGTGTTTCTTAATAAAACCTAAATTTGAGTTAACAAGTGAAAACCCCATTCTATGGCAGTGTTTCCTTAAAGGCTATGACAACTTGTTCCTGGCTCTACATCCAACTTAGAGCTGGGAAAAATCCCACCTGGTAAAAAAAGATCACTTTTCTTCCTTTAGAAATCTCTTCTTATTTGGGATGTCAGGCAGAGGTGAATAAAAGTCAACAGACAGGCAGCCAAAGGAAAATCAACATGTGTGTGGGGCTCCCAGTCTCTCTGGCTGGTTTCAGTCTCCAATAAAGCGACGGAACCTCCCAATACAAACATCTCCCTACTGGCTGCTTGCGTAGCTACCTTTTCATCACCTACTGGCTTGCTCCTGCTCCCTTTGAAGTCAGCTGGAGTTTTTCTATTTACTTCAGCGCAAATGGGATTGGTCCCCTCATGATGGAACAGCAGTTCATTGGCAGTCTTGCTTGTCAGAGTTTAAATCTCATCCACAGTTCATTGTCACTCTTATTAAAATGATTACAAACAGTCCCTATTTGAAAGACACCTTATTATGAGAACAAATGCTGTACAACTTCAGTGGGAGCCACACTGTTTCCTCAGCATAGCTTTAGTGAACAACAGAATAGCCACTGGCAGTTCATACCATTAATCTGTAAATCCTGCCTCTAGCCATGATTCTCCTACCCATCTATTGATACAGTTTGAAAAGTGGTCCCACCACTGACACAGCCCAAACATTGGACCACGTCATGCCGCTGGCTTTAGAAACAGAATTCCACATTGCTTAAAAGTGCACAGCCCACATAATTTGTTTAGTGGCAAGCACTGTGTACTCTGTTCATTCACTGCACTACCCCTTATTTTATTTATATTTAGTTTGCTGACCAATCACCAAGTTCTCCACCAACATGCCAAGATTGCATTTTGCAAACTTTATAAAACATGGATTTTCCTAGATTCTGTAGCCACCTGTTGATTCCCAGGCAATCACAGAAATGCCCTGTGACACACACTGTCTAGAATGCTGGAGGCTTGTTGTGTCAAGGCAGCCATAAAAGTGAAGGAAAACAAAGTCTGAGAAAATAAACAAGCTGCACCTCTGATTGGCAATCTCGTCTAGTTCATTCCCTTCCCAATGACTAACTGTTAGGACTCCTGAAATGTGTCCAAAGGAAAGGAAATTAAGTTGCTGAGATGGGAAAGGGATATGAAATTTCCTGACCAGACTGAGGTACAGGTGCCCAGTATCTGTGATGTTAGGAAACATTTACCAAGGGAATGATTCTGGATTTTTTGCATGCCTCTAAAATTGTCCCTACCCCATATCCCCCAAAAAGTCCTATTATGTATTTCTTAATTCGTCCAGCTATGAGAAGATGCTGGGGGCCAAACAGCTGTGATTCCTTCATAAAGTACTTTGGCATCTGATGCCCCCTCCCCCTCTCTTGTAGCCTTGGTGTTGAAGGCTCTCCAAGGAAAAAAGCCGCATATGAAAAAGGGATCACTTTGATACAATGAAACTATAACCAGCTACTAAATCAATGGAGTTAGGAAATTCCCATTCATTCCTGCATTCATCCAGAACCATATCTCCTGTGGGAAGCCATTATTATTTGGATGTTAAAATCCTCTTCCTGTACCAAAAAAACATTTTTGGATCAGCAAAAGTACAAAAACATTGTTTATTAAATCCATGGGAAAATAATTCTGTCTCAAAGGAGCTGAAAGCTAGGCCACTGTCTGTCCACTGGCAGAGGTTCTTACTTGTGCACCTGGGGATCTTATAGAAAAAAGTCTGATGACATCATCACTAAGCAATATCAAATTAGGAATGTAAATCATCATTTCACTAGCACATCATCTGAGAACGTTTTAAAAAAAGGAAATGAAAAGTTACTTTGTTGCCACCTGTGTTGATTGCTCTGCTGAATTAAAACAACTCCAATGCTATTGTTCCTGCATATTTTTAGAGAAGACAGTAAACATGAGAAGCAATGAACATGCAGGAATCCCTGGTGGATTTAAAAATCAGTTCCGCTTCCCAAAGCCAGAGTTAGCCCCAGGGTAAACATCAGAAGAAATTTGTAATTCAACAAAAACAAATTTCTTCCATTAAGAGCAGCACAGAAGATATTAGCTCTGTGGCATATTTGTGGGTGTGTGGGTGTAGGGGGTGTCACTTAATAGGCGGTTGTAAACATAACTTTGCTAACCGATCATGTTCTAGAAATGAATTACAGCTATGTTTCGAGGTGAACATTGTTACTAATAATTACCAAGCCTCAGCTGAGACAGACTACTAGCTAACTGGGCTATTATAATGGAATCTTCATGGAGCTTAGACTGCTTTGCATCAGGCTAAAACAGCTACTACTACCCTGATCTTTCAGAAATGATGAACATCTACAAATCCTACCGATGCCGGTGCTCAGCAGCTTTAAAACTCAGGCCATATATACCACAATGCATGATCCAAAATAAAAGACAGGCCTGAGATTATATGTCTGCAGTATCTCTGGGTGACACTGAGAAGTTCATTGCTTGTTTTCTATAATATTCAGGGTGATACCGCAGGTTTCATTTTTCTAGGTATTACATCATGTTTGGAACAGTCAGGTGTCCTAATCAATGAGCCAATGCTTTCTTTGGTTACAATGCCCAAGTGAAGTCAACGGGATTTGTACATGATTAACCAAGGGCAGACTTTGGCCCTTCTAATGAAGTGATTCCCCAGGCATAAAATGGAGCAACCATTAGGCATTCAAAGTTTTGGATTAGAAACTATCAGTGCATGCATGTGCACATGAGAGAGAGGGAGTGAGAATATTAACCATGAAACCCTGGCCCGGTGAGAGAAATATGGGAACTCATGCTCTCCCATTTTATTTTACTAAAATGTTATAGATGTTTTCTGGGAGGGACCTGAGCTTGGGGCTCCAGGACAACCCCCCATTTTTTCCTCCTTGCTCTTCATCCCTGATGACAGCAGGAATGTCTCTACCCTTTTGGGAAAGTGTCATGGGCCTGTCCCATGAGCTGGGCAAGTGGTCCCTCTTGTTGATACCCCGTATGAATAGATGGCACTTTGAAAAGTGAAGAACAATCTCCCCAGCCTGTTACATTATGGCGTCAGCACTGATGCTTTGCTAGTGAGCAAAAGGCTGGCATGATTTCCTCAGTTAGACAATTTGTAGCATTGTAGGCCAATCAAAATCAGCTTTGCTCACCTAAGAGGGGTGTCATATTTGTTGCCTAGATAAGTTTATGGTTGGTCAGTTCATTGTACTGGATAGATTCGTGGGCTATTTGACAAGGAACACAAATAAAACGGGAGAGTTTCTGTTCTCTTTTCCTGGTCTGACATGGCTGAAGTACTCACTTAAATGAGGATAGGTGGCAAACTTAATGCTCACTGCATTGCTTCCAAAACCTCTCCACTGCTTTCCCCCCTCGTTTGGCACAGTTTCATTGACAGCACCCAGTGGACTAGATTACTTAACTACTCACAGTGCCACATAGCTAATACATGACATACTGTATGCTTATTCTTTTCCCTATTGCAAACCACAAAAGTGAACACTAGGATTCAAACAAAAACAAATTACTTCAGCAACTCCTAGAAAACTCAAGTGGTTAATCAGTTACCTGTTATTTAAATATATATGCTTAATGCTGAATTAAGTTGTAAAAACCAAGGGCTGATTTATGGCCTCACTCAGCCTTAATTAACATTGATTCCAGGGGAATAGTAAATGTGAATAGCCTTCACAATTGGGGTTGAACAATGAGCTCTCTGGGTGTTGTCCAATTTGTAGCATGATTTACATGGAAGCAAGCCCTTCTTTTCCTAGGGTTATCCCTTTTTTCATCTAGTGTTTAGGATGGGTTATATATAATCCATAGATAGGAACATTTGCTGTCAAATATTTTCCCTGATTTAGAGCGAGCCACTACAATGGTCACTATAAATAAGGAAGAAAAAAAAACCCAATTTGAGGCTTTGCAGGGATTCCTTGTTCTTGCAATGTGTCATCACTTGTCCATTCCATGGCATTTTTACGAAGTGGCCATAATGAAAGTCAGATTAAATGTACAGGATATATACATTTAATCAACAGCCATTGGAGTCAGTAGTGCTGGAAGAGTTATAAAAGCTCCAGTGAATGCAAATTTATTGCAAAAGAATCTGAATCTTGGTGGTATGAATGTCTCCTGAATGGTACTACCTGACACAGAACACCTAAAACTTTCAAAAGTGAGTTATTTAAGTGTAACGTTTTGCTTGTAAAGCAGCCAGCTGCTGGATTTCAAGACTTGAAACTGTTCCAAAACGTTAGACGAGGTACTTTATATGTGCACTAGAGTAAATACTCTGATTTTACTGCCAATTTAAATGTGCTCAGTTTACAGTAATGAGCTTGTGTAGGCATTACCTTGTTTATAGAAAGTGGAACAGGAAGAAACTAACATTAACCATTAACAGTAGCAATTTCTTTTGCCTTCTAGCTCAGCATTATGCCAAATAGATCTTTCCCATGTCCTATCTAAAAATCTTTGCTGATACTGCTTTTTAAACACTATGGGGATAAACGGGATATTGAATAAAAATATTACATCATATAGGTCCAGTTAGTTTTGTGACTTCCGTGTTGCTACATCCAGTCCCTGCTTTGAAATGCATTTTAACAATATCTACAATATGTGTCCTAAATATTGGTGAACTTGATGATAGCAGTTGGTCCCAGCAGAACATATTCTGGCATTTTTTAAGCTCTTTACAAAACCAGAACAATTTCATCCGGGAAGAAAACCAAACTGCTGTTTCCGTATCCTGTTCTCCTTTTCAACTTCTCCATCTAAACTTCTTTTATTCAGTCCAAATGTTTTATTCTTTCAAGACAGAAAAAAAATAGGAAAGGAGCTTTGTGTCTTTGTGACTCTGCAACCTTGGACAAACATCCTTGCCACCTCCCTGGCCATCTGTCCAGAGGTTCTGAATGTGCCTTGCCTCTCTGCCCTGCTGCTGACACTGCCTACAGAGGTCCTATGGGGGTGGGGTCTCCTTCGCTCATAGGGCTGGCCTTCCACAAGCCCACATGTCTGGGAAAAGGAAAAGGGGCAGGGCGGGTCTTGGTTAGGGGAGGTGTCCCCAGAAGGGCTCAATGGTGGGTGCAGGGAAGGGACCAGTTGGGGCTCAATCCCTTTCTGCTATGGGCCACTGTGAATACAGAACACACATACATAATCTCCACAATATTTTCACATCAAGTCATTCAGAATTAGTTACCTTCCAGTGGCCCAGTCCATAAAAACCCAGAAAGCTGAGATCCAGCAAATCCATGTACGTGCAGATTCATCTTGCTCTTGCAATTGTCCATTGGTGTGCACCATTAATGTGTGTGTGTGTGTGTGTGTGTGTGTGTGTGTGTCTCTCTCTCTCTCTCTCTCTCCAGGTCCAAATCTCACCCTTGACTTTAAAAAAAAAATCAGAGCCATAATACTGTCCTTCACTTTTCTCTCTCGATTTATAGGCCTTTATTTATTTCTGAATGACAATGCCTCCTCTGTAGGTTCCTGTGTGTGTTTTCTAAACTAGCAATAATTTATAATTCTCCAGTTTATTTTTCTAAGATTATCCTTTTGTCTTTCCTTTCTCTTTAAGAATTTCCTTGTATCTGGTTTTGCCTCATCTCTTTACTATTTTTCTCACTCCCTCACTTCCCAGCAGACAGACTACAGCCTTATATGATCTTTCTCACTAGTCAATGATTCAATGTTACAAAGACCTCTAAGGCTGGTGCTTTTCTCAAGGTCCAAGTAAGTTATAACATTGTCTAGTTAACCCTAGAGGCAAGCAAGTGTTACTAGCCTTGCATTAGAGACAGGGAAATTGAGACAGAAGGCAAAGTGACGTGCCCAAGGCCACAGTGGAAGATATTGTGAAAGCCATTATTGGAATGGAGGAGAGCCTGGCTCCAAGCCATGTGTGCAGACTTTTAGATCCTGGTCTCTCTAGTAGAAGCCAGCTCAGCAATAGTTCTATTTTATATGTTCTTTGCACAGTGAAAAATAGAATTATGGATTAATTTGTTATCACATGAGTTTCACCAAAATTCATACCCCCATGGAATTGTGTGATACATAACATCATCAAACACGCAGTCAACTGAGGAGCATTGTGCCAGCCAGAGTGACCACAATGGATGGTGTCACACAAGGAATCATGTATGGAAGTGCCCAGTTCTGGCTCAGTCCTGCAAATCCACAAATCTCTGGGGTGTCCTTGCAGGCAGTGCCAGGCAGGGTCAGGGTGCACAAAACTTTGCACATCGTTGAAGAGTTTGAGAGCATAGTGTACTGGGGTGTTTTCCTGGTAACATGGCCAAAAAGCATGTAACATGTCTTTGGAATATAATGAGCCGTTGAAGGAAGTTCAGATCTCTGCAAGATTATGACATTTTGCAAAAAGTCAAACCACTTTATCCTCAGAATTTGATGATGACATTGCATATTGAATGCCTCTAGATGTTCCATGTCTGCCTGTAAGTGGGTCCAGGTTTCTGACCCATATAGCAATACAGATAGTACACAGGTTTGAGAGATCCTGAATTTTGTCTCAGGGCAAAGTTGTTTTTGCAGCCATAAGTTAAACATGGCCTTCATGAAGGAGACAGTGAGATCTAATTGTTGAAGAAAGTCCAGTTTGGTGTGACTGTTTGACTCCGCCAGCAGTTTAGGTAGATAAATTAGTCAACACTCAACTCCACTTGTACCAAAGGTTCTGTTGGCCCAGATCTGAGGTTCTGTACCTTGGCCTTCTGCCCTGAGATGCCTCCACAGTGCAGGCAGTGTCTTGGAGACTGGGGATTGAAATTCTCTGACTTCTTCACAAGTACGACACCATCGCTGGCATAGTCTTGGTCAGTGAACACTTCTTGGCGAATCTTGATTCCAACATGTAGAGCGACAAGTGCTTATATCCACTTGATAGTCTGACAGACTAGTGCCAGGGTGAGAATGCATCCCTGTCATGCAGCTGAGGTTGAGTAGAAACTGTGAAAGCTGGGAACAAATGCACACTCTTACACTGGTACTGATGTGAAGATCATGCACCAGATTTAGCAAAACATCTGGAACACCAATTCTTTTCAGTGTGAGCCAAAATGCTGATCTGCTGTCTGAATCAAAAACCACACTGATATTGATAAATGCCACATGAAGCAGAAATGCAGCTCAGACAGAAGGTAAAGTCATCATCCACTGTGGACCACCCAATGGTGAAATCTGATTGCGTGGACAATAATATCTGTTAAGGAGCAGCTGCATCCTGCCAAGCCAAATGCAAGTGAAGATATTTCCAGGGACTTATGATAATGAGATTGGCCTGCAGTTGCTACATTCGGTGTGAGATCCTTTGCCCTTGTACATGGACACTATGATGCCATCTTTCCATTCTGCTGATGCTCACACTTAAGAACAATTGATGCAGGGCAATGCTCACTGGTTCCAAGGCATCTTTGAGTAGCTAGGGTGGAATGCCACTGGGTCCAGCAGCATGTCTATTCTGTAACTTTTGGATGACCTTTCATACTTTCTCAGATGATGAAGGATCAGCGTGCATCTCTGGCTCTGGAGCTATGTGATGTGCCAGGTCACATAGCTCTGGATCGTCATCAGCATGTGTGTGGTTCAGCACATTTTTGTAATGTGTTTTCCATTTGTCCAGGACCTCATCCACTGATGAGCAGGGAGAGCTGTCTGATTTTGTGATGGGGATGTTAGAAGGCTGTTTATGGCTGCCAGCCAGGCACATGATGGCTCTGTGCCAAGGCTGCACTGTATCACCAGCGAGCAGCAAAAATCCAGTCAACTCCGCCATATGACATACAGCTAGTTCTTGGAGATTTCAGTGCCGTGACTGGCTGTGATCAAACTCAGTATGAAACTGTGACAGCTTTGGTTAAGATTCCCCAAATCATGACACCATCACCCAGCTTTTGGTGTGTGCTGCAAAGGGCTTGTCTCATATGGGTTCCTGGTTTAGGCACCTTATCAACCATTGAAGTACCTGGATTTCAAATAATGGATATGCCATGAAGGAAACTGACCACATCCTCATCAGAAATTGATCCATAGTGAGATCTTATGAGGCCTTTGATGGTGCAGAAGCACCAGCAAACTCAGACCAAGACTAGCTGTCCCTCAGGTCTCACTGCATTTTCCAGTTCCTCACAAGCCACATGAGAACCAACAGTCAATGTCAGTGTCTGTCCAAGGATCCTGTTGAAGCTATGAAATACACACAGGCAGTTGAGGATCATATATGTAAACTTCATATTCTCTAGGACAGGGGGTTCTCAAACTGGGGGGTCAGGACCTTCAGGGGGGTCATGAGATTATTACATGGGAGGATCACAAGCTGTCAACCTCCATCCCAAACCCCACTTTGCCTCCAGCATTTATAATAGTGTTAAATATATAAAAAAGCATTTTTAATTTATAAGAGGGTTTGCTATGTGAAAGGGGTCACCAGTACAAAAGTTTGAGACCCACTGCTCTAGGACAAAGGGGTGATCATCTAAAGTGGTATACACAGGACCAGCTATAGGTTTTTTGCCACCCCAAGAAAAAACATTTTTGGCTGCTCCCCACCCCAGCCCTGGGCTCTCAATGTCCCACCCCTACCAGTGCCCTCCTCCACCCACCTTCCCTGCCGCCCTAGCCTGGGCTCGCCCCCCACCAGTGCTGACTCCACCCGGTCCCCCCTTACCTCCAGCCGGTCCGGCACTGGCAGGGTTGGGGTAAGCAGTGTGACTCCCAGGCCGCACCTCAGCCCAGGGTCCCTCCAGCCAGGGCTCCCACCTCCAGGACTGACCAGGACCCAGGAGGGCAGAGCCGGGGAACCAGGGGACTGCCCCAGCAGGGGGCTGAGAAGCTGGGGCAGGGTAGCCCCAAAGGGAGAGGAACCCCAGAGAGTGGGACACAGGCCCTGCACGGCAGCTCCCTGCCCTCTTTGGCCCCACTGCTGCTGCTGCTGCTGCTTCTGGCCGCCCTGCCACAGTACCTGGGTGGCTTGGGCCGCTTCACCCAGCCCCAGCTGCAGCACTGGGTGGCGACTGCCCTGCAGCACCTGCAGGTGGCTCAGTGTGCCCCACTGGATGGCCCCCAGCCCAAGTGTCCCCTGCTCGGAGGCTGCCTGGCCCACCCACAAGGTGTGGGTGCTGCTCCACTGCAGCATGATCTGCAGCAGCCCCAGGGCACCCCCCACGCACGACGTGCTGCTGCTGCCTGGGCTGGCTCTAGACTTTTGCTACCAGAAGCACACAAAAAATGATGGCCGGAATGCCGCCCTTGAAAATGTGCCACCCCAAGAACATGCTTGGTTTGCTGGTGCCTAGAGCCAGGCCTGGGTATACATAATGCTATGTCACATGCCATGGCTGGAACAATTGGTTTCAGATGATCATGCAATAAACCTGGACTTTCTGAAGAGGACTTTGATGTACCAGTGAAAAAGGCAGAAGCATATAAGCAGGGAAATATTTGAGAACATAAATGGCAGATAGGAATTTTCCAGGCCATGGCAAAATGTGACCATGAGATCTAAATCAACTCCCTGGCCAATGAAGCAGAGGAACTGGAAGTCGCAAAGTATAACAGTCTGCCTTCTGCCTACAGAGCCATCCCATGATAAATAAGGCGATGGGTTTGTCACACCAGATTTTTCTCTAAATTTTCTTTTAGCTGTTTGTGCAGCTCCATCATCCAGGCACATCAGTTGTCAGGGAAGTCAGGGCCCTTGGCCATCTCTCTTAACCATGTTCTGTGGGTGGATGTCCAGAGCACAGCTTCAGAGGCACTTTTGTCAGTATGACAGCAATACCTTCACTTGATTCCCTGGTATAGAAGTCAGAGCACAGACTCCTGCAGTGGCAGTAACAGCAGTCAATGGGGTGACAAAGTCAACATATGACTTTTGTCTAGACAAGTCTATGATGTTTAGGTTACTTAAATAGGAAGTACCAGTTTTGTCCGAGCAGTGTCAGCAGTTATGGTTAACTGTGAGGAAGCAAGAAGGGTATGAAATGTGTGTCATGAACTCATCTTCTGTCATGTAGCTATGAACTCAAAAGTGGGCCAGTTGTTGCATGTATTTTTCCAGTGAAAATGGGCTAGGTTTCATGAAGAATTTCATGGAGGGATGTGGATTTTCTTAGTGAAAATGGGCTGTTTTCAAGTGAAGAAGGGTTCACACTGAAAACTCATGGAAACTTATGGCTTCCACCCAATGTCAGTGCCCAAGTCACCATTGAATTTTTGTATTTTGAGTGGTGGAAACAGCAGTAACAGAGACAGCCACATTACAGTCTACCAGCAGCAAACTATTATGACCCACATATTTTGAACTCTGCAGATTTCTACATAAAAACAAATGTTCAGATATTTTCTGAGTAACATAGATCGTTCCTGGTGTTATGAATGAAACGGCCAATCCTGAGTGCCTTACTCATGGTTAGCGAGTACAGGGTGTATACAACCCTGAATAAACTGCGATATGTGCTCACACCATACCTGGGGTGCAGAAATCCTATCTTCAGTGGTGCAACATACTCCTATCTGCCTGCCTTTCCCGCTCTGTGAGCTAGCACACATGGGAGAGCATGGAGCCATGCTCTCCTCATCCCCTTTTGGGGTGGACTGGGCCCCAGAGCCAGAGGAATGAAGCAATTCTGATTCGCTCTTTATATGGGATGAGAAGCTCCTTGTGCCATTGTGTAATGGCCACCCACATTGTTGTCACCCAGCATACCAGAAAAATCAGCTGTCATTAAAAAATCTTAATATAAACCATAAATAGTAGAGTAGATGTCTACAATTTAGGGTATGTCTACACTACCCGCCAGATTGGCGGGCAGTGATCGATCCAGCGGGGATCGATTTATCGCATCTAGTCTAGGTGCGATAAATCAACCCCCGAGCCCTCTCCTGTCGACTCCTGTACTCCAGTGCCAAGAGAGGCTCAAGCAGAGTTGACGGGGGAGTAGCAACGGTGTAGACCAGGGCTTAGAGATGGCTCTGTACAGCATATGTCTCATCGGTCATGGTATCAAAGGCCTCCTGGCGAAGTGGACGGACGTTCAACACTTTGCAGGCTTGGTCCCTGTGTGCAGTGAGCCTCTTCAACTCCCATTGACTCAAAGGGTCACTCAGCTTCTTGCAAGATTAAAGGGCCCATAAGGGGCTTTCTGTGCTTTAACCAGAAAAAGGGACCTACCCTATAAACACAATTTAAACTACCTTGCAGGAATAGGGCTATGAAGTTTAATCCTGTCGCTCCAGTCTAAGAGTGAACTCCTACGCCCACTGAAGTCAATGGCAGAACTTCTGTTGACTTCACTGAGGCCAGGACTTCTCCCTAGAGTGACTTATTGAAAGGGGGCATTTCATATTTTCTAATAAAAATTTGTATTGTTTTCTCCAAAGTCAAGCAGTAGAAATTTGGACCCCTACTATGTAGTTACCTACACAAAGTCCCGCAGTAACAAACCTTTGCCAAAATAGCCACTGATTGGCAGAATTAGAATCTGCATTTGATTTGCCCATGACAATTAAGATGATATTGTCACTAACAGGACTTAACAGTAATTTCCATTGTTCTGTGCAGATATTTAATTCTGTGTTACGACTTTTCAGTTTGGTCATAATCAACTCACTGTCTCTTGGAGAATTGTGGTGTTTGCGATGACTTAATATTGACTGGGTTATTTCAGTGACAAAACATTTACTTGCTGAGATGGGGATTTGAGTGACTAATCCACCATCTTGCCTTAGTCCTGGTAGTTTCAAGGTTTTGCTCCCATAAATTGATGATATGTGATTGTTTTTGTACTGTGGGTGACTCAAATTTCAATTTCAACCATGCCACTTCGGCCAAGGTCCTCCCAGGTATTTAAGCTCCTAACTTCCCATTAAATCAGTGGAAGGTAGGAGCCGACATACCTTTTGAGGATCTAGGCCTTAGGGCCCCTTACTTCAGTGACGGCAGGATCAAGCCCTTCATATTAACTTTCGAACATTGTAAAGCAGAAATGAGTTCAGCACTTTGGTGCCAGAGTCTGCAGACCTTTATTGATGACTTTACTGTGACTTCAGTGAGGTTCTCATATGAATAAAATGCTACTTGCTAAATGACTGGTACCTGCAGAATGATTCAAAGCTTTAAAGTGCCTTTTCTTCTTCTTCTTCCCCTTTTTAGATTTTCATAAATAATGAATGGCAAAATTCTGAGAGTGGGAACATATTCCCAGTGTATAATCCATCGACAGGAGAGCAGATCTGTGAGATCCAGGAAGCTGACAAGGTAAAGTATCCCTGTGATATGGTTACACTAGACCAAAACCTATACATCTTACTAGTCCACTCCAGAATCCCCACTGATGATAGACGAATCTTTTATTAACCCCTGCCCCCATAGTATGATTATGGTATATTGTCTGTTCGGAAACTTCAGATACCAGCTAATACTCTGTCAGTATTTACCTCAGGGCTTTATTGTTCCTTCCTCCTCAACAGGTTGATACGGACAAAGCAGTGAGGGCAGCTCGCCTTGCTTTCTCTCTAGGCTCAGTGTGGAGGAGAATGGATGCATCGGAAAGAGGCCGTCTCTTGGATAAACTAGCAGACTTGGTTGAAAGAGACAGGGCAATTCTAGCTGTAAGTGGTGTAAGGAGAAATCAAAAGTTGTTTTGTGTCTGAACTTTATATTCTGGGAGCAAATAAGTTCATAGATGTGAGTGACATTGGTGTCAGATTGGCAGTATGTCTGAATAGGTTTTCTATTGAATTAAATGGGCTTTGGATCAGGGTCTGTGTGTGTGTGTAATGCTGACAGACCCCAGTCATCAGCGGACAGGATCGAACCTGGGACCTCTGGAGTTTAGTGCCTGAGCCTCTACCGCATGAGCTAAAAGGTAACTTTGGCTGTTAGCTAAGACTATAGAGCAAACTAATTTAACTCTCTCTCTTTAAGTGGTCTCAGTGCCACTAGATGGGACAGAACACCACACCCAGGAAGTGTGTGGATTACATGTGTATTTGTAAATTTGTGTTATGTTCTAAAATAAAAAAATGGAAAAATGCATAAATCCAATTGTGCAGTAATAATTAATAAAAGGATAGGCGAAATGCTGTGCAGTAGTGAACCAGTAATGCAGTTTAGAAATTATGCTATTTAGCATAGACATTAAGCTTATAAACTGCAGCATTGTTAATGTCATTTTCTGCATGTCAAGTGCTTTGGAACTAAGCTGGTGAACATCTTAATTCCAGCTTTGTCAACACTTAAATATCATGTTACCACCAATGTATGCTGTAAAATCACCATGGGGAAAAGGAAGTGGACAACAAACCAAGCTCACTGTGCCTGTCATTTGATCTGTATGTCTAGAACCAAATTCTTTGCTGATTTGCATCACAGGCAATGCCGCTGACTTCAGTTTGGGATGTAAGTCAGTGCAGAATTAGGCCCCTACTCTTCAGTATACAAATTACATTTATGGTCTGTATCTAGTCATGTGTTCCACCTGCTATCTTATCTCCACTGTGCCCATTCATAACAATTTCTGTTAGATAATGCTAACAGTTGAAAGTTAGTTAAGCTACTCAACATCTAAGGAAATTTTATTGGATTCTTTTCACTAAACAATCTTAGGGACTCTTAAGAGGATGCCTAATAAGATACTGTTGTCAAAGGGAAAATTGAATTAAAATAAGGGCCTTAGCTTGTTAAATTATGATCTTCCCTAGGGGAGAGCTTGTTTATTTGATGGTAATAAATAAGCTGGCTGTACACTATAGATATCCCAGGCCTCAACAGCAGCCTTGGCAGCCAATTATAGAAAATTTTATATTCACATCAATTATATAAAGAGGAATACATCAGTTCTTCTCTCTACAAAGTGAGATAGCTAAGGCAGAGTTACAAAGAGCCCCTTCTCAGCTGTTATCATGAACGTAGCAGATCCTACTTTGACAGGCATTTTTATCTTGGCTCCTGATTAAAGAAATGTTGTGTTTATGTATTTGAACTAAACAAGTGACTATTAAGTGTACACACACACTCACACTCTTAAAATCATAGGGCTTTTAGGGGCTTTGAAAATTACTAGAATTTTTCAAGAAAAATTCTGTATGTTTCAGATCAGCTGAAATATTCAACAAAAGCTTCACTATGCAACTCTTGAGAAGTCTTTGTTCCTACTAATATTGCCACACACACCCCCACAAAAAAAAACCAAAACAGTAGCAGTAAAAAGGGGTCTTAATAGCTATTGGGAAGTTCCTGATGTTGGGGGAAGCCTGGTTTGATCCTCATTACTATTTGTCTGTCACTAGTGTCATTACGTGAGTGGTTGGAGTATTGCAGTCTGCATAGCCTGATGTGCTACTTTGCTCTTGTCCTCCAGACCATGGAATCGCTGAATAGTGGCAAACCCTTTCTGCAGGCTTTCTATGTAGATCTTCAGGGAGTCATCAAAACGCTGAGGTATTATGCAGGTTGGGCAGACAAGATTCATGGAATGACCATTCCTGTGGGTAAGTAGAATTCACAGAAGCAGCAGATTCTACCTGCAATATGATTCTTCTTTGAAATTTTGTTTAAATATCTACACAAACACGTGGGCAAAATGGAGCAGCCTTGAGACCTATTAGATTATGGAATAATCTCTTGTAGAAGGTGGAGGAAGCCCTGCAATTGGATTACTTAAAATCAGATTGGAAAATGCACTAGATAATATGCTGTTGAGTACAGTATTAAACTGGCAGTAGGATGGATTAGATAATTAGATCACTTACTGTGATTAAAGTCAATGAAAAGCTTCACATGCACATCCAAAGGAATGTTTGGACCCCTATGTATGTGTACCATGAAGTAAACTACAGATAGCTTTTGATAGCTATATGTAAATATAAATATAACTGTCAAGGTGGATATTATGAACCCTGATGGATTTGAAAATATAGGCATAATTTGGGCAAATTCTGTGCATAAGCCTTCACACAGCTCTCCTACTGAAGCTACTCCTTACTTTTCACCCCTATTGCCCCTGCTTCTCCAAACGTGTTGTCATGGTACAATTCCCCACTCTGAACCTTAGCGTTCAAAAAGATGGGATACCAGCATGAATTCCTCTAAGCTAATTACCAGCTTAGAACCTGTAGCGCTGCCACCAACCAGGAATTCTAGTGCCTGGTACACTCTGGTCCCCCCAAAACCTTTCCTAGGGACCCCCAAGACCCAGACCCTCTGGATCTTAACACCAGGAAAGTAAACCCTTTCCCCCACCGTAGCCTCTCCCAGGCTTCCCCTCCCTGGGTTACCCTGGAAGATCACTGTGATTCAAACGCCTTGAATCACAAAACAGAGAGGACAATTCACCTTCCTCCCTCCTTCTCTTTCCCCCTCTCAGACTCTTCCTGAGAGATACAGGACACAGAGAGACAAGCCTTTCCTCCCCCTCTCCTTTCTCCCCCAATTCCTGGTGATCCAGACCCTGTCCCTGGGGTCTCACCAGAATAAAAAAACAATCAGATTCAAACAAGAACTTTAATTAAAGAAGAGGTAAAAAATTATCTTGTAATTTAAAATGGAATGTACAGGTCTCGTATAGACACTGGAATACCCTCCCTAGCCTACGAATATCAAGTACTAAATTAAAATCCATTTCAAGCAAAAATACAAATTTGACTCCTCCACAAATGCAACAATTAACACTCCTCCACACAAGTCACAAGTTTGCATTTGCAAATAAAGAAAACAAACATAAGCCTAACTCGCCTTATCTACCTAGTACTCACTATTTTGAACTTATAAGAGCCTGTATCAGGGAGATTGGAGAGAAACCTGGTTGCACGTCTGGTCCCTCTGAGCCCCCAGAGTGAAGAACAACTGAAAACTAACAGCACACACAGAAAATTCCCTCCCTCAAGATTTGAAAGTATCCTGTCCCCTGATTGGGTCTCTGGTCAGGTGACAGCCAGGCTTACTGAACTTGTTAACCCTTTACAGTCAAAGAGATATAAAATATTTCTGTGCTATTAACTTTTCTTATCTGTTTATGACACTTGTAGCCTTAGTTGTGCTCATTTGTGTGGTTTAAAATGGGCATTAGTAATACCCAGCATGCACCAGGATGTGACTATCCAACTCATTTTACTTATTATTCAAACTTGATCCAAATTCATAGATACTTTGTGAGAGTTTGAAATTTCATTAGAGCAAAATGTCCATAAATACAAGATACTTTTTTTTTTGTGGTATCTGCTTCCTTCTGAGGTACAGTGGGATCAGTGGTTAATAATGTTGGTGGGAGAAAAGCTGGGGCATAAGTGGTGGGGAGACGTTATTCTGCTCTTCTATTTTAGTAAAGAGGTAAGAAAAAGTAGCTGAGTTTTCTTAGCTTTCATTTTTAGCTGACAACCCACTCCCTTTTCATTTTCTTTTGAAAGCATACTAATCAATGGTCTACAACGAGATTGCCTACAATGGGATATGGCCCATCCACAACTGCGATTAGCAAATATTTCCAGTGGTTGGAGATGGGACGTTAGATGGAGAGGGCTCTGAGTTACTACAGAGAATACTTTCCCAGGTATCTGGCTGGTGGGTCTCACTCACATGCTCAGAGTCTAACTGATCACCATGTTTGGAGTAGGAAAGGAATTTTCTCCAAAATCAGATTAGCGGGGACCCTAGGAGTTTTCACCTTCTTCTGCAGCATGGGGCATGAGTCACTTGCTGGTTTGAACTAGAGTAAATGGTGGAATCTTTATAACCTGAAATCTTTAAATCACAATTTGAGGGCATCAGTAACTCAGCCAGAAGCTATGGGTCTGTGACAGGAGTAGGCGGGTTAGGTTCTGTGGCTTGCAATGTGTAGGTCAGACTGGATGATCCATGACAGTCCCTTGTGGCCTTAAACTCTATAAATCAGTGTATTTTCACTAAAGAAGTGGCACTGTAACATTGGGTAAAAGCTCTTCTGTAAGGACTAAAGAAAATATTGCCATGAAATTCTTTGTGTCCTGCTTTCACTTAAAATTGACACAAGAAATAGTGCAGAGCACACTATAGATTCATATATTCAGCAAATTTCCTGCTCCCTAATCCCTTCTTCCCTTGTCAGTGAATGCCTACTCCTCACTTACGAGCCCAGCAGGAATACAGAACTTAAGTCATTGAGTAAGACGCATTGCCAACTAGGGAGAACAAATACTCTTGTTTATTCCAGTCCTTAAAAATGCAAACAACCAAAGCACTGCAGGAAAGCAGCTGTAAAACTGAGTTTGTTAGTGAAGTGGTCTGAGTTCCCGAGGCCACATTTTCAATAAGCCTCCCTAAATACAAACCACAATGGCCTGCACAATTACTGGTATCCATATCCTTGTGCAAACGAGGGATTTTCCAGACACAAATGGGTGAAATCTCAATTTCTGAGGGTGCAATTTGGCCCTTTTAAGCTAGCAAGGATTTTCTTCCTGAATCTGATTCACCCCTGTGTTACTCTGGTAAACTCATGGCTGTCAGTAGAGTTACACAAGTGTAAAGTTAGTTACGCTAGCCTAAAGCTGGAGTTACCCAGGGATGACTGTTTTCATAGTTACAGTCAACTTGTCAAAGGAAATCAGACTTGACAATAAAACCACCAAAAACCCCCCAAATGATTAAATTTCTTCCCCCAACCTGGTCTGTTAAATGTGATAATGAATTAGACACCCTGCAGTCCTCTGATGTTTATTTTTGACAAGGTTTTTCTTCTCTAAAATAACTACAGGCCAGGGAGAGACAGGGAGGAAGGCACTGGATATAGGGGTGGCTAAGAAGGAAGAGTGATCGTTAGAGTCACATTTGTTCCGGTCTCAGTGTTAGGGCTCCACCCTGCCCTTTGCTCCCAATTGCAAAAACCTATTGATGTCAAGGACAGCAGAATCAGGCCCTGACTAGAAACTGTTAGATTAATAAAGCTATTGCAGACCAAAGAGTAGCTGTAGCTACAGTATATGCATATCACAGGTTATAGAACCAATTCTGCTCTGGTTACATCCAGGCTATCACACAATGTGTTTCCAAAGCTGAGTCTGTCATCTCTGTTTCCTATTTTTATATGTGCCACTATACGAGCCATGTGGTTACATATTAGACCTGCCATATTACCATATATGTGAAAACTAAATACCCAGGACATGGTTTTACTCCTGTGAGAGATCTGGTTAAATACCCTTATGGAAGGTGTTCCAATACCAAAGTAGAGCTCCCTGAATAGAATTATGATTTTCTAATTGGGAAATTTAAAAAAAGAAAAATCTTTGGGCCAGATCCTCAGCTGCTGTGAACTGGTGGCTCTATTAACGTCAGTGAGCTAGGCCAATTTACACCAGCTGAGGATATATTTTTTAAAAAATAACATGCTCTTTTCTTTAAACCTGTTTTAATACAACTTGAAAAAGAGACAAATTCAGTTTGTTTTTCTGCATTTATCTTAACGATTTGGTAGAAAAAAATAGGAGAGGTGTCAGATTAGCAGCCTGGCTGAAGTCCCTTACCTACCAAATGGCTACAGTATGGACGGCTACAGTATGGACTGCAACAATGCAAGCTTCACACATTGTCCTGCCATATGCCGCCACCCTGACCTGGAGGAACCAACTCTAAGGGTCCTACATTTCCTTCTTACTCCACGTGCAATTCTTATTCTTGCTGGTGAACATGCACTCCTGCAATATGTCCCATTTGAAACCAAGGGGATGACCCATGTAGGTGTTTGCTAGCATGAGTAAATGGGCACTCAGTTCAGCTCTCAATTACCACACCCATTTGATCTCCAGTTTCTTTGCTTACTCCCTACAAAGTTGATTGATAATGAATGAGGTGGTGAACTTCGTGATACAGACGCTTGTCAGCTGAGACCTAGAGGGTGACCTACTTCAGCTCTCAAAGGACATCAGGCAGTGACAACTTCCATTTACTGCTAATCTGGACTGGATTTGAATCAGTGGCCTAGATGTGGAATGGCATATCCTGTTGCCATTCCCTCACACCGGTCACAATCATGGGAACTTTACAAAGTATCTTTCAACACATGAATTATGTTAGAAGTCATGAAATTGGTTAACAGGGATGATCCTTTTGGATCTCACAGCTGTCCCTGGAGAGTCTCACCAAACCTAGATCTGTGTGTTTTCTGCTGAGTAATGGGCTAATAACGCGCACAAAGATATCTAATAATGGCTGTAGTACAACATACCAGAGCCCTGTCTACCAGGGCTAATTCACCAGGGCTAATTTTGCTGATTTAAGGAGATCCCAGTGGGAAGCTTGTCCTTCAGAAGGGATGGCCAGGGCTAGTGGACAGCCGATTCGCCCTCCCGTGGGGATTCAGCGTAAGCTGTCTCAAGTGACAACAGCTCACACTCCTGAAGCAGTTGCAGAAAGGTTCAGGTGCTGCAGAGATTAAAGTCAAGACCTTTGTGCCTGGCATAGATGGATCTTCTTTCAGTCACTTCGTGTAGGTGTCAGATATACAGACCTCACTCTGGTAGTCTCCTGCCTGCTGACAGCTACTAGGAGAGCACTGGGGAGAGTGAGTGAGAATTATCACATTTTCACACCATCTTAAAGTAGCAGTGTTTTCATTACTTTGAGGTTTATAAGTTTATATTAAAACTTAAAAGTTTCATTGTTGCCTGTGTAGTTTCTGAGCACAAGGGATTCAGACTTTTTCACTATTATTGTTCAGTTAAAATGACTAACTTCATCAAACTTAGTTATTCTGCCATTTCAAAAACTTGTTTTATGGTGTGCACCAGGAAGCCTAGCGATGCACCTTTGGTATTTCCAACTTCACCTTCACCCTCTGGGTAATTTGAAATCTGCAGTGATGGCTGAAGGAAATGTTATTAAACATCCCTAATATTTTACCAGAATTGTGAGGTCCATGGATGACCAACATTTAAAGTAGGTGTCAAAAATGGGCAGTTATTCTGGAGTCTGGCAGCAGCCATGCAAACCTGAGAGGTATCACTGTGAAGAAGACTCTGAGTGAGGGAAGAACGGGCCTTTTATGTCCAATCGAATTAACTGCGATGTGGATGACTTCGCAACCATGTTTGGGTTCATTGCAGCGTTACCTCATGGGCCATGAAGTAGTGCAATAATGATGATACAGGGATGGCCAAATACAAATGGTGCTACTGCCCAGTTACTGTTATATTGTCAGAGACTTTCTGCCTAGGATCAATTTATCTTGGCATTAGCAAGCAAAGACTGGTATTTTCACCTCACGCTTCTATGATTCTTTTAAAAATATGCTCTAAATAGAGCATTGTGATAATTTTGAAATATAACCCAGTCTCTATAGTTCCTTCTGTTCTTTTCCTTCTGTCTAGCCCAAGCAGACCAAATTGATTCATCAACCATCTTTCTTCTTCCTTCCCCGTGTTACACTCTGTTTCTCTCTCTCTCTTATCTATTAAGCTTTCTCTCTCTCTCTCTCTCTCTCTCTCTCTGTGACCCTTTTCCTCTTTTGTCTCCCTCTGCTGCACATAACCTGCTGATAACTATTTTATAGCTAATATTCAGTTTCTGGTCTCTTGAAAACTTTGAAGCCAAATCCCAGCTGATAAATGTACAGTAGTGCTTCATGGGGATGTTTCCCCTACACAAAATGAAACAGACTTACAGAAACAAGTAAAACTAAAAAATTTTGTTTCTAATCAAAGCTAAGCTGAAGCCTGTGTTTAAAACCAGGAAACTTTCTGGATTAGCCCATTTATTGTTACCAGATGTATGGGACCAAAGTCTGCTGCAGGTTCCCAAAATCATTCCGTGTTCTAATTTTTGCCTTTTCCCCCTAGATTGAGCCTAGGAACACTTCTCCCCAGTTGTTACCCATATTTAGCTGAAGTGATTGTGGTGCATAATCAGATGCCTATATTTGTAAATACGTGTGTGTTCCTATAGACACAGACCCACTCAGAGACCTACAGCTCTAACTAGGGCAACGTGAGAGGTTGGCAGAGAGGAAAGATCAGACCCCCAGATCAGGGAGCTTTCAGATTTCTGTTTACTTCTTGAAGTGAGTCAGCTCACCCCCTTCACTGTAGTGATTTAGCTCAGGAGCCTGCCCCCCACTAAATGAAACCTCCAGGCTGGGCATAGGTCTCATTTTAAAGCTTGGTACCTACCACATTTGGGTTTTGCCATCTTGGTTTTCAAGGCTCTAAAAATAATTGTCGGTGATTCAGAGAGACAAGGTGGGTGAGGTAATCTCTTTTATTGGGCCAACTTCTGTGGGGTGAGAGAGACACAAGCTCTCAAACCACACAGACCTCTTCCTCAGTGATTCAGAGGATTAATTCTCTTCTTCCAGCCTGGAGGCAAGTAAGTGGCTTCTTTTGAGGACACTGCCAAAATCTCTGTGGGTATGTCTACACTGCACTTAAAAGACTGCAGGTGCCAGTGCCAGCTGATTTGAGCTCTGGCTAAGGGGCTGTTTATCTGGAATGTAGACATTCGAGTTTGGGCTGGAGCAAGGTGGGAGGGTCCCAGATCTCGTGCTGCAGTGAACAGCCCCTTAGCCAAAGCCCACAAGCCTATGTCCACTGGCCCAGGCCAGCCACAGCTGTCTATTGCAGTGTAGACATACCCTTTGTGCACAGATTGTCCTCCTCTCTCCCAAGGAACCAAGCATGTCATCTTTGCATGTGGTGCAAACAATTGGTTTGCTCCAGATTTCCCACGCTGGCTCGCGAAAGATATTTCAGTGACTACTTTATTTCTTTTACTGTCGTCAAAGACTGATCCTTAAAGCTCTCCCCCCGCCCTTTTTTTTTTTTGTTCTGCCAAGTCAAACTGCTCTTGAGACTAACCATTCTCATCTGTTTCAGATGGAGATTATTTTACATTTACAAGACATGAACCCATCGGAGTGTGTGGACAGATCATCCCTGTGAGTATCTCTGCTAGTGCCTTGTATTTATTTTCATTTGAACCAGCTCTCTTTAAAAGACACATAAAACATAGACCTCAGCTCTATGTGTTTTCCATTAAGAAAAGAAGCTGAGCTCATATTGTTGACATATCTTTAACAGTCTCTCTGCAAATGCTTATTTGAACACGCTAATAGGGTTTTAGCTCTGGTATTAGGAGTTAAGTTCTCAAGTCATAGAATTCTCATGATTAAAACAAGCAAAGCAAAACACAGTGTTAATATGCTGTCATTGGTTATGGATGTTCGCACAACTTATGGAAAATTGATGCTTTGCTGTGGCAGTCACTTTTTATTTAGTTAGTTTTTACTGCAATTTAACAGACTCCTCCAAGTTCCTGGGACAATGTTATGTATTTTAATTCTGTTCTTTCCTGGTGTTTCTTTTTATAAAGCTTTTAGAAAAGAAGAAAATCCAGAAGACACATCATTACAGTTAACATTGTGCAGATTATTAAAAACATGAAGGGTTTATTGTATTTGTTGCAAGAGAGAAGGACACTTATTATTTCATTAAATTCAATACTCTTCTCCCCGCCCCCCCGTATGCACCCTCGGCAAACTCCTGTGATACATTGCATGGGAACTTCATTGAATAAGCATTCTTTTCAAAAGTACTGGTTAATGGTTTCTCGGAGAAATTTCAATGGGAGGCTCATGTACAGCTATTAAAATATGGTGCGGAAGCTTTTCGTTTACAAAGCATTGGGGAACTAATCAAGAATTTTTTGTTGATGTTGGTTTTTGTTTTATTCATGTCTACCGCAAGACCCTGAGCAGCCAGGGTGTGTTTGTAATATGCAGCAATTCCAATAAAAATGAGAAAACCCCAAAAGATGATTTTTAACAGTGTCAAGGCCTTTTTTCTCTTACTATTTATTATTATATTTCTTTGTCAGAGGTGGCTCTTGTGGTTGGCACTCTATATGTACACCTTGGGAAGGAGCAGGGCTGGCTCCAGGGTTTTTGCCTCCCAAAGCAGCAAAAAAAAAGCAGCGATCTGCAGCTCTACTGCCGCCACTTCAGTCTTCGGCAGCAATTCGGCAGCTGGTTCTTCCCTCCGAGAAGGACCAAGGGATCCGCCACCGAATTGCTGCCAAAGACCTGGACATGCCGCCCCTCACCATTGGCCACCCCAAGCAGCTGCTTGTTGGTCTGGTGCCTGGAGCCGGCCCTGGGAAGGAGCTCATAGTCTAAGCCCCTATCCTGCAAACACCTATACATATTCTTAACTTGTAGTCACATGAGCTGCTCTGTGGAATGAGTGACTTCAATGGCAATAGACTGGTGCAAAGTTAAGCATGTGCGTAGGTGTTTGCAGGATCGGAACCTTAACGCCCATTCCTGGGAGCTGCTCAGTGCCCTCAACTGACAAGTTCTGCTGAAGTTACTGGAAGCTGCGGGTACTGAACACTTTGCTGGAGGTGCCCAAGGTCCTGAAGAATGTAGGATTTATTTACTTTATTTAGATTTGTACAAAAGTATAAAAGGGAACCTTATCCAATGCACCTGCAATGTATTACAAAAATAAAACTGAACAGCCAGCACTACACAAAACTTCTCTCCCTGCTCCAGATCTAATCCCCATCACAACCTACTCTCCACTGTAGCCTTGAATGCTGCAGTATACCCTGAATGTTAACAAACCCGGGCCATTTGGGGCCAGGGTGCGAATTTCTCCCTGACCTGAGATCCCCCATGGAGAACACTCTATTGCTGAGCTCCTATCTTTTAAAGGAAGGAGGATCCAGCTCAGGTGCTGCTGCTGATCACAGCTGTGGCATCACGACACAAGTAGAGAGGAGGTCCAGTAGGTAGAAAGGTCCTAGGCCAGAATCCAGCTGTAAATTAGGCCCCTATCAGCACAGTCCAAACCTATTTCCACATTATCCATTGCATATGATTTATGCAGATATGTAGGTTGAAACTTTATTTATTTTTATTTTTAGTGTCTTACCTAGCGAAACCTTCCTGGAGAAGGATGAGGAAAGACCTTGCAAGGTTCCTAAGTAGGGATGCCTATTTTCATCCTGCCACATTTTGCACTATAAAACTCTTCAGATCTTTACTGCAGTAGGCAACACAAGTGCAGGCTGTCAGCATACTGTTGGCCCAATGTCTTCACTCCCAGACTTATATACTGGTGATGGAATTAAAACATCACTCTGTCTCCAAAGTTTATAAACAACTGAGGGGGGAAAAAATTGGGTGTTCAGTGAAGGAAAGACATTTGTGTATTTTTTCAAGCTTGCCAGGGGCTAGCGAGAGGTCTATGAGAGTGGCAGCTGATGTGCATCAGGCAGTAACACCTTCTAGCTAGTGGCTGACTCTTCATGACTGATATTTCTATTTTCTTCCAAGTGAGATTATTATAGTTACAGCTATGAGTTCAATGCTGCAAACACAGACGTGAATAACTTTACTCACATGAAATCTACGGGACTGCTCATGTGAGTAAAGTAACTTACATGCATAAGTGTTTGCAGGATCAGGCCCAAATGCAGAAGGTCCGATACCTTTGATTATTGCTACCAGATGAAATCCTAGCCATTTTGTGCAGCAAATAAATAAAATGGGCCAAATTTTCTGCTGCGGTAAATTGGAATCCTTCAGTTGAAGTCAATGGAGTTGCACAAATTTACACCAGCAGATAATCTGGCTGCACCAATTTATTGTCTCTATTTTTCTTGTGTGTTTCATACCAATTGTTCAACAAGAACTTGCAATGAAACCAACACAGATAGCTGACTGTCTTTTTGTCTCTGCTATTTCCATGGCAATGATCTGTAAACACGTTAAAACTTCCTCGGTAAATAAATAGACAATACAGACTCCTGTTCTTTTTGCGGATACAGATTAATACGGATGCTACTCTGAAACCTGAGTGCTGATACTGTAGAGATATTGGGAGAGATGTGGGGGGAATTATTTCTTATAATCCCATCAGTTAATTATATATGGGTTTGCCTAGAAATGTTATGGATTTCTTAAAAAGCATTCAAGGATTCAAAATCTATCTAGCTATATATAATATAAAAATCTCTGGCACTGATGCAAATAGTTCTTTCTGAACACCACAGAGCCAGGAGGTATTTGTCCTGGGGGGCGAGGGTGGAAAGAGGTGCCAATCGCAAAATAGTCAATGAAATTAAAAGCTCTGATTAAAAAAATTGACGTATAACCCAAAATTCTTTTTGAGAAGATAGGGGGTGGAGGTTATAATTCTCTGAGTAGAGGAGAAAGAAGAACTGAAAGGTCACTGTTGCCTCTTTCTTAATGGTGGTAATTAAAAAAACCCTTGCTTTGTGCTGGAAAAGATTTATGTTGAGGATAAGCCTGAGAAATCTGTGAGGTAGCAGCTTGACATCTTGAAAACAAAGCACCACTGCAATATTTTTCCATCTATCAACTTTTATTTTTTCCTACAGTGGAACTTCCCCCTGCTGATGTTTGCATGGAAGATTGCCCCAGCTCTGTGCTGTGGCAATACAGTAGTTATTAAACCAGCAGAGCAAACACCACTCAGTGCGCTTTATATGGGAGCCCTCATCAAGGAGGTAAGAATAATTGACAGGAATAATGTCTCTGGCTCTCCTTACAGCTAAGGAACTACCACAGCATGTCTAGTTCAACATGCCTGGTCAATTTTCACAAACCACATTTCCTCTAATTCTGTTTTGCTAGGCTGGCTTTCCACCAGGAGTAATCAATATTTTGCCAGGATTTGGTCCAACTGCAGGCGCAGCGATAGTTTCTCACGTTGGCATAGATAAAATTGCTTTTACTGGATCTACTGAGGTAAGTGTATTCTAAAATATGTTACTGTAAGATATCAATCCAGAAAATATTTGGGAATGACAGCCAAGCTGTTGACTGAAGTTCCTCTGGGTCATCCAGCAGAAAGGATATACCCACACCAGAATGGTCTGTCCTTCCCAGCTAAATCTGCATATTATCACACTACCAAAGCAAAGGTGTCAGTTTTCCCTTAACAACTGCTGTACGAAATACCATGGCACAAGAAGCACATGTGGAAAAATATTGCTAGGATTTCCTATGGGCTTGTGAGGATATGAATTAGGACACGGGTAGATAGATTGTGTAGTGTAAGCCATAGGATGCACAAGTCCCTCTTTGGTGTCCATAATCTGCATGACCTAGAAGCTATTGAAGAGGTTAATGCTGAAGAGAATGGTTTTAATCTACATAAAAGGGGCTGAACCAATCAGAACAGTGACTTTGCCTAACTCTCAAATATGTGCAAAGACCACTGTTATCATTCAGGAGTTGGGGATAATAGAGGTGCTACAGGCTGATGCCACCAGAAAAGGGTCCTTATCTCTCAGTCTGAGGAGAGGAAAAAAGGAACTAGAAGGAGAGGAATCTCAATGGGAGTTTCAGGATTGGTAATATTTAGAGAGTGCTAAGAACAGGCTCTGTTCCATTGAGACTTTGACAGACCATTGTATGGGCAGATACTACAATTCCAGGGGTCTGTTCCCTCCTTGATATGTGTATGTGACTCCCACTAGGCTCAATGGGTATTTTGTGTGCATCAAGGGTAGACTACACTCCGTAGTGAGATAGATTTGCTCTTGGTGTGAGATTATAACCTGATCCTTATATGCAGGCATGGTAACTCTCACTGAAGTCACTGGGAAACTTGTCCATGCAATGACTGCGGGATCAGGCTAACATATTACTTTTAATACTTTTTGGTGCTATACAATCTATAATAAATCTTAGGTACCACAGTGTATGGACCTGAATTGTCAGTATAATGTGTATGCAATTGTGTGCCTAGTTTGCACACACAATTACCTTGCAGAAAATTACCATGTGTAATTGTGTGTGGATTTTTATGAAAATTTAGGTTATAATATACAAAAAGTAACAAAGTCAATTGCAACAAACGTCAGATTTCAGATTACTTTGAGAAATTGCAACAATTTATTCTGTAAGCAATTTACCTTAGCACCACAGAATATTGGAAATTTTAATATGAGGTCTGTCTCTCCCCCTTCTTCCCGCCCCCCCATAAATTAAGTTGAAACAATTGTTTTCACAAAGGTATGTGGTCTGTGTTTAAGATAAATATTCTATTATACAGGATGTTTCGCTGTTTGGAGGAGAAATAATACAGATGGGTTAGGTTTCAAAGTTGTCTTTTGTAGCCAAAATAAATTTTTATTGTAGTTCAAGACAGCTTTAGTTTTAATAGGCGTTTAAAACTCAAAAGCTGTGGGTTTTGTACTAACTCAGTGCCTACCTTTAAAAGCCTTACTAATAGGAAGTGAAAAGCATTACTGAGATGAAAAAGCAATTCTCTAAGAACCTAAAGCAAGAACAGATGGAACATTTTAATGCAGAGTTAGTGTAAACTGTTCCATATTGTTTCTGATTTCCTGTAACACTGAATTCTTGTAACAGCAAGTCAACATTGTAACATTTTAGACGTGGTCCTGTAATATCAATGGTCATACAGAGCATCAGACTTCTCAGAAACTGTTTTCACATTTTTTTAATGAAATAAAAATGGAAATATTTTGTGTGTCTACTCTTATCTACAGCAGGTCAGTTGTATATTCCAGTGATGTGGTTTCCTACAACTATCAGATACACTCAGAGCCAGAATATTCCATTCCCACAGCTCTTCCAGGTGCTAGCACAGGCAGTTAATATTTTAGCTCTAACAAGTTAATGATAAAACCTTTTAGAAGAAAAGCAAAGTTATTGAAGTTTAAGTGCCTGAAGCATGGGTTTTTCTCAACTCTCCACCACTAGAACCTCTTGCTTATACAGTAAACAATTCATATTTTCCTGTACAAGCTAATTAAGCTCCCCAACTGCCTGAAAAAAAAAGTATGTTTGCAGAATCTGAATTAATTGGGTTTTATTGTGTCCTTTTCAGCAGTGTTCCTTTAAGGAGGGTTAGGGGAAGAGGTCATTCTTGGTACAATTTCATAAATAATAAAAACTCAACAAACAAAAGAAATAAGACTAAAAGAGTCCAAGTGGATGACCATGACTCCGTGCTGGAGTCCACTGTGAGGGTTTAAGTCTAGGTCCATACAATGATGACAATTTTTTTCTCATATTTTGACTTTAATCTCTAAATCATTGAGGCCCCACTTCAGGGAAGCACTGAAGCACGTACTTTATATCCATGCCTGTTCAAGACAACACATCAGAACATGCTTTAACTTTAAGCATATGCTTAAGTTCTGTCTTGAATAGGGATGCTTTCCTCAATTAGGGCTATAAACGACATCTCTCATTTTCCTCTCCTAAACTGAGATAGCCAATATGATCCCAATTGACTGGAGTGATAAAAGGCTTCTGTTCTCTCAGTAAACAATGTAACTCATGATAATAGCAATGGAATGCACATTGAATCCAGAGAAATATCCTCCCCCCACTCCTCGAGAACTTGGCAGAATCTTCTGGTTGAGCCAAACTCACTTTACAGTCCACCACTCATTCCCTTCTGCAGCACAGCATAAAAGGGAGTAAAATAAGGTTGCCAACCCTTCAGGATTGTCCTGGAGTCTCCAAGAACGAAAGATTAGTATTTAAATAAAGATTATGTCATGTGATGAAACCTCCAGGAATACATACAAGCAAAACTGGCAACTCTAGCTCAGTAAATCACTCAGTTAATCACATGGAAAAGGAGTCAGGGGCATACATATGGGTCAGGTGGCCACATGCTATGTCTTCTCTCACTGTAAAGCCGCCAGCATGCCATATTACACAAACTCTGCTCTGTGCAAGTTGGGGTGCGTGGTTTGACTTGCCAGCAGCAGACAGAGCTGGAAAGAAGTGATTGTATTTGTCATTCTCAAATTTCAGAGTGGTAGCTGTGTTAGTCTATCAGCAAAAAGAATGAGGAGACTTGTGGCACCTTAGAGACTCACAAATTTATTTGGGCATAAGCTTTCGTGGGCTGAAACCTTCATCAGATGCATGGAGTGGAAAATACAGTAGGAAGATATATATATATACAGAGAACATGAAAAAATGAGTTGCCATGCCAGCTCTAACAAGACAGTCCTTCACTCTCACTGATCTTGGGAGACAGGCCAGTCCTCTCTTACAGACAGCCCCCCAATCTGAAGCACATACTCACCAGCAACCATAGACCACACAACAAATACACTAACCCAGGAACCTATCCCTGCAACAAAGCCCATGCCAGCTCTGTCCACATATCTATTCAAGGGACACCATCATAGGACCTAATCACATCAGCCTCACCATCAGGGGCTCATTCACCTGCACATCTACCAATGTGATATATGCCATCATGTGCCAGCAGTGCCCCTCTGCCAGTACATTTGGCCAAACGGACAGTCTCTATGCAGACAGAGATAATATGGAACACAAATCAAGTCAAGAATTATAACATTCAAAAAATCAGTCAGAAGAAGACTTCAAACCTCCCTGGACCATCACAATTTACATGTGAGCACTAAAAAGTAGCAATTCTCAACAAAAAACAAACCATTCAAAAAATTAGAGTCCAATAAAAAGGGTTGGCGAGAACTGGAATTGTTTTGTGTCAACTGGACGCACATTATTAGGGCTGAATAAAAATTGGGAGTGATTGTGGGTCATTACACAAACGTAAAACTATTCTCATTGCGTAATTTTCTCCAATTGTTACATAACACACCTCCTCGTCACTGTTTTGAAACGGGCCATCCTGATTATCACACAAAGAGTTTTTTTTTTCTCCTGTGATAATATCCCACCTTTAATTGATTTAGTTATGTAGCATGTTGGTATGGCAACTCCCATTTTTTCAATGTTTTATGTTCATTAGTATAGTTGTGACAGACCCAGACCAGTGGGGTACAGGAGTGCGGTAAGGGCAAATAATCTCGGTCACTGATGAGCAGTTTTTCTGTTTCCTAGTGACCAGAGCAGGGGCTGCACTGAGTAATCAGAAGCTGCTAAAACCAATTAAGGCAACAGCTTGATTTTAAGATCACTGCAGCCAATCAAGGCAGGCTAATCAGGACAACCGGGTTAAAAAGGAGCCAACTCCATCAGCGCGGCGAAGGAGCCAGAGGAGAGGAAGGCATTCAGGAGCTGGAACACAGAGGCCAAGGCGCTGAGAGTTGAGAGGTTTGCTTCTGGAGACTAAGGAGTACAAAGCATATCAGACACGGAGGAAGGTCCTGTGGTGAGGATAAAGAAGGTGTTTGGAGGAGGCCTTGGGGAAGTAGCCCAGGGAGGTGTAGCTGTCACACAGCTGTTACAAGAGGCACTATAGACAGCTGCAAATCCATAGGGCCCTGGGCTGGAACCCAGAGTAGAGGGCGGGCCCGGGTCTCCCCAAACCTCCCAACTCCTGATCAGACACAGGAGGAGTTGATCCAGACTGTGGGGGAGATCACTGAGGTGAGCAAATCTGCCAATAAGCGCAGGACCCACCAAGGTAGAGGAGGAACTTTGTCACAACATATATATATCTTCCTACTGTATTTTCCACTGCATGCATCTGATGAAGTGGGTTTTAGCCCACGAAAGCTTATGCCCAAATAAATTTGTTTGTCTCTAAGGTGCCACAGGTACTCCTTATTCTTTATTCTCAAGTTTATATTTCAAATTGCCACATAAATTAATTATGTACTCAGCAGCATTGACTGAATCTCCATAATCTTCAGTGGAGCAGGTAATGCCTGGCCACAATGGAAAAGACAATGGATAGCTGGCATTCACAAGCCCCTCATCCAATCCTTCTGATGGCCTACATTCCCACTGGCTTCACCTCATAGAATCAAGGAACCATGAGGCAGACATTTTTGGAAGTGTGCCTTTCACAGGTCTTTATGTGGAAAGGGGGACATTTGTCCCTAACAGGAAGTTTAATTTAGATTAGAGAGGAGAAGAATCCATGCAGAACTTGCTATAGCACTTGAATCAATCAAAATATGATCTAGTCACTTTATGATGGCTCAGATGTTAGGTTTGTGATTGTTTTGTTGATCAGTTTGTACTCTCCGGTTTGTCTCTATTTCTGTCTGACTCTTGGGCACTTTGAGAATTGTTTTAAAATGTCACATGTGTGCAGAGTCCATCTTCCCTTCATGGGTGTAGTTTGGGGAGGCCAGGGGGTTTTGCCCCTCCCAAACTGCAAGCCTTGTGCAGGCATGGAATTTGCCTCCCCTATGCATGGCCCCTTTGGCCTGAGTGGAGCTGCCCCCACCCCAAATATAAAGTCAAACTATGCCTATGCTTCCCTTTCATCTTCCCATTCCATGAATAATGTTTTCCCTGATACTATCACTATTCCCTTCCCCTATACTGTTTCCTTCATGGCTCATCTCATGCACAAAACAGTGATCCTTCACCTCTTTCATCGCGCACACCACTTTGCAAGACAAACATACCTCCGTGGATCACCTCCTCTTCTAATCCCCCAATGCATGGTTCTCAATGGTTCATTAGGAAAAGTTCTCCAGATCATTGATGGTTTATGAACTACGCTTTGAGAATCAATACACTGAAGGAAAAAAATCATACTGAGCACAAGGTCCAGATTTGGAACATTTTGCCATGGTCTCTTTAGGTTTCAGCAGCGCTGTTGGCTTCTCTGCTTGCACTGGTTTATACTCTTCAACAGATTGCTTGATGGAAGGATTTTTAACAAGGTTGGTTGTTTTGATTAGGTACTTTTTAATGAACCAGACCCCAATTGTGTCCCTTCTCAATTACTGCAATCTTCTCCTCTCTGACCCCATTGACACCCTATTTCTCCCCCACCGCCCCGGTCAAATGTTAGCTGCCAAATGGGACCTTCCTCACCAATTGAGCTGACCATGTCACCACCTATTTGTATTCCCTCAGGGGCTCCCACTACTTTGAGTTTACAGGTCTCCTCCTTGCTTTCACAGCTCTTTGTGACTCCGCTCTTACCACCTACCTCATGGGTTTGGTTTCCTGTCATATTTCCCTCGCTCTCTCTGCCCGACCATTGGTGCCAATCCAGGGTGAAATCCTTGACCTGTTTGAAGCCAGTGGGAGCTTTGCCATTGACTTTGGTTGGGCCAGGATTTCACCCCAGTTGCCCTGTTTGTTTCACATAACCTTCTCTATTTTTTATATGCAACCCTCTGTTTGATTTCCTCACCATCTCACTACCTTATCCACATTTACATCCCTTTTAAAAATACAGTTCTCCCAGGAGGCCCACAAGGAATGATTATGTTAAAGTTACATACAATCAAATGATCTTTTAAAAAGTTAAGGTATCCCAAGCTCTGGTTTTCCCAGTGTGTCCCTGTACTTGCCTTTAGACTTTTAGTTCTTCAGGGCAGGAGATATCTTCATATTTTATCACTTTACAGGTCTCTGTAGGTTGTCAACACTAGATAATGCAATATTAATGGTGGACAGAAGTGAGAACTGAAGACTGATCCAAAAGCAACTTTAATGTTTTTTTCACCATATGGAATGGGGTCATGTATTAACTGAGCCATTATCACACAATTCTCTTCTCTTTCCCTATAGTAAAATGAACTGCTGCAGCCATTGTTTACAACAACATACATTCTTGTGAGGGGGCAACAATTTAAACATATCTCAAATGCAGAGCAGTAGTTCTTCCTCTTCCTAAGATCTTTTGATTCTTTAAAGACTAGTTCTCTAAATAGTGAGGGGGAAAGGGTTCAGAAAGGCAGAAAAGCTGTTATTGTACCTGCCAGCCAAATTCTGGAGCCACCAAAAATGCCTGTGTTATTGAACGCACTAAAATATTAACTTCATATTTAGAACCCACAACACATTGTACGTTCAAAAATGGAGGGGGTTGAGGCCAGGTTGAGAATCAGGCCCTCTATGTTACATTTACTAAACTAGTAATAGTATTATCATGATAAGATACTAACACAACTAATCCAATGTCTATGTGTATATAAAGTATGAGTTCTTGTAAGGACATATAGGACTAATAATATTATCTAATGAATCAAGGAAAAGGTATAGTACTGTAGTTGGTAAGTATCTAGTCAATAGAAGGATGAAAACAATACAATATAGATTAGAAATGTAGTGACAAGGGGAAGCTTTTAATATAAATTTGCATGTTGCTACATATTACCCAGCAGTTTTCTCAGCAAATGTTTAATGTATATCAATAACTTCTGTTGAAAAACAAATGTGTTGCCTCCAAATCTGAACTGGTTTGCAACTCCATCCAGTTTTTACATGCTCTCAAGATGATAGGAATCACAGATAGCATGCTAAACATTTGAAGCACTGGCCAACAAGAAATGTGTATTAGGTGGCTGGTTTCCATGCTGTTCAAGCTAAACCCCATTAAAAAGCAGACAGAGTAACTCAGATTAAAGATATGATTCAGTTCTATGTTCATGCAGTTATGTGCATAAGTCAAATAAATATTCAATAAATGGGTTTGGATGCCTATGTAAACACAAGGTCCATAAACAACTTCAATAAAACCCAACAAAGTGTTCTGCATTTTGTTTGGCAGAGTGTTTTCTTTATGCAGTTAGATTAACAAACCATGATCTCATCATTAGTCAACAAGATACTAGAGAGACCATCAAAGCAAGCTACAGGAGAGTCAAGATTGATTCATGCCAAACAAATGTTTGTAGCTAACAGCTGTATTACCATTGATTCTAATTTACTCAGCAGGATTCTCCTTTCATTTCCTAAGTGAGATGAATGTCATGATGCATGATATAGACAGCATGTCTACCTACTGCATGAGTAATGAGGTGTGTCAGCTCTCTTGTATCATAAAATATTTCCTTGTTTTTGGATCTTCTTGAAGGATTATGTCCTGATTTTTCTTCCACTAACAATAAAATTCTTAGAGGCTGTGTGTTCCACTGAAATGTCCAATATAGGGTGGTTTTGGGAAGGATATATTATAACTCATTCATAATTTAGCTTAAGCCCTCTTGATAATTTTTGTCACTCATTCTGCTGGGCAACTTGTGCTTCCTGAATGACTAGGATACCTGAAATAAAACCATTCTTTTTTCTTTCCTTATTGCATTTGGTAGAAAGCTAGGAAGTTGTCCTTCTTCCAGATGTGAAATAAGGACACATACCAAAAGCTGCTCTTGTCCACTTTAGGATTGTGAAGTTCACTAATCTTTGCTGGTCTGAGAACAGTCCCCAAGGTCACTTTAGAAGCAGAGTACTTCATGTGGTCAAACAGTGTTATACTGAGTGATCTGGAGACAATCTGGAACCAAAGTTCACACAAAATGAGCAACATCTCTTAAAGGTTTTGTCCAAAAATCCCACTGAATTCTTTTACCTCAGAAGTTTAAAGAGATAAACTGACCCTGCTGTGTGAATCTAAGGATTATAGATAGTGCTTACTTGATTCTTAGACCACTAAACAGCCTCAAAACATCGAGAGGTTCAGGTCAGAGAAGCACCTGAACATTCAAATGCACTATTCAGGACTGGAGTGGAAACCTCACAGGACTAGGGCATTGTTTTGGTTTTTGTGATGGGGGAAGAGGTTTTGAGATTTCCAGGGCTTTAGTAAGATTAGAAATTACTGCTTTTCTTGTATGATTTTGAAATTTCCACTTCTGTCTGGAATCAGAAAGCACAGAGGCAGATGAAAATAAAATTTAATGGGTGCAATAGCTTACCCAAAACCTAACCCTCTAAAAGAATCTGGGTAAAGTTTTGTGTCCCATCCCAAACTGGTTTGCACACTCCTATTTAATATATGACTAGATGAATCTCTTCTGGTAAGAAAGATTGAGCATTCAAAAACAAAAAACAAAGCAATCTATTGAATGCTTCTGTCAATTATTTAATTAATACAAAGAAAACAGCAATCAGTTTAATAATTTAACACTTTTAGGGACTGCAATTCAAGTAGCTGTTTCGAACAGAGGTGTCCTGTACAGCTGGGTGTCCCATTCCCCCCCGGCCCCCCAACCACCCACCACCACCCCTCACCCCACATAACAGATTGTTTTCTTCAAGATGAGCCAAATTACATCTACCCACACTCTCCATGCAGTTTACAGGGTTATGGTACTTCACAACTTATCCAGGGATACTCCTGATATCTATCTTGCTGCCTATTCCAAACAAGGATGGGGAGTTGAGGTTTTCTGTGCCAACATTCCTGCTGATTAATCAGCTCAACTCCATTATCTGTGGGGGAGTCCTCGTTTCCAAAGTTTCCTCGCTGCCTGTTGGAGGTTCACAGATATAGCTAAGAGACACCACAGGGAACATGAACTAAAGGCTATCACTTATCCCTTGGTAACTCTCGCTGTGGATGAAGAGAGAAATGAAAAAGGCTCCTTTTCTCAATAACTAATCACAGCCCCAGTACCCTCCTTAAGGCTCCCCTCATGCCATGAGTGCACAGAGCACCATACGGGCTGAACAAAATGCCAGTGCTTACTAGCAGCATGCCCCATAGTAAGCGGCTTTGTGCCTTACCCCCCCATAAGCGTGAATTTATTCCCAGTGTTAAGGCTGAAGTGAGACTCTCTGTTAAGCTTATACTTGGAACGTTGACAACCTCTGTATATTAAAGACAACACATTTCCAAATTAGGACCATGGTCTCCAGCCCCTTTGGACCTATAACATTTGGCAACCAGGGCCGGATTTCCAATTAGGCACAATAGACACGTGCCTAGAGGCACCGGCATTCTCAGGGTTCCTTAAAGTTAAAAGAGGGTTAAAAGTTTCATTTTTGTACTGAAAACATTGGGGTGCTGAAGATGCTGTGCCTAGGGGCGTGTAAGGTGTAAATCCAGCCCTGTTGGCAACCACTTGTTTTGCCAGGTGTTTTAATCTTTTTTGTTAACTAGTCACAAATATTGTGATATTAAAATGGAAACAGGGTGTGTGTGTGGCATATTCTGCTTTTTGTCTGTATTGTGATTTTGGGGTGGAACTAATTAATTATTGGTCTTTCGAAGAGGGAGGCTGAAGACATAAGGCTGCAGAGTGCCATTGGCTAGCACCAACTATAATGGCCAGGCTCTAGCTGATTTTCAAATGTACATTTCATAACAGTTTGGGAGATGTTGGGATTTCTAAGCGACGAGTTAAACATAGTCAGTGTGGCCTGGCTGTCAGTCACACATAGTGGTAAAATCAGCTCCAATTAAGGGGATATGTAAGGAATTTCATGATAATGTCAGCACTCCATTTCATCATTATAGAGGTAAAGAAAAGATACTGAAGTTAATTTATTTTTTAAAAATCCACAGTCAAACTTGATAGTGGCATTGCCAGATACCCAGTTAATCACTGAGTTACAGGGAAGGCTGATAATTCCCTAATTATCCTGTGGGTTTTTTTCTTTGTTTTTTCTGGTGGGGGCCCTGGGTTCTATTTCATTTGCTTTATGATTACTCCAGTGCTGGCTTAATTTTCTCCAGAAGACTGACATTAATTCTGCAGGTCAGCTTCTCTCCCATTAACCCCTTAATGCTGGCACTCACAATCACCTGGCCCTGTGTACAGAAGTTTAACATTGAGAAATATCAACAGCTAGGTCCTGCAGCACAATGAAAGCGTAGATGAAAGTTCAGCTGCTGATGGGAGTTTTGCACAAGGAAAGACTAATTTCTAATGGCTGGAGAGAAGGATTGGGAATCAAAATGCATGTGTTCATGTGTGTCAGCCAGCTACTGACTTGCGGTGTGACCGTGGGCGTGTAATTTAGACCCAGATTCTCATAGGCTTTTAGGCATCTAATTCCTTAGTTGCCTAAATACTTTTGAGGAGCTCAGCCTTTGGCCCTAATTCAGCAAAGCACTTAAGAACATGCTTAAGTGTATCCCTTTTCAGCAGAGTACTGAACCCTGTACTCATGTTTTACTATATCAGGGCCTTAATCTCCCCGTGACTGTTTCCCAAACCTACAAAATGGGCATAATAATACAGTGTGAACAATGGAAACCATGCAGAAATCTGGTTAAACTAGTTATTGGGGATTTCCCCAGCCCAGGGGAATCTCCAGGAAACACAGAGCAGGTGTTACCAGCTCCATGCTACGCAACCCTTCTGACATTGGCATAGGTAGCATGTCATAGGTATGCCTAGCAGAAGGTGGGGGTGGCCAGGCTGGTGCTGCACTTTATTGATCCTCATCTGCAGAATCATCTCTTAGGGCTGCTCCAGACTACACCAGGGGCTGCATTTGCTTCCAATGGCCCCTAGGATTGAGAAGGAGCAAAGGGATCTCAAAACCACTTTTGACTCCCACCCTTACTACCTGTTCTAGCTGTGGTGCAGCTTAGTATCTGGCCTGGTATGTGTGCACTGTATTTTGCCTGTGCAATCCTTCTGTAACTACTGTATGCTGTTAATCCTATATATAATGCAGCTAATTTTAAGATAATGTGATATTCTCTGGTTTATAATTTCACTCTTCAAATTAGTTTAATTCTTTGGGGACTAAAAATTGAATGTTTGAGAGGGTGTGTGTATATATATATATATATACACACACACACACACACACACACATTCCTCAGAACTTATTTGGCTTACAGTCTGGAAAATGTCAGTGTTTAGAGCAGATTGCAATAAATTACAATACAATTAAAGTAATCGTATTACTAATTGCTGTACTGTATAAAAGAAGCATGATGGTGCTTATTACTAAAGAAGAACTTAATGGATTCTGCACTAGTACAAGTGATCTTTTTTCAATATCAACAGAAAGCTGTCAGCCTAAACCTCTTGTTAATGGTATAGAAAACCCTTTGCACTTACTCCATATAGAATTAAAAAACTGGCTTGTGTAAGAAGTCATTCCAGTTACACAGATTTCAGCTTAATTCTCCTATTGATCCTGGCAATAAAAAGACAGAAGAAAACGATCACTAAGCCAGGCTTTTCCCCAGCTCCAAAATGTACGCTGCCATGCCCAGTCTCGTTCAAGAAAGTTTATTTTCTTAAGAGAAGCCAGCAGACGAACACAAAAAAAGTCTTTTAAGTCATTCCTTAGCCTTAGGCTTCAGGGCCCCCCCGCCTCTTACCCTGAGGGGTCTCTGGTGCTCCTGGCAGTTTCCCAGTTTCAGTCAGCTCTGCTCCCTTCCTGGAGCAGCAGCCCCAAGCCACCTGACCCCTTGCCCTAGAGACCCAGTACCCAAGTTAGCTCTACTCCACATAACTTCTTTGCCCCTGCCCACCGCTGCCACCATCCAAAATGCCCTTCATGGGCCCAGCTGTAGCCCAGCTTTCTTTAATTAGCTGGATTGGACTCACCGGCTGTGGTCCAGAGGCATTAGGCTTGGCTTAGTCTATCCCTAGGGACTAGCTACCCTGTGAGTGACAAGAACCCAAACCCATTTCAGCACAGCTATTGAAGGGGCATGCCTATTAACAGGTTTGTCCCATGTCTTGGCCACCCTCCAGTTCTGGGAAAGGCCTGGGAAGTTGTCTCTTTCTTACATGAATCTGTGGATTTGAAGAACCTGCTGGATTATTTAATAGCTATGTCCCACTGATATCCAGAGCTTGCTAGTGCAGTTAACTGTATGATGGCATAGTGTGTAAAATGTTTCTCCATTTCCTTTCAGGTTGGGAAGCTGATTCAAGAAGCAGCTGGAAGGAGTAATTTGAAGAGAGTAACTCTGGAGCTGGGAGGGAAGAGCCCCAACATCATTTTTGCAGATGCTGATTGTAAGTAAGCACTTACACATTCTCCTTAAATCTGACAATGAGAATACAATCCATGCAGTATTCCTTTTGCTATGTGATTTGATTGTATATTTTACACTCCTCATGAACTTCTTAATTTGCAGTATGCTGCAGAATTGTGCATTAACAAAACATAACTGCCTTTGTCAGAGCCTCAGAGGGTAGCTGGAGGTTTGGCAGCTAGGTAAGGTGTGTGCAGCTGAGAGAACGTAAGAATGGCCATACTGGGTCAGACCAAATGTCTATCCAGCCCAATATCCTGTCTTCTGACAGTGGCCAATGCCAGATGCCCCAGAGGGAATGAACAGAACAGGCAATCATCGAGTGATCCAGCCCCTCTTGCCCACTCTGGCGTACGTGTACTAGGCCAGATATTTAGGAGTTTTGGCACCTTAGAAGTTCCAGGCAGCATTTTAGGATTGTGGGATTAGGGGCGGCTCTAGCTTTTTTGCCGCCCCAAGCACGGCAGGCAGGCTGCCTTCGGCGGCTTGCCTGCGGGACGTCTCCGGTCCTGCAGCTTCGGCATACTCGCCACTGAATTGCCACCAAGTCTGTGGGACTGGCGGACCTCCCACAGGCAAGCCGCCAAAGGCTGCCTGACTGCCGCCTCGCAGGGATCAGCAGGGCACCCCCTCCCCCCCGCAGCTTGCTGCCTCAGGCACATACTTGCTGCGCTGGTGCCTGGAGCCACCGCTGTGTGGGATAAGCACATTAGTTGGAAGTTTCTGCTAAAATGATCAGCAATTAAGTAGTTAAAGTGTTGACATTTAAATTGTTCAGCAGGAGGTTTTGAAGTTAACACCTTATTATAATGAATGGGTCAGTTCACACCTTGCTTTGAGCTATTGTTTCAGGCTGCTGTTCAGACACACTGCACTCATTGCACTTTTGAAAAGTTTTCTTTGGCTTTGTCTACATTGACAAAAATACACACACCCTGAAAGACCAAAGTTCTGTCGATGAAAAGCATCAGAGTGAACAGCGCTTTATCTGCATAAGCGCTCCCCTGCCGACAAAGCTACCACCACTTCTTGGGAGTGGAGAGCAGCTACACTGCATGGCTTTTAGCAGCACAGCTATAGTGGCACAGCTGTGCTGCTAAAAGGTGCGTAGTGTAGACAAAGCCTTTGCAACCATAGGGGCTAGAAATTTAGGGTTTTTAACTAAACAAGAGAAAGCAGTGCCACATGCCGATCAACAGGATACAATCCTATGTCCACTTTCAAAGCTTTCAGATAGGCTCTGCAAGATTAGGATAAAGTTGAAGAACTCTCAACTACAGAGAGCTAATTGGTATGTGGAAAAGTTACCAGCTCTACTGATACACAGTACTTATACAACTACAGTTATCCTGGTATAAATCCTGTGTGGACACACTTATTCAGGTAGAAGAATGGCTTTTATCACGTTAATCACTGTCCCAAGTGACAAACTACAGTGGCATAAGGGCATCCACATAGAGAGTTTACCATGTAACTATAACTGTTTCAATCCACACCTTAGATCGGGGTTGGCAACCTTTCAGAAGTAGTGTGCCAAGTCTTCATTTATTCACTCTAATTTAAGGTTTCGCGTGCCAGTAATACATTTTAACGTTTTTAGAAGGTCTCTGTCTATAAGTCTATACTATATAACTAAACTATTGTTGTGTGTAAAGTAAATAAGGTTTTTTTTAAATGTTTAAGAAGCTTCATTTAAAATTAAATTAAAATGCAGAGCCCCTCGGACTGGTGGCCAGGACCCAGGCAGTGTGAGTGCCACTGTAAATCAGCTCGCGTGCCGCCTTTGGCACACGTACCATAGGTTGCCTATCCCTGCCTTAGATTATACCACCAAAAAAGTTCCAGTGCAGACAAGGCCTCAAGTCTTGCTATGCACAGACTTTCACTGATTTAACTCAACCAGTGCAAACCCATTTACGGACACCCTTATGTTGCTTTGAGAAGTTTAATTTGAATTATTTAATGCTATTCCTATAAAGCTATTTCTACAAAAAAGCTAAATTGAAATAAGTGATTCAAACTGAAATTGTCCACGTACTTTTTACAACCAGTTTAACTAATGTGGCTGAAATCACATCTTAAATTGAAGCAGGTGCCACTAGGCATGTAGACAAAACTTGACAGAATTTTCCTGGATTGGGACAAATTGTTCTGCCAAAAGCTTTGTGATTTTAGGTAACCTGAAACAAGCAGCCAAAATATTAATTAATCCATCTCTACAATTAACACCCTTCAACAGTTGTCCAGTTCTTGCTCAAAGCTACAGTTTTCACAGACAATTGTCAGGCGACAACTTGTTTTCCTTCCAAGCACTTATTACAGATCTCATATGCTATAAATCTTTCAAGAGCTTCTTTCCCTTCTTTCCCCTATATTCTGCTTGTCCTACAGAGAAATTTAAATATAAAGTACAGTTATGTTCACAGTGTATCATACAAAACAGAGGATCAATAGCAGGTTTGGTCTCCTTGCAAATCTACTGCTAGTACCCAACCTGAGATTTTAAGACACTAGTTAAACATTGAAGAGATTTTGCTGGCTGTTACAAAGGAACTGTTTAATCTGTTTACAGAACAACGTGTGTGAAAGTTTGCTGACAGCGTGGCAAAGCCATAGAAACTATACTGTTCTTTGAAAAGCCACAAGAGGATGGTTACAGCCCTTCAGAGCGCAAAACTATGTTAAGAAAAGAAAAAGGAAATCAGTTAACCAGTTCTAAATGCTATTGTTCTCAATCTTTGTGGATTCTTCCTGGGAGAATTTGAATGAGTTTCAGGAAAACAGTCTGAATTACTTTTTCAAGATGATGGCGACAAGGAAACACATTTGACATGTTTCTTAGACAGGGTTTTCAAGGATGTTCTGAAAATAAAGCATTGTTGTTGTTTTTTAAATCCCCAAATTGATCATAATCTACACCAAATTCAAAGTTCTGCAACTGACGGGGGGTAATGGCTACCTTGTTAGACATTACTGCTTAATAAGGTGGTATTTTTAATCTTTATAGAGGCACATGAAATACTATGAGGGCCAAATTCTGTTCTAGGAATCTGTTGCTCCCAAATAACCAAGGGTGCAATTTTTGTCCCTATATACCTGATTTTCCTCCCACTGGTGTACAGGAGTAACTCCACGGAAGTCACCAGCATTTCAGTAATGTCAAACCTCATGTAAATGAGAGAAAAATTACACCCTAATAGTCTATAGCATTTGATCTCTTAAACTTAAAACACATATTGTGTACCATGTTTTCACTGGGATTGTTACATAAAATAAAATGAATCCTCATGTATAGGACCATACCGGAGTAATGTGTTTTTAATTTTTTTTTAAAACCAAATCCTGTAATTCTGCTATGAAGTTATAAAAACTTAACACTAAATAATATGTCTGATGCTGGCTACAATAGCAGTGTGTGAATTACTTCTCACAGCAGTGTGTGGCTGTCTTGGTTTTGTAGTGGACTATGCTGTGGAACAAGCTCACCAGGGGGTCTTCTTCAATCAAGGACAATGTTGCACTGCAGGCTCGCGGATTTACGTGGAAGAGTCAATCTACGAGGAATTTGTTAGAAGAAGTGTTGAACGTGCCAAGAGAAGAGTAGTGGGGAGTCCTTTTGACCCAACTACGGAACAAGGTCCCCAGGTAACGAGTAATGCATCAGCTCTTCATGTCACATGGGCAGTCCATAGAGAGTATGGTGGTGCCTGTTTAGCACTGAGGTTCTCGTTCAAACCACAGCATGTTTTGTGGCCAATGAATGCATGACTTGTTGTGGTACACAGGGATTGAAATAACAAGCATTTTAAAAAGTATAGTTCCAAAGGGGCCAACCTTATCTGCTGCAGTGCAGAAGTAGGTCTCTCGCCCTTCATGAAAAGTCACATTCGCATTATATTTGAGCATACTGGCAAATTCTACAAAGTGTGCTTCATAGAATTAAAGGTAGATTCTGTCCTTAAATCTACACTGTGAACCTCCAAGCTATGAGCACATGTAATGGAGAGGCAGACTCCCAGAAGCCTCTGCTCTACGCTGTCGTCCTTCAAAAAGTTCATAGTGCCATAATTGTTTGTGATTGTTGATCTCCAAAAAGGGGTGAGTTTTGAACAAAAATTAGGCAGATTTGGAAAAATATCTAAATTGCACTAAAAATTACCTATAAATACCTAATTGTAATTAACGCCCCCTGGTTGGGTCATTTGTAGGACATCTGGACCTAAAGGCATGACCCATCTACCAACTGAACAAAAGGCTCAGCTTCATTAGCTGGAAAGCAATAGCAGACTTATTAGCCTCGATATGTGGGCCAGCCACTATGGCGGGACAAAAACCATACAGGGTTAATTTGGGTTACACTATTCTTTGAGATGGGGAAGTCAATAGGAGTTGCAGGTATTTAGTACCTCTCAAGTTTGAGCCAAAGTGAGCATTTGTGAGCATATCTCAGACTCATTCTGGTTTGTAGTCGAGAGTACTATCAAGCAGTAGAACTAACACGGCTTTTTCAACCTTTAAGATTGATAAGAAACAGTATAACAAGATCCTGGAACTTATCCAAAGTGGCATTACTGAAGGTGCAAAACTCGAATGTGGAGGTAAAGGACTAGGAAGAAAGGGTTTCTTCATTGAACCTACGGTGTTTTCCAATGTAACAGATGACATGCGGATTGCCAAGGAAGAGGTATCCACAGATTTCCTTTCTGGGGCACAATCATCATAAATTTGTGTCTAAACAGGATTTATTTTATTTTATTTATTTGAGGATATGAAAGTCTTAGAGTTGGAATTTACTGCTGTAAATGGAATATGGGTCTTGTTGGGCAATGGTGTGCGTCTCAATACCCTTTAGAGGTAGAGAAGCTCTCAGCAGCTGTTTGGGTAAAGAATCTGTCTTAGCCAAGTTCCAGAGCTGATAAAAGAGAAAAGAAAGTGGATGGGATTCGTTGAGTGGATGCTCTTCCTAGGGCTCTGCTTTGGGAAAGCTCACACAGTTTTGCAGGGAGCTGGTGCCGCTAATAAATATTCCTTTTGGAATTGGTAAAGAGTAAAACAGGAAAAGGGAGACAGCTGGAAAAAATGGGGATTTTTATCCCAAAGCTGTTTTACAAATTAACCATTTATTTCTGTTGCAGATCTTTGGGCCTGTTCAAGAAATACTGAGATTTAAAACAATGGATGAAGTTATAGAGAGAGCCAACAATTCAGATTTTGGACTGGTAGCTGCTGTCTTTACAAATGACATAAACAAGGCCCTGACAGTCTCATCAGCAATGCAAGCTGGGACAGTCTGGTAAGGCAGCAGTCACCATGCATTCCTGCTGTTGGAGATAAGGAGTTTGACTCACCATTGTGCCACCCTAGTTTTCCACCCTTTCCCAGGCCCAATCTAGATATCTACTAACCGGAGAGGTAAAAGTGTTTTATCATCACCCCGCCCAGTTTACTTGTGTTTTGTGCCTTCCCCCATCTTCTTTAGATTGTAAACTCAGCCGCTGGCATGCTGGTAGGCACTGCTGAAAACAAATAATAGGAAATCATCGTCATCATCCTAATAAAATAAAAATAATGTCCTGTGTTGTTTTCAGAATGGAGGAACCCTGTTAGATTTTTCTGATGAACACACCAATAATAATGCAGTTGCTGATGTTAAAGTACATACATCAAGAAAACAACAGGCACCCACTGTCCCTAATCCTTAGGGACTGACAAGCTCCATTTCTGAGGGTTAACAACAGCATGTAATTTGATACGTCAGAACTGGATAAACTAAAGAGCCCAGAGGAAATCAGGTGGAAAAAGACAATTTCAAATCTAATAGCAAAATGTTACAAGGTGGCATGGAGGTTTGTTACTGAAGCTGAATTCAAGCTACTTTACTTTTTCCATCAACATGTGAGAAGCTGACCCTGCTCCCTTTCGAAGACAATGGGAGTTATGTCATTGTCTGCACAGGGAGCAGGATTATGCTCATAAAAGATAAACTGCTTATGTTTCTTTTAATATGATTGAAGTTACTTAGTTACTACAAATAGTTGGCTAGTGTCCTTACTTCTATGAGTTTAGTCCTCCCAACTGGATTCCCAAATACATAACTGACAATGCGCCAGATTTAGCTCCTTTTCTTTTGACAGGATAAATTGTTACAATGCCTTAAATGCCCAGAGTCCTTTTGGAGGGTTCAAAATGTCTGGCAATGGGAGAGAAATGTAAGTATCATATTGTTGTCTTCTAAACTTTGCTCAGATAAATAAGTAAGGAAACATTAGTGAATTTTTAGCATGAAAATGATAGAGATAGTCATGTACCACCCTGATGAGCATGGTATGAGAAGACAGGGATCAGGGGTGGCTCCAGGCCCCGGCATGCCAAGCACATGCTTGGGGCGGCGTGCTGCGGGGGGCACTCTGCCGGTTGCTGGGAGGGCGGCAGGCAGGCTGCCTTTGGCAGCATGCCTGCGGGAGGTCCACCAGAGCCATGGGACCGGCGACCGGCAGAGCACCCCCCGCGGCATGCCGCCGTGCTTGGGGTGGCGAAATGTCTAGAACCGCCCCTGACAGGGATACTCATGTCTTGGTTGTATATACATTTGGCTTGCATGGCCCTATTATTTTTCCCTTGGAGATTTTGGAACAGCAAGGTGACTTAGCGGGACTGTCTTCTCATTCCTAAAGAGAATGGAAGTTTCCAAATATCGCCCTGATCCAGGAGATTTTTCCTCAGACATATTAACTGGCAATTTTCTGGGAAGATTCCCATGTTGTCATTCTTCTGCCATATTGCTTGCTTTCCTAGCTGTAACTCTTTGTATTCTTTCTGTCTCCACTGTTGTTTGCCACAGTTCCCAATACTGGACCACCTGCTTGTAATTAAAGTGCTATTTATCTCTTCCAGATTTAACAACGTTAAATGAAATCAGACCTACACTAACGTGATTCTATTAACACTTCCTAAAAAAAATCCCCCTTCTGTTATGGAATATCTCTCTTCTTTCCTAATTCAGTTGGAAGTAAATGGCAGATCTCTTGGAGTGGAATCCCACCCTTAATCTTCTTCTTACCATACCTAGTTTAACATCCTACCTGTATTAAACCCTCATGGAAATAGCAAGATATTTTATCAATTGTGTATGCAGCAGATTTGATTATGTTTTTGTTAATATATATGTATAATAGGCAAAATCCTGTGCAGAGGGCACGTGAACCACTTAAGTCCCATTTAATCCCTGAAAATAGCTTGTGGCTGACTATACATTCAGCAGTAAAATCAAAATAAGGTCAAATATTTCAAACTAAATATGGTGAAGTAGATTCTGATCCATAAAATGGGCTCTATGCAGATAGATATATCTTCCCTTGTTAAGAACCACTTAGCAGAACTCATTCATGAGTCAGACTGTTCTCAGGATACCTATGCCTACACTGAATGTGCTGCAGCTGGGCTGCAGAAGCGCTGAAGTGTAGACAGGGGTTCTTCCATCACCTTAATAAATCCATCTCTCAACCCCTGGGGCTTAGGTTGACTTAATTACATCACACAGGGTGTGAAAATTTTCAAGGCTCTGAGTAGTTAAGCCAACCTAACAGTGTAGTGTAGATCAGCCCTCGAACTGGCTAATTCTTATAATTGTGAAAATATTCCAAAAACACTGAGCACAATAGAGCACACTTTGTAGTACCTTTATTGAATGGGACGACCTGTGAGAGTAAGGATATTCATGTGTACCTAGAGGAAGATTTGGAGCACACAAAGGGCAGTTGCATAACCCAACCTTTACTGAAAATCAATGGGAGTTGGGCACTTGATTCCCATTCGTGCCTTTGAAAATCTCTCCCACAGAAAATAATGTTTAGATCTGATGTAATATTTGTCTCCCCCAAGAAAAGACACCTGATGACAACTCCGCTGTGAGTTATCTTTCTAGGCATTTAAGAATCATCTGACCAGGGTCCATCATGTCTTTTATTCTCTCTCCCCACCCCATGTGCACACACGCACACACACATTTTACCGCAAAGTCAAGGTTTCAATGTTAAAATCACAAAGTCAAGGAATGAAAACAGTGAAGGTTCTAACAATGTTAATTTTTCTATGTTGCGCATCCATGTGTTTTACTGCACAAACCGTAGTAAGCTTCACATGTTATTAGAAAAATAGAACTAGGAAACATATTATATAATGTGCATCACAACTGAGTTAATATTATATTAGAGTTAGGTAATAACCGTGTCACCTTAATGTTGCATTAGCAAGATTTGATTTAGGCCTTGCATTTCATTTCCTAAATTTCTCCACTATTTTTTCATAGGTAGGAAAGAGTGAAAATCAACACTCGAGGGCTGCTACACCAGTTTTACACTCACTTTGCACAGGTGTACCTGATGACACAAAGTGAAAAGCTGTGGAGAATCAGACCTTACATACATATGAGATTCAGGTCTATTGTCTACTAAGGCTGCCCCTTTACAATGCTCTGGAAGCGTAAAGAGGCCTTAAAGTGGTCTTAAGTTACCGTTACATTCCTATTAAGGCCCCTTTACACCACCAGAGTGCTGTGAAGGTGACCTCTTGTAAATGAGAATCAGGCTCATCATATTTAGTATGGCCAAATTAAATTAAAATGACCCAAAGAAAGACTTTCTGATTTCAGTCCAAACTTTCCCGAAGGAAGTTCAGTTCTACTTCAGCCTCATTGTCTATCATTGAGTTAATTTGTAAAGTCTAGATTGAGCTTTTCAGCTTGGTCCTGCTTACAGGGCAATGCCCAGCTGCACTGCTCAGAAGGATCCAAGAAGGAATATCCCTGGGTCATAGTTCCTTTCCTGATTGTCTCTTGTTCTTCGGGGGAGGGAGAGAGGGAGCATACATTATTTCACCCATTTTTGGAGTGTAGCTTACTTCCACCCTCAAACCTGATCAGCTGATAGATGGGAATGGAATGATGGCTCTGACCACTCCCTGAGCATTGACTCCTCCATTTCCCCTTTGCAAAAATTGGGTGTGCAACAACAACTGTCTCCTTGGTTAGGCCTACACGTGGCCATGCACTGGGGCTTCCTTCCTGCTCCGTACTCTCCTGTATGGCTATATTAGAGGTAGGGACAATCAAGATAAGGTTATAAAGGGGCATCAACTTCCTGGTAGCTCTAGGACTCCTCACGTTTGTCTACCTTCTCAAGTTCAAAACAGAAAAGGGAAAAAAAAAGGTTGTGAAGGCCCATATCACTCCCCCCGCCCCCACTGTTTTGTTTGCTAGACCAGAACAAGACAGCGGCTGGCAATTGTGGTATATAAAGGCTCTGGATTCTATTCTGGCTTGGTTAACTATTGACTCAAAAATGTGTCCAAGGGGTATTTGCAGCCAAGTTTCAGCCCTACTGAATCAAGCAGAAATTTTCACACAGAGTGACTTATTAGCATTAGTTCTTCAGCTCCATGGAGCTCTCTGTGACAGCCTCTACTGAGCCTTTGGAGAATGGCTCTGTGGCTCAGCTAAGTTTGATAAATGTTTTGGTCATTGTGCAGAAGACAAATCTGGGGACTTTCTGTTGCAAGTTGTGGGAGTTTGTCCAATTGAATGTGCAACTTAATTGTGAAGAATCCTCATTAGTTCATTTCTCTTCCTATACTTAGTTTCTATTAATTCATACAATGCTGACTGAAACATCAGTCTGACTGAGTTAAATATCAACTGGCTAAGTCAGGTGTAAGCTTTACTGTGCCAACAGGCATGTTGGAAGGGTTTCAAAACTGCAGGCGGGGTGAAATGACCTGATAAATATCAACATCTCTGCACAAATGAATTAACACTCCAAAGGGAGGTCAGAAGGGTCTCCCCCCGGGGAAACATTTGGGTGTAAAAATGTACACTTTGGAAGTAAATTCAGAACAGGCTATGAAACATCAGTAGCATACCCAAGGGTTTTATAGTGGACAGCCTCTGAATAATAACCCCCCTCCCTCTTTTGAAAGCAACATTTATTAAAAGGGGGGTTCAGGAGAGTCCCCCTGGAATTTTCTTAATGGTGCAATTTAGGATTCCATTCTGCGCTCTTGCATAAGGAAGAAGGGAAGATCCAAATGCCAAACAAACTCACATGAAGTGCAGTTACAGGAATTCTCTAGGTTTTATCCTTACAGATAAGGAAACTAAACTCAGTGCAGCCTCTTGCAGGGAGAAAAAGGGTCTAAACAAGGAGCAAATGCCTTTATGCCTGGAGAGCCTATGTGTGAGACTTCTAGTACCAAGCCAGGTCAAAAAGATGCTCAGCTCATGAACTTAGATTGTAAACTCTCAGGGGCAAAGCCTATTTTTGTGTCTCAACACAAGAGGCCCCCAATTCCATGACTGCAATGCTAATATCAAATAATGACTTGTCAGTCACCCCAAATGTATGGAGAGGAAAGGAAACGAGCTGTTCCTGAGAGAGAAAAGGATTAGAGTCAGGGCTGGCGCTACCATTTAGGCGACCTAGGCAATGGCATAGGGAGCCAGAATTTTTGGGGGGTGCTATTTTACCGGGGGAGGAGGGGGCAGCACGCAGGTCCGGTGGACCTAACGCAGTCATGCTGGCGGACGGTCCGCTGCTGGAAAGGCTCCGGTGGAGCTGCCGCAGTCATTTCAGCGGGCGGTCCACTGGTCTAAAGGCTCCGGCGGACCTACCACAGTCATGCCTGCGGCAGGTTCACCGGAGCCTTTAGATCAGCGGACCGCCCGCCGAAATGATTGCGGCAGCTCCACCGGAGCCTTTCCAGCAGCGGACCGTCCACCGGGATGACTGCGGTAGGTCCACCGGATCTGCGGGGGGGGCGGCGAAATGGCCGTCCGCCTAGGGCGTCAGAAACCCTGGCACCGCTCCTGATTAGAGTCATGCAGTGTCCACGCTAGAGACTTAGCAGAATTGCCCAAGAGAGGAGCTGGGCCAGAGCCAGTTACAGAAGAATCTATCACCAATAGCTTAATCTCCATATTTCCCAAGTAGTGGATGTAGCCAGCAGTATCCAAACCCAGGTAGATGAGAGTAACTAAACTTTAAGAGCTTATAGGCTCAGTTAAGTGTCATTGTGCCAGGGCTAAAAGGGTTTCTGGCTACTGGACATCTGGGTAGGTTGAACTCTGGAGTGGAGTACGTGCTAATGCCCTAAATTCCTGCTGCTAGGTATTTCCTCAGTCTCAGCCTCTGTAACTGCTGCTACCACCCTCTCTACTCATTGGACAGGAACTAGCAGGGATAGAAGACAGGCAGGTCAGGGTTGAACACAGCTCTAGTTTAGGGATATGAATAGTTCCATTTTCCTGCCATTCATTCCTTGACTTCTCTTTGTAGAGTGCTAACACAGGTGCCAGTTGTGCTGTTTGTTCTTGGCATGTGGCTATTTTTCCTCCAGAACCTGGAAGGGATGGAGACCATCAATTCATTTTGCATGGCTCCATCAATGGACAGTGGGTGCTTCTAGTCACTATTATCCTAGACAGGATTCATAGTGGCTCCACACCTCATTACCAAACCCTGGAGCCATCCATACTCTTCCTTTCTCAAACTGGGACTTGACAGTCAGTGGTTTTAGAAGATAAAATGAACCTTAATCCAGTGTTAAATACACAATATAACAATGCAACTGAGCTTTGGTGTTCAAGTTATATCATGACTTCATCAAGTAACCTTCTACTACATATTATGGCTGGATAAGGAACTAATGCATGGACATGAGTTGATAGGCTACAATTTGTTTTCTAGGGGTGAATGTGGACTGAGAGAATATTCTGAAGTTAAAACTGTGACAATAAAGATTCCTCAAAAGAATTCCTAAGAAGATGAAGGAGCATGTTGTGCAGAACAACATGTGATGCCACCCTCAATATTCCTTATGGGACCAGCACTCAGGAATAAAAAGTGTTGTTATGCAGTATATATTTAAGATATTAAGTTACAACATATATACCAGGCACATAATTGCATACAAAATGCAAACCAACTCTGTATTGTTTCATAGCACTCCACTGGGAAACCCCCCCTCCCACTTTTTTGTAAATCAAATCATGCAGCAAGAGTTAAAATTGCAATTGGATACTATTTAATAACTGTACTACTACAAATCTGTTAGTTACACACACAACAATCCTTTGCATACATATGCAAAAAAGGGAAGTTGTTTTAAAATCATTTTTTCAAACAAGGCTGGACTGGGCTGATATTCTTATACGGTGCTTTGCTACAGATCTCATTTGGAGGCCACCATTTTAGCCATACACAACTGACCAAGTATCACTGATGTTCTTTAATAACCAAAAGTGAACTATTTTGAATTGGAGCCAGCCAATATGGTATATTGGCAACTTTGCAATCAGTATGATATTTTGAAATGGTTAGACTTGAGGGAACTAATTTATTGTATGAATTACTACATTTGGAAGGATTCTAGTTAGCAATGAGGTTTGGTTTCCATGAACACACAGAGATGATCTGATATTCATAGTGCATCTTAACAGTTATTTTATGTCTTATTATAGGTACCAGCTCACTTATAAGATTTTTATAAAGTTTTCCCATCCTCCCACAAGTGCATGGCTGGATGGGCAGGAGATGCCAAAGGCTATACAGAACTAATTCAGCTTTCTAGCCCACCACCTCCCGCCGCGTGCCATGAAATATCTGCATAGACTGACTCTGCAGGCTCCTTGGCCAGCAAACGACTCGTGATTACAGCAGATGTTTCAACTTTGGCACGTTGGGAAACTGTGATGTATTCATTAGCGCTGGAAAAACCCGCCCGACAAGCTTGATTTTACAAAAAGATGGCTTGCCATCCTCACCCTGCCGGTGAGCCCCAGAAAAGCTTAATTGCTGCTAGTGGACTTTTCATTGATTACACTTGTGTTTTGACACAGCACCAGAATAAGAGCAAGCCTATTTAAAAGTGAGACGTTTACAGTACACTGCCACACCCGATGGTTCCAGAATCCCTCCTGATTCCCAGTTAACAAACTGAACATAAACTCATCAGTCTTTGTCTTTTTCTTCTTTCCAGCTGCAGAGTAACACTCAAGAGCCAGTTTGGGGGGGCCAGGGAGGGGGCGGAGTGTTTTATGTTAACAACATTTATTTAAAAGTACAGTAAATATCCTACTGTAGGTACATTATGTGGAGTGTAAGGACAGAATTATAGCCTCATGTGTTTAACAGTTTGTTTCCTAACCATAGGCCAAGGTGCTGAGCACTCTGGGCCCAATCCAGCAAATCATTTAGGCACTTACTTAACTTTTACGTATTGACTTTGGAGGGGTATGCCTGTGGGTGAAGTTAAGCCTGTCCTTAAATGCTTTGCTGAGTCAGGACCCAAGTGCCCAGCATCTTCCGGCACTGAACCCCAAATGCATTTTGTATTTATAATTCATGCCATTTCCTGTGTGTGGTTTTTACGTACTATGTAACATGCTGTTATTCACAAGTGACAGTACATTCACAAACAGAGCTGAAACCAAGTATTCCTGAGTTGTTACATGTGAATGTCATGTACTCCTACTGTAGCGTATGCCAGAGTAAAATAAACATACAGCAAATAACAAATTAGTTATCTTTTTAACTGCAGTATAAAATGTGAAAAAGGAGATTTTATTTCTTTTCTGCTATTTACTTAAAAACAAAACAAAAACAAAAAAAGAAAAGAAAAGAAACCTGTGCTAGCAATAAGCATTTATATTGTGTATTCTTCTGTATTATTTGTGTGTTTTGTATGTCTCTGTGTTATTTCAATTAAATTCAGGTAAATAATATACAGCTGCCATTTCCCCCCCCCCAACTTTTGTCACTGTTGCTACATTTGATGTACATGAGTTTGTGAAAACACTTTTTTGAACAATGTACCATCTGCATGTAGTCAACAAAACATTTTTTCCAATCCCTGCAAGTCTTTGTTACAGTTTATCATGTATATAGTTATGTTATTAAAAAAAGTAAAAGGATATGAAATATTTTCTATGAAGTTTTCCATTAAAAAGGTTTAGAGAAAGATTTTGTAGCCTGCGAGAGTTCTTTGTTGTTGATGGAGCCAGGAGGGAAAAAAGCATTACATTAGTGAAGGGACTGCTCTCACAGTAGCTTTATTTTCATTTGCAAAAGTGAATGAAGTAAATGGCCAATTATGTTTTTTGGAATATTTTTGCAGCTGTATAGAAAAAAAACCCTGTGAATTGTGGATCCAGGTCACAGCCAAAGTTCATCCTCGCCCTCTGTGCTCATAAAGTTTAGCTATCGGTGACAGTCTGAAATCATTTGAACCAGTGGGGCATCCTTGCAAACTGTTGCATCGCAGCTTGAGTTTTGGATAAAGTTTTTAAAAAAATGATGATGACTTTACTTTCCCAATGAGTCACAGATACAAATAAATTAACACCACAATCACTTATGGACTGATATTCCATTGGCCTTTAGTCTCTAAAGCCAAAAGGGCAGTTTGAATGTCACAGCACTTCACAAGCAGTAGAGTTTGCATTCTATGGTATGTACAACTCCCCCACAAACAATTGGACAATCCCTTAAATTCCTCACATATTTTCATTGCCCAGACCAGTGCCCATGTTTTGAAAAATTGCCTATTTTGCTAAAATAAAATAGATATGGTTACATCACATGGCTTGGCAGAATTCAATTTTTGTTTTTTTAAAAATAATTTTGATGTACCATATCAATGTTTTTTTAAGCTTTTTAATCAATTTAAATTTTCACATTTGTGCAAAATTATGGGTTTAAGCATTTTTTTTCAAAGCAATTTAAATTCACGGTTGTGGGAAATTCCAGGGAGGAGGTCAGACAATAATTACTTAATCTCACAGTAGATATTAAAAGTCAACAAGTTAAAAATTTAACTGTTAAAACACAAATTGTCAACATCACATATCAACAGCTATAAAGTAACGATCCTTAACTCAAATGGTAACAAGTTTGCAAGCAGCATTTTTCTTACTCTACATAGCTGTAAATTTTTATCATGATCAATGGAAATATTTTTTCAGTTTGTGTGTGTGTACAGTGAAATCGACATTTCCTGACACTGAGCAATAAAAATTGAATCCCTCCACACCTAACAATTGAGAATACCTAGACTAAACAGAAAATACTGGGGTAATGTGATTTATTTAAATATATTTTTAAGGGTGACCATTATACACAGGGAACCTCTAATAGGATAGGAAAAGAGGAACCACTTGATGGGGAAGTTGTTTTATTGGAATAGCAACTAAATTGCAATATGAGAGAAAAGGACACAGTTATTGACAAATACTGGGAATCAGGAATGTTTTTAAATGTTGCAGGGCTTCATTTCCACTTACTTCAGTAGGTAAGCTGCAATAAGTTCCCATGGACATACATATGGACAGTCAACACTTTCCGCTGTATCTCCGTATTGATGTGTGTTCTGTTAAGCTAACTATAGCAGCATTCTGACTGTACTGTGCAGCCACAAATTGCTCACACAAGCAATGGAAAGTTGGTGTAAAGAAAAACAGAGTAGGGCCCAATCCTGTACCACTGATACCAATGGAAGTTTTGCCATTCAACATCACTGTGTGCAGAATCCAATCCATGTAGCCCTTAATTAAAACAAGCTAAACTAACAAATGCCAAATGAGCACTGGTGCCTGCCAGAACAGTGAGAGTAAACACATTACCACACATACTATACTGCAGAAATGCTTAGTTTTAAAAGCTGCGCAGTCAGAATTTGGAAATGATTTTGGCATTTCCATGCATAGATCTTTGGGAGGAGGCTATAAGATGAGGAACGCATACTCCCCCGCCCCGCCCCGAGGTTTCCACACACACTAACTGAGTGGTGACAATATTTTAATGGAAGTGACAATTTTAACAATGCACTGTTAGTATGGATATAGACAGTATCTACCACTAAGACAGTCCCTGTCTCAAAGAGCTTAAATAGCTACAGGGGAAATGGTGCCACAGCAAGATGAAGTGACTGCCCTAAGGGCACAGCAGCAGATCAGTGGCTGAGCTGAGAACAGGTCTCCTGAGCAATGAAGAGGGACATTAGAGAGGGGGAAAAACATACGGAGAAAGATTTTTTTTTTTAATAAAAGCTAAATATGTTTAGCATGCCAGACATAAAATCATAAACAAATACTTGAAGGACGTAACCGCTGCAAAGGAAGAGGAATTACATGGTACACATAGGGGTCTATGTAGAAATGATTTAGTCTGACTACCAGCACATATTTTCTAAAGAGTGAACTACAGGCTCCTGTGGATTGCCTCCCAAGGAAGAGCATGGAAGCCCCAGCACAGGCCTTTTAAAATTGACCTGGAGTATTGCATTGGACAATGTACCATATGGGAGAAACCTCAGCTGGCAGGCAGGGGAACTGGCCAGACCAGCCAGCATCTCTAACTTAATGTCATTCTTTACATTTGTGCACCCCATCACCCACTCTAGAAGGTAAGCTATCTCTGAGCATGCCACCTAAGTAGCCACTATAGTGTATTTCATAGGCCTGATTTACTTTGGACTCACAGCTGTATACATCCACTGTCGCCACTGATGTAAAGTTGGCCTAAGTGAAGAACCAGGACCACTATTGACATCATCTTTGTATCTGGCATTTACATTAATATTTGTAGGGTTATGTAACATGTAAATCAAAAGTTAAGTGATACAAAACTACCCTGTGCATTATACTATGATCAGCTGCTCCCGTGTGAGGCTGTGACTCGGGCGCTGCCAAGCAACAAACAAAAAAAAAGTACTTGTCCACATTTCAGCGGCTGTTTCCAAACACATTGTTTCTGTTGTGCTGGGATCTTAGTTGTGACACTAGCTGTAATGCCCAAGGGTTCTTGCTGGAGACATTCTGGGTGGGTAAAGGAGAAATGAAGTTTGTGTCACTAATATAGTTCCCAGAATGTTGTTGTAATTTTCCTGTTTTCTGTTAATTAAAAATACTGTGCTATTTTGAGGCTGGGTTTCATGTGCACAGCTTCCCTAATGGGGCCTGCTAAATAAACCTAGGTTTTGCAACAGACGACCTCACCAGGCAGGAGTTGCTGAAGAGGCTGTGCGTGTCGCCTGCTGCAGCATTCTAAAAGAGTGTTTGTGCTGCTGGCAGGCAGTGTGTTGCCAGGATAGCTCACACATAATGCATTTGCACATCAAATGAAGCTGGCCTGCTCTAAGAGCATGGGAAAGGCCTGTGTGGAACGGCATGTGTCCTACTTCCTAAACATGTATATTTTACACTTTGCACTTGGTTATTGGCCAGATTTAAAGTACTGCAAGTTCCGCTAAGCTTGTCGTTTTGCCTTTGAAGTGGAACTGTTTGGATAATGTTTCCTTTGGCCATTTATCTATGTAGCAAAGCTGGAACCAAAAACCCAGCTGTATTGGCCACTTTAAATGTGAGATCCTTTTAAAGTATCAAGAAAACACACACAAAATTTGACCATTTTTCAAGACCTTGCTTAGCCACCATCCTTTACCCCTGCCAATAGCCTAGTGTTATTACCAAATGTGCTTATAGCAACTCATTTCTAATGTGGCTTTTCCTGCTGTTTGGAAAAGTGCACAGCTGCATGCAGATTTCAGACAGAAATTGAAACCAGAAAGACAGTTGTGTGCAGCATGACAAATTCGCTGTCCTACAAAACTGAAACAAAACAGATTCCATTGACTCCCGCAACAAATGGAAAAGGTGGCAGTGGGTAAGCCTCCCCACATTTTTGTTTGATCCTATTGAATCTATGAGATGGGGCTGGAATTCTCAAGAGAGCAGGATGTCTCATGAGGTTTCTGCTACTTCCTGCTTTGAATTGGGCCAAAATATGATAGAAATAGCCTCTCTCTCAGTCTTTTGGCACTTTTGTTCCATTCCCAACTGTAACCCAGCAGTACAGAGTGTGGCAAACAACAATTAATAATACACAAAGTTAGCCATGGGTATTTAAACCTCACAAAGGTTCAGTGTAAGTTTTAGATGAAGAGAGGATGGCAGGGAATTGTAAAGCAAACATTTTATTTTCAGGAATTTACATACTGGGGACTATGACCAAAGCATTTGTATTGTATCTGTTGGGCAGACACTGAACTGGGGCACACAGTTCTTTTCTGTGGCTCTTTTCTGCTTACTTCATGACTAGGGCTTTTAGGGCATATTTTGATAATAAACTGATGTACACCTAACCCAGGCCATGACAGCTGGGGGAATAATCACGTTGCCAATTCTGTTACTCTCAGACACACAAAGGTCTAGCAGAGCTACCACGTAGCCTTCAGCCATATTTCTCTACAATAGTCAGTAATTATGTCCAAATATTGTTTAGAGCTAGCCTTGCAATCTAATTTGGGAGCAATGTATAGTGCTTTCCACAGAAGGTTACACAGTCTCTCCATTCACAGAGTTATGCCTCTAATATCATCCACATGATCATCATCTACCAGTATTGCATGGAACCTAGTACTCCAGGAGTGGAGTCTGCCCCCAATGTTGCAGTTAAAAACTCTCTCCATGACAGGTCACTGTCTGACTTTGGACCTCCACAGGTCCTGCCCACACTACAGTTGCCTTCCAAGGAGAACCCTCTTTTGCCAAGCAAACCTCCATTTTGAGAAAAGCAGCAGGACTGCCAATGGTACCACAGGATTTATGGGGATTTGATCTGTTCCCTCCCCTGGGCTCTCAGAAGGCCTTTCCAAATCTCTCAAGTGCCCCTGCTTCAGAATGTTGTACTAGGAACCGTGCAATTGGAACCTGGCCCTCCCTCTCCTATTCAAAAAGACAGGCATTGAAGCCTATTTTTAAGCATGCCGCCTCCTGCCCCCACGCCAATCAGCATGGGCTGTGGCTTGAAATCTAACATTATGGGCCAAATGTTTTAAGATCATTTCCTATTCAGGTGCACTAGATGTCACACCTTAATACAGACAGGCTGGTTTAGGGTTGCCAGGCATCTGGTTTTCATCTGGAACACCCTGTCGAAAAGGACTGGGCTGCTAAAAAGCCAGTTGCAGCACAGTGGGGGTAAGGCAGGGGGCGTCTGCAGGGACGGCGCCTATGGGAAGAGCCCCCTAGCCGCCCCCCCACCCCCTGTAATCCTTCCAGACATGTTTCAGCCACCTGAGGTAAGTGCTGCCTGGCCAGAGACTGCACCCTGAATGCCCTCATGCACCCTCAACCCCTTGCCCCAGGTTGGAATCCCAAACTCCCTCCCAGAGCCCACACCCCTCACCCCTGCCCAGTGGCATAGCCAGGTTTTCAGTGTAAGGGCAGCAAACATAAAAAAGGCACCCTCCCTTGGCTCCTCCTCTGACCACGCTCCCTTGGCTCCTCCCATTTCCCCCTCAGATTAACCCTGGGACCAGTTCAGGACTCCTGCAGGCTTCCCAGGGGTGCGGATACCCCCCTGTCTCTCCGCGGTCCCGGGAAAGTCTTTCCTGCCCAGCGCGCTCTGCAAGTATCCCCCACTGGGCTGTGCCACCCAGCCCCACCCACAGGGTCCCGTCACCCCCACCCCAGATAGTCAGACCCCCCCAGTGCAAGGCACCAGATTCCCCCACTCCTGCCGCTCACCTTCCCTCCTGCACTGCCGCCTGTCACCGGCCTGCTCCTGGCGCTCGGCATGCTCTATGCAGGGCTCACCAGCCAGGCGGCCTTAAAGGCACAGGGGCCTTTTCACCTCCCCCCGCATGCCACATTAGCAAGGGGCGGGGAGCACTTGGCTGCTGAGCCCTGAGCCAAGGAGCCGGCCCCCTCACTCCTCCAGCAGCATGTGCCACCCCCCCCCCCATGGCTCCTCCAGCTGTGCTGTTGGCAGCACCGGCCAGCAGGTACCACTTCTGCGCCTGCCACCCTGAGGGGAAGCAGCGGCTTCTGCTGAATCCTGCTAGCTACGCTACTGCTCCTGCCCCAGCCCTGAGACCCCCTCCTGCACTCCGAACCCCTTGGCCCCAGCCTGGTGCCCCCTTCTGCACCCAAAAGCCCTCATCCCCGGCTTCACCCCAGAGCATGCACCCCCCCCAGTCAGAGCCCTCACCCCCCCTACACACCTCAACCCCCTGCCCCAGACCAGAGTCCCCTCCCACAACCTGAACCCCTCATCTGTGGTCTCGCCACGGAGCATGGACCCATAGCTGGAGTCCTCACCCTCCTCCCACACTTCAACCCCCTACCCCAGACCAGAGTCCCCCCTCCCACACCCTGAACCCCCCATTTGTGGCCTCACCATGGAGCATGGACCCATAGCTAGAGCACTCACCCCCATCCTGCACCCCACCCTCCTCTCCCAGCCCAGTGAAAGTGAGCGAGGGTGGGGGAGAGAGAGCGCCAGAGGGACAGGGAATGGAGAGAGCAGGGAGTGGGCCCTCAGAGAAGCAGTGAGGGTAGGGGCAGGGCCTTGGGGAAGGGCAGGCAGGGGGCGTGGCAAGGGTGTTCGGTTTTGCGTTATTAGAAAGCTGGCAACCTTAGGCTGGGAATTAGCTAAGATAAAAGGCTGCACTTGTGGATAGTTTACATTTTAAAACAGAACATCCTGAGCTCTTCCTCGGAGTTTTTGGCACTGAGGCTTTTTCAGTTGCACTCCTCAGTAGACCAGCAACAAATAGTGGCATGCTCCGTTTTTACAATGTCCACTCTGGGAAGAGTAATTACCAGTTAGCCTTATAATGTGAAGCTTCAAACATTCAGGGCTCCATCCTTATTAAGACAGAACTCCTACTAAGGACTGCAGACTCTGGTCCCAAATGCTTGTCCACATTATGTTGCAAGTTACTAGCGGCTTGGGGATTCTACTGGGTTCAAGAGCCTTCACTGTGCCTATATTGTGCCTGTAATTTTTTTAAAATGAGAATAAAAGAAATATATTTCCCCTTAATGTTACTTGTTTCCTTTGTGTGTGTGTGTAATGCAGCATCACAGCAATAAAACAACGTCCTCCCAAATGCTGTAATCTCAGCATTTTGTAAACACGGCACAAAACTATTACTGCATCAATTAATTGTAAGCAACTTTTTGACACAGTATTAAGTAACACAAATACTAATGCAGCCAGTCTGCAAGGTATGATCTGAATGGTGTGCCTAGCCAGTCAGACACTCACAAAGAAAAACAAACTGATGGCTAGTTTCCCAGTACCTTATTTTCATGGTTTCTGGGAGAAAATGGATTTGTCCCCTTTTTTTCCTCTAATGTTCATTTTTAAAGATTATTTTTCTCTCTTCTATTCAACAATTTCTTCCTCTTGTGCTTGTGCTCAACAGATACTTGCTCAGAGCCACGTTCAGTAACAACTTTAGCTAGTTTACACACTACAACAGCACATATAAAGTTGTGCTAGCCTGGAGGCCCCAATTTTGCAAGACACTTATGTGCATGTTTAATCTGAAACATGATTAAATCCATCCCTATTCAGCAAAGAATTTTAGCAGATGCTTAACTCCAGCATGCAGACTGGCACCGCTAGCATCTTTTTTTGCCTTAGGCAAAGTGGTGAGTAGAGGTGGTTGGGAATTTTTTAATTAAAAGTTTTTGAAGAAAAGTGTTGATTTGTTGAGACTGAAGCTGTTAACAAACCAGGGTTGTGGTTTTGAAAAATTTCCCGATTAAAACAATAATGTTGAGAAATTTTTTTCAAAGTTATCCAAACTTTTTTATTCTTTTTTTCAAAAGGAAAAAATTCAATTTTTTCTGGTTCTAAATGACTTTATGTTTTGAAATTTAAGCTAAACGTTAAAAAAAAACCCATCGACATTGAAACAAAATGTTTTTAAATTACTGGAACTAAACACTTCATTTTTTCAGTTCATGAGTATTTTCATGCTTGCCTTTCCATCCAAGTTCGAAATGGGAAAAACTTTCAAACTCTCAAAAGTATTCCTGGGTCAGGCAAACCATTTCCTGCCCAGCTCTAGTGGTGAGCACCCTACTTGGCCACTCACCTTTGGGCAAACTGGTCAACTGCTCCTCTTTGGGTTTGGGGAACTTGGAACTCAGTGAACAGCCAGAACAAGGCTGGGGAAGGGAACATAACGTAGCTTTCGTGAAGAGTTTCAGTTCACTAGAGTTCATTAAACCAGGGTTTTGCGCCACTAAAAATTCACACGTTAATACACTGGAAATGACTGTTCTAACTTGTCATTTTTTCCCCCAGTTCTAGCTATCAAGTGTCATATGTTGTCATCTATCCTTGCCAGGAAATTAGACAGTGGCGAAGGTGCTATAGTCACAACACATCGTTCAAAAATATTGTTGTAACCTTTAAAAATAACCACCCACAAGACGGGCTAGATCCCCACATACAATCCAACTTTTCCTTGTTTTTGAAGGTGATTAAAGTTCTGGAAGACATGCTTGTTTACATTAGCTTGAGTCACACACCATCTCCCTACAGATATTAGCTGAGCAATGTGCAGATGCTGCTAATTCAGTGAAGAACCTGATGAATCAAATTCAACCTGAAGAGTATTTATGAAAATATTTCCCTTTATATTAGAACCCAAGCTGCACAACCTAGATCTAGGTCCAAAATTTCCGCAGTTTGAGAGTGTTCAGATCTGGAGAATTTGGTTCAGCCAACTATCTGTGTAAGGGCCATTCATGAAGTCCAGAGCTGGATTGGAAGTTTCCCCAGTATTCAGGTGTGTGCAGATCCTGAGCTGGGCCCTTCTCTAGATAGTGTGGCATGTGATTATACTGTCCAGAAAGAGAAGTAACAGAACTAATTAACCAAGTTTACTAGCACAGAAGCAGTCAACACTATGAAGCAAATGCAACATTATGAAGCAATTTATTTGAATGGATGATTTTTTTTCCTTCTCTTTTGCAGTATCTCTGTCTATGTTTTATGTCCCATGGCCTTCAGAGCATACGAAATACGTGAATTAGCTATGGTATTATTTGTATTAGGGTTGTGCCTAATGGCCCACCAAAGACTAGGCCCCATTGTGCTAGGTGCTCTAAAACATAGTAGAAATAGTCCATGCATTGAAGAGCATATAAGGTAAATAGGCAAGCCAGAAAAAGGGTAGGAAAAAGGAAATATTATTACCCCCATTTTACAGATGGGAAACTAAGGCCCAGCTCCTCAAAGGTATTTAGGCATCTAACGCCCTTTGAAATCCTTAGCAGTTAGGCCTGGTCTACACTACACAAGTAGGTTGACATAAGGCTGCTTACGTCAGCCTAATTATGTCAGTGTCTACACTACAGCCTTCCGCCTGCTAATCATGGACAGTGTTTAGTTCTGAAGTCAGCAAGATATTGCTCTGTTATTCTGGACTGCACACCTGACATCAGCCATACGGAACAAATGACTTTAATGGAGCGTTTTGTAACAACAGAACCTAGTGAAAATGTCCCTGCAATGGTGACTGTCAGAGAACATTTCTAGAATTTATTGATGATGATACTACAAGAGCTGGTATGACAAATGTGCTTCTTAAAAAACTGGATGATACAGGAGTTGCGATAGATGACATGAGAAGTCAGGGCTACAATAATGGTGCCAATATGAGAGGAAAGAATAGAGGAGTGCAGACATGGATCCGAGAGTTAAACCCTCAAGCTTTTTTGTCCCATAAAGTTCTCATTAATTGAACTTGGTGGTCAGTGATGCAGCATCGGCTTCTAGTGAGGCTGCTGAATTTTTTTATGTAATTCAAAGCATCTACGTAGTCTTCTCTGCATCAACTCATCGATGGCAAATTTTGAAGCAACATTTGGTAACATCCTTTCTGACACTGAAACCACTGAATGCCACGCGATGGGAAAGTTGAGTGGAGGTGATAAAGCCTATCAACACCAAATTGGGAAGATAGATGATGCCAGAGTTGCCATTATGGAGGATAATGCTATGACAAGAACTGTTCGTAGGAGAACAGTGGCAGAGGGAAATGGAATCACCAGAAACATCCATAACTTCAAATTTCTGTGTGGCTTAGTGTTGTGGCATGACATACTGTTTGAAATAAATGTTGTAAGCAAGAGACTCCAAGGTATATCTGGAGCAATGAATCAATTGGACAAAGCAAAGTTATACCTACAGTCTTACCGGTCAGATGAGGGTTTTCAAAACATTCTGAAGAGTGCACAGAAGTTGGCAGAGGAACTTCACACTGAAGCTATTTTCCCTCCCATTCAAGAACAAAAGAGTCACCAAAGAAGACATTTTGATTCTAAGGCATGGGATAATCCCATAAGAGACCCCAAACAACAATTCAAAGTTGAATTCTTTAACCAGGTACAAGACTGTGCAATACAGTCAGTTGAAGAACCTTTCATGCAGCTCAAGGAACACAGCAGTATAGTTGGGATGTTGTATGATATTCTAAAACTCCTCACTATACCTGAAGAAGACCTATACCAGCAATGCAGGGCTCTAGAGATGGTACTGACACATGATGACATTCGCAATATTGAAGCGAGTGATTTATGTGATAACTGAAAGCCCTTTCAAGATAAATTTCAGCAGGACCAACTCTAAATTCTGTTCTGGAATATATGTGCACAAATAAGATGACCACCCTCTTTCCAAATGTTTTTGTTGCTCTGTGCATACTTCTAACACTTCCTGTAACATTTGCCAGTGGAGAATGCAGCTTCCCCAAGCTGAAGTTAATAAAAACATATATATATGCGCCACAATGACACAGGAGAGGTTGGTCAGCCTTGCAACCATTTCAATAGAACATGAGCTGGCCCAGACTGTGGACCTTCAGCAGGAAGCAGTTCAAATCTTTGCAACCAAGAAGGTACGGAAAGCACCACTTTGATTATTCAAACAGATAAAAATGCCAGCATTTACTATGCAGACAAGAAAAGTTAACTTTCAAGCGCCTGAACAGCAAATGCAAGTGTTACTTAAAACTTTTGAACAAGGCATTTTAAGTTGTTAGTTCTCCTTTATTGAGGTAGGTAGCAGAGCAGTACCACGAGAGAAGTAGAACAGGAAGAAGGCTTTCAAAGTTTTGGCCTAAGTGAGGAGGAACGGGGGCATCATTTGAGCTCCCCGCCTCAGGTGCCAAAATCTTGTGGGCCAGTTCTGCTTCCTGGGTTCATCAGTAATCTCCCTGGACTCCAGAGAGATTACTGATGAATCCAGAAAGCTGAGTAGTGAATACTGCCTCCTCAGCTACCCCAGAACCTGCATGGGGCATATCAAAAGCTCAGGTTCTTCTTTGGGAGGAGACACTTCCATGCTGTGGCTTTTCCCAGGCAGCTTGGAGTCTGGGGAGGGGAGGTGCTCCTGTGGCTGGCCCAGGGCTCTTCTGAATAAGTGGAGGGGCCTCCTCCCAGCAGGTGAGGGAGGGCTTGGGACAGGTGGTGGGTGGTTCGGCCAGGGGTCCTCTGGGCAGGTGTGGGGGACTGGGTGGGGGGGGGGGTTCAGCACTGGGGCTTCAGCCAGCCCGGGGCTCCTCCAGCCAAGGGGGAGGCACTCGGAGGTCCTCTGGGCAGGGGGTGCTCATTGCTTCAGCCCCAGGGGGGCAGGAGGTCTCAGGGCTCCGGCTGCAGGGGGTGAGGAACTGTGGGGCTCTGGCCTGGGCAGGGATGCAGGCAGAAGGGGCAGAGCCAGGGGCTAGCCTCCCCAAAGGGCGGCTCCACCCACTGCCCATGCGGCCAACATAAGTGCCCTAGTACACCCACATAATAACTTCACCTCCACCAGTGGCATAAGGCTTATGTTTGTGCAGTTAGGATGACACAATGTCAGTGTAGATCAGGGTTCTCAAACTGGGGGTTGGGACCCCTCAGGGGGTCACGAGGTTATTACATGGGGGGTCATGAGCTGTCAGCCTCCACCCCCAACCCCGCTTTACCACCAGCATTTATAATGGGGTTAAATATATAAAAAGTTCTCTTAATTTATAAGGGAGGGGTCGCACTCAGAGGCTTGCAGTTTGAAAGGAGTTTGAGAATCACTGGCATAGACACTGTGATCCTTATATTGTCTGTTGGATGTCTTGTCAGTTTCATGGCAGGAGCTGGACCACATTGCCCATGGGATGAGCAGTCCTGGTGGCTTCCCCCCATGCCTGGTTGGGAACAGGAAACGGAGTTGGGGGAGCAGCCTGCCAGGAGCCCGGGACCAAGCTCTTAGGTCGGTGGAAGTGCTCCTGCTGAGGACACGCAGCACTGACCCAAGGAGGTAGTGTGGACTGTGGTGACTGTAAATCAGCCTAATATAGGGCAACTAACCTTTCTAGTGTAGACACACCCTTAGTCACCTAAATAGAGTTGAGGATCTGAGCCAGAGAAATAAAGTAATTTACCCAAGGTTACATAGGGAGTCTATGGCAAAATCAGGAGCTGAACTTGTCTCCCCTGATTCCTCAGTCTATGCATTCACCACAAGATCATTCCTCCTCTCTGATAGTACCAGCTATACAGGCTGAGGTTTAAGTCTATTTTAAGACAAAGAATAGCCAATACACATGCATGCTCACATACACTCCCTCCCCCCGATCCCGCAGCCATTGCACCTGGAAATACTATAGATGTAAGTGGGACTTTCATGTACCTGAAGAACTGCAAGAGCAGATTGTAAAAAGTTTTCATTTTTGACGTACCAAGTGGGGAAAAACCCCTTGTAACACTTTAAGATTAAAGACTATTTAAGATATTGTGTTTGATACTCAAGTAAGTAATGGCCTGAAGACAAATCCCCTACTAGTAGCCACAGCAGCTATTCATTTTTACATATTAATACTCAGTACAGGATCTCTTAGCTAATAAATAATAACATGAAGCTTCACCAGGGCCTGGTTTTGGAGAAATTATCTTTTCAGCACTTGTTCACTTGTTTCAATTTACTGCAGTTTAGTTCAGTTGTTTCCTGTTTCTCAGAAGCCAGTTGGCTTCTTCCTTAGTTGGAAGTGACAGCAATTTAAAAATAACATATTTTGTTTTTATTTTACACATATGCACCCATATTTTGGTCACAATTTTTAAACATGAGTGCCTAAAATTAGGAACCTAGCCCCCATTTACACACCTAAATCAGTGGCTTGATTTTCAGAGGCATAGGGCATTGTTAGCCCCACACTGATTTTAGTGGGAACTGGAGATGTTCAACACCTCTGAAAGTCAAACCACTTATTTGGATGCCTAAATAGTGGCTAAGAGCCTCAATGCAAGAAAGCACTTAAGCATGTGCTTAACTTTAAGCACGTGCTTAATTCCATTTGATTTTAAATAGGGATGCTTTTCTGAAATGGATCCTAGGCACCTGACTTTAGGCACCCTATTGTTTAAATTTTGGCCTTAGGCTAGATTCATTCTGATTACTTACAATGTTCTCTTCTTTGGTCAAGAGCATTTTATCACAGCAACTTTCAAATAACAGTTTGCTACAGCTTCCTGGGTCATTCTAAGCTACAACTGATGTAATCTTATTACAACTCAGGCCAGGTCTACACTGCGACTTTAAATCGGTTTAATGGCCGATATACCGATTTAACGCTGTATCCGTTCACACGACGTCGTCATTAATATCGAGTTAACCGCCTCCTTAAATCGATTTCGGAACTCCTCCCAAACGAGAGGAGTAGC
>NC_133777.1:59352105-59403085 GCF_003597395.2 Chelonoidis abingdonii
GAGAAAATGTGCGAAAGGACTGTCTGCTTGATTTTCCCGAGCAGGAATGACTGACGACATTACCAGAACCCCCGCGACATTAACATTAGCATCAGGGGTGGGGTCATGGGGACGGAACGGGGTGCTGAGGACTCCCGCTATCCATCATCCTCAGCAGTCTCGTAAAACTATTTGCATTCTGGCTTAGCGCCCAGTGTCTGTAGCTTAACATGTGTTTTATGGTTCACGAACCGTATTCAGTTTCCTTCCCCTACCCCAGCACGAGAAATGAAAGTTAAATAAGCAATCCTGAGTACTTACATGTCAGTCACCCTCTTGTACGGAATGGTACTGATAGAGGCGAATCTGCAGCACTGAAGAGCATTAGAGCTTTGCAAGGCAGTATCATAACCAATGAAGTGAATCTGAGTGTGATATGGTACTTGAAAATCCGCTCCTCTCCCTTCCTGGTGGTAGATGGTACAGTATACTGTAGACACAGAGAACTGTTACCTGCTCACTCTCTTTTGTTACACCACCATAAATGGGACAGAACGGATAATAACCCTGTGTAAATTTTGAAAGAAATGGGGATAACTCACTTGGACGAGTCAATCCTGCCCTTCAGTTAATAAAAAGTCAGTCAGACAAGAATAGAACAGTGTATTAAATCAGTGTAGCACAGGCAGCTGCTCTGTTCAGTATTCACAGAGGAGCCGCTGCAAGTAAGACACATTGCTCCCACTACCTGGCTACCACAGCAGTGCCCCCCCCCATTGTTGGCATGATATGATGAGAATGCATGAATAGAGAATCACAGAGTAGTTACTGAGATCAAATGAGGGGAGGGACCACCATGGGCTATGACAGTCCATGCACTTCAGAATCTTTCTTTACGCAAGAGAGGAAGGGGTCTGATGAAGCTCAGCCCCCAGTGTATAGATGAAGACAGTTACCAGGCGTGTTACCATCCACTGTCAGAAAAAGGGAGTCATTCCCATTTTCACCCCGGACCCCGGCCACACTCAGCCAAGAGCACTCACTGGGCGCCGTCTACCCCTGGGAGGGCAGAAGGCGATACTGCTCTTCACTGCAGCAGCATCGCGTCTGCCAGCAGCATTCAGTACACAGAGGGTGACATTTACAGTACTCAAGGAGTATTATTCACTTTTTTTACCGTGCTGGAGGGGAAAAACTGACGAGCTGTTCCGTGAACACGCAAGACACCGTGTGTGTTACGCTGCAGCATTGGGCGCAGCGCAAAAATGCAAATAGTTTTCAGAGCCGCTGTGGAGACTGGTAGCTGTAGTCCTCATTACCCCCTCCCTCCTCACCATCCGTTTCAGTGTCTGGCTTCCCGTTACTGTTGTCACGCACCGCTGTGTATCCTGTAGTTTATTTTTCAAAGGCTTCGGCATTTCCTGTTCTTTAACGGAGCTCTGATAAAGAGATTTGTCTCACCACAGCGATGAACATCTGCTATCTCCCGTCAGGTTCAATGCAGGAAGACTTTTGCATTTGAACTGCATCGCCACCGCGTGGTGATCAGAGCTGGACACGTGAAAGCAGGAAATGTCACTGTAAAGCTCTCGGGGATTTCCCTGTTACCGCACTCCGCATCCGAGTTCGGATTGCGGACCAAGAGCGGTCAGTGGTGCACTGTCCTGCCTAGAATAATAGGCAAGTGTAACAGAGATCCAGTGTATCAGAGAGCACAGGCTCCGTGTCAGTATTCACAGGGTTCGCCCTGCAAGAAGCGCACCCGTTGCTCCCTGGATTGTCCTTCCAGAAACAATAGCAACGGCAGCACTAAGACCGTCCGGCTTTTTGTTTTTCCGTCACCATTTTGTGTACTAGATGCGTGGAGACAGAGGCGACACTCGAGGCCTACACACACCAGCATTCATTGCTTTGCAATGATAGCAGAGATGGTTAACCAGTCTTCTGTACCATCTACTGCCAAGAGAAACTGGCATGACATGACGTTATCTCTCCTTCTCTAAACTGTCCGCTGCTATCATGAGTGCCCCTGGCTAAAATCAGCCGGGGCGCAACGCAAAAGCAAACTTGGGATTGACCACTGGCCACTGAGTCAATCCCTCCTTATGCTGTCTAAAAATAGAGTCAGTCCTGACTACAAGAAGAGTCAAGCAGCAGAGAATCCTGTGGCACTTATAGACTAACAGATGTCTGTTAGTCCATAAAGTGCCACAGGATTCTCTGCTGCTTTTACAGATCCAGACTAACACGGCTACTCCTCTGAAGGAAGAGTCAAGTGTATTAGAAGCGCGCAGCTACTCCGTGGCTGTATTAACAGGGTTTCCCTGCAAGACACAACCATTGCTTCACCTTTCTCCCAACCCTCCGCAGCTACTGTGGCAGGGCCACCCCCCATTTCTGTCATGCAGTCGTGAGGAATACAAGAAAGAACAGTAACTTATCGTGACATAAACCAGAGGGGGGCACTTGGAGGCAGCAGTCGTGGCTATGACAGTCCAGGCAGGACATACTCAATTTTTAGAAACAGAAGGAGCGATTGACTCTGCCCCAAGTGAGCCACTCCCAATTTGGGTTTCAGAACCATTGTCACAGGGGCCTTCATGATAGCATCGGACACTAAACTGTGATGCACTGGCCAGGTAAACAGGAAAAAGCCTGAATCCCGCGAACTTTTGAAATTCCATTCCTGATTGTCCACCGTGAGGGTCAGACACACACAGGTGACCACAGCAAGCTCATTTGCACTCGTCACAAGCAGTTTCCTGAAATCAAAAGAGCGCCAGCTTGGACACACAGGAGGTTCTGGATCTGATCGCTATCTGGGGTGAGGACTCAGTGCCTACAGCACTGCGTTCCAAAGACGAAATGAAAAGTTTTTGAAAGAATTTCAAAGTCTATGGCTGATAAGGGCACAGCAGAGACTCCTTCAGTGCCGAGTGAAAGTGAAGGAACTTAGACAGGGTTACCAGAAAGCCAGAGAAGCAAACGGAAGGTCAGGCTCTGAGCCGAAAACATGCCGCTTCTATGCTGAACTACATGCAATTTTGGGGTTCAGCGCTACAGTGCCCACCCTGTCCGTGGATCAACTTTGGGATTGAATATCAAGTGTTTCTGAGGATGTAGCCGAGGGGGAAGATGGGAGACGAATTTGAGATGAAGATGAGCGTGGTGATAGCACACAGCAGTCCGTAAACCCCAACAGCCAGGATCTTTTTGAGACCCAAGAATTACAGTCCTGCGCTCCCAAGCGAGAAGCCCAGACAGTGAAGCCATGGAAGCGACCTCCGGTAAGTGACCCTTCATTCTGTACCAAACATGGATTAAAACAAGACGGTTTTTTAGATCGCATTGACACCAGGGCTTTTGCTGCAGTCGCAGCCATTACTGTACAGGAAAATTTCGTTAACATGTCTGGGGATGGAGCGAAAACCTCCAAATTAATTCCATGAATCGATCGTGGAGGAACTCCAAACCCTATGCTATATGAGAACATTTCTGGCCAAGACAGCCTTCTCCAGTCCCCATAGTAGGTAACTTTCAACGCCATGCATTTTGCAAGACATTTGGTACTGCAGGCATTGAAGGCATTGCACTGAAGGCATTGCATAAACAAACGATCTGCCTCCTGCGTGGTATTGTCAGAGAGAGATATCATCCATTGTTACACTTGTAGAACATCAGGAATGTAAATAGGGGGCAGACATGGCGATTTTGCTACTGGCCAGAGCGGGGGGATGGGAGGAGGGATAGCGACGAGTTTTCAGCGTCTGGCAAGCAGGATTCTTCCCTGCTACGCAACGCGCTGCGAGGGGTGATGTAGGGTGATCACTAGCAGTGATCGTATACGATAGGAGCCATGCGCTTTTGGTGGATGTAAAGAGGGGTTTGGGCTTTGCAGGTTCTTTAATAGGAGCAAGGCATCAATATAATCACTGTGAATGAACGGCGGCGAATGTCAAAATTTAAAGCCTCACTACCATCGTTGCATGGACGTACGGTTGGCCGTATCTGCGTCTGTGTGTGTGCCACACCAGCCACACAGACACTGAATATTTAAACGATACAAAATGCGACTGTATAGAGATCACATGTGCTCTGTAAGGTGGATAGTGTTCTATGTGAAAGAGTACTGTCATTGCTCTGTAAAAGGTATCTTTCACATACTTATCACCCTGGTTTGCCTTCCCATGCAGCTGCACATTCCTCTGAAGTCCCTATGCCATCAGAGGCATGCTGTGATACGGCGGAGGAAGAAGAAGACGCGAGATGAAATGTCACAAGAAATTATTGAAGTAACACGCAATGAGAGGGATAAACAGAATGATTGGAAGGATGTGGTAGCAAAGTACAGGAAAGATGCCAGTGAACGATCTGAGAGGGCTAGGCAGGAGACAGCGTTGGAGAGAAGCAACGCTGGATCTGCTGCGTTTCAAACTGAAATCCGCAACGCATGGTGGAGCTTCAGGAAGAGCAGCACAGTAGCAGAGTGCCACTGCAGCCCCTGTATAACCTCCCTGCAGCCACGTCCCATATCTCCTCACCGACAGACGTGTAAGAACGCGTGGTGGAAGGCTTTGCACCCGCCTACCCTCCACACCCCTGCAGAGTTCAAGGAAAAGGCTGTATTACGCTCACATGTGCTTAGTAGCCTTTCCTTCCCCTCCTTCCAAGCACAGCAGCAGGGACACCTTCCTAATTCTCTGCCTTTTTTTATAGTTCCTTTGTAATACAGAATACATCGAAAGGGGAGGGTGGGTTGCTTACAGGGAAACTTAGTAAGGAAAACTCATGATTTTTAAGCAGATGCATAATTACTTTTAATGATAATAAATGATTTTAATGATACAGAATTATTTCCTTCGCCAACCTGTAATGAAAAGGGGGAGGGTGGGTTGCTTATACACTGAATAGTCCATCAGTGGCGGAGGGTCATCAAGGGAGAACAACGACGAACGATCACACCGTACCCTGGCCGTGCTGAAACTCGTTTTCAAGGCTTCTCTGATGCGCAGCGCCTCACGGTGTGCTCTTCTAATCGCCCTGGTCTCTGGCTGCTCGTACTACAGGGCCAGGTGATATTGCCTCAGCCTCCCCACCTCAGCCATAAATGTCTCCCCCTTAGTCTCACAAAGATTGTGGAGCACACAGCAAGCAGCAATAGCAAGCGGGACATTGGTTGGCTGAGGTCTGACCGAGTAAGTAATGACGCCAGCGACCCTTTAAACGGCCAAATGCACATTCTACCACCATCCGGCACTTGCTCAGCCTGTAGTTGAACAGCTCCTGACCACTGTCCAGGCTGCCAATGTATGGCTTCATGAGCCATGGCATCAAGGGGTAGGCTGGGTCCCCCAGGAATACTATAGCGATTTGAACATTCCCAACGGTTATTTTCTGGTCTGGAGATGTAATTCCCTGCTGCAGCCGTTTAAACAGACTAGTGCTCCTGAAGATGCGAGCGTCATGACCCTTCCTGGCATCCCACGTGGATGTTGGGTGAAACGTCCCTTGTGGTCCACCAGTGCTTGCAGCACCATTGAAAAGTACCCGCGCGTTCACGTACTGGGTGCCTGGTGTTGGGCCAAGATAGGGATATGGGTTCATCTATGCCCCACCACAGTTCGGAAACCCATTACAGCAAAGCACCAACACCATGCACGTTTCCCGAGTCACACCTTTCGTAGCAGCAGCTTAACGATTGCTTTTGGCTACTTACATCACTGGAGCCCACGACAAAATTCGCACCACAGTAGATTTGCCCTCTCAAAGATTTCCGACTGACGGTAGCTGTCTGCGTTGCAAAGCTTCAGAGGGCTATTGCCACTGCGCTTCTCATCTGTGAGGGCTGCTCTCATGTTTGTATTACGGCATTTCAGGGCAGGGGAAAAGCATGTCACAAAGTTCTAGAGAAAGTGCTCTTACGCATGCGAAAGTTTCGCAGCCACTGCGAATGCTCACAACCGTCAAAACAATGCGGTCCCACCAGTCTGTGCTTGTTTCCCGTGCCCAAATTTGGCGTAATGGGTAGTAGAGCCCACCCATTAATAGCAGTAGCTCAAAAACGCTGGGCCAGCGGTAATGGGAGAATTCTGCTCCATCTCGTCATCGCTGTCCTTGGCCGCTCAGCAATAGCTGCCTCCTCCTCTCCTCTCTGCTCTTGCAGTTCATTGTTCAGTAATAGTCAGCACGAGAGTACGAGGTGTTGACAACGGTCAGGATATCCTGTTGTGATCTCAGGGTCATGATTGCTGTGCTATGGCGTTGCTCAATGCACCTCCGCGAAAAGGCGCAAAGGGTTGTCTGCTGCTTCACTACAAAGGAGGGGGGAGGCTGTACCAGCACCACCTGGGGCAATGTTTCTGCCCCATCAGGCACTGTGCTCCACACGGAAGTGGGAACTATGGGATAGCTGAGGAACAGCTACCCACAGTGCACCGCTCCTGAAATCGATGGTAGTGATGGTAGCCTTGGACCATGGACATAAGCAATCGATTTTTTGATCGCACTGTGGACGCGCAAAACTGATTTTATAACATCGGTTTTGTAACATCGGTTTAAACTACTTCGAAATAATCGTGCACTGTAGACGTACCCTCACAGTGTGAATCTTGAGGCATTTCAAGAAAGCCACAAAATTCCAATTTTCTGATGGCCCCAGGACAGAGGCACAGAAAGAACTAACTGCAGGACTACGCACTCTCTTTATTACATTTGTAATGGTTAGTCTAACAAACTGCATTATTTTAAAGGAAAAAGAAGCATTGATGGAAGTTCTATACAATATATCTGTTATAGACTGAAAAGGTACATATCTCTCTATATATGGAAATGTCTGTTGTTGAAAGATCACACAGCCTATCCAATTTATACAACAATTAGTCTCCAAAAATGTGTAGAATAACTTTATTTAAAAACCTTGTTGAAATACTTCTGATTGGCTGCTGTGGTGGATTAGACCCAAATTAACAGTGCACACAGGCCCCCTTGCACGTACCCTGGTGCAAATACTCCATTTGCACACAGTCTTTGGCACTTAGACACTGCAGTGCTGACCATTGCAACGCTTAACTCCGAGGCACCCTGTTGCCCAATGGAATTCACAGCCCTGAGTTAGGCACCCAGTTAGGCACCCATGCACTGTATGGAGAGAGTTTGGTGCCTGAGTAAGAGAGTCACAAAAGGCAGCAAGCTGAGCAGAAAGCTGCCTTAGCTAGCCTGAGGTGATATGCAGAGGCAAGGGGTGGAGCTTAGGGCAGAGCTCCTCAAAGGTACGCAAGGTGCCTAACCCCATTGATCTGGGTCTTAGGGTACCCGCCTGACAGGCCTGAGGTATGCACCTCTCTCTGTTTGGGATTCTCAGCTGTGAGCCCTCCTCTGGAGTTAGGCACCTAAGACAAATCACCCTTTTCTAATAAAATCAGGGAGAATGAGGGAAAGACTCCTACTCTGGTAGAGGTAATAACCCTTTTACTTACAAACCCATATTTCCTGCATCCTTGTTTTGTACGACTGAGCGGCCTCCTGGGGAGCCATAAATGCACGGCAAATCCCAAAGATTCTTGTACTTATGACACTGCTCCAGAACCAACAATGATTTTAAAATCAATAGATGCTAATGATATTTTTTAACTTATGGTACTTGTAATACATACAGATAAAGGCAGCAAGGAAAACGGGGGATGGGCTATTGTGGAAACGCTTTTCCTTTGTTCCAGAAGACCTAAGCGGTACTGAATATATCATGGAAGTGCTTAACTTCTGAGGGGACTTTTAGGGTAACTGAGCAAGGCATGATATTTTTCACTCCCCCTTTTATTCTTTATAATTTTTGTACTGACCCATTCTATACTCCCTGCCCCCACTTCTATAGGATGACCAGATGTCCCGATTTTATATGGACAGTCCCGATATTTGGGACTTTTTTTAATATGGGCTCCAATTACCTCCTACCCTCTGTTCCAATTTTTCACATTTGCTATCTGGTCACCCTACTTCTGTCTCAACTTGAAGGCCACCCAGAAACAGGAGACTCTATGGCTAGGTCTACACTGGGGGGGCGGGGGCGATCTAAGATATGCAAGTTCAGCTACATGAATAGCGTAGCTGAAATTGGCGTATCTTAGGTCGATTTACCTGGCCATGAGGAAGGCGATGAGTCGACTGCTGCTACTCCCCTGTCGACTCCACTTCCGCCTCTCACCGCGGTGGAGTTCCGGAGTTGACGGCAGAGCGATCGGGGATCGATTTTATCGCATCTACACTAGATGCGATAAATCAATCCCCGATAGATGGATCACCACCCGCTGATCTGGCGGGTAGCATAGACATAGCCTATAGTGACCATAGTCAATGCTACCTGGCTGTTTATTAATGGAAAGGGTTATGTGGCACACAGCAGCTGTAGCTAATCTGAGCTGGCAATGTTTGGTAGTTTTGCTGTATAACTGTTTACACTTAAAAGTAGAAAAAAGAGTCACACTAGTCAGGGAAATACCTATTTCCACATAAAATATTATTTATAGGCAACAGTATATAATAGTTCTCTTTGACCAGCTTGGCAAATGACATCAGAAAGGTTAAATAGTGGCATCCAGACTCAAGCATTTAATATAGAATGAATAATGTGTTCATGGAGTATGAAAATAAAGCTATAGTTTTATAAAGATATCTAGAGCAAACACAGACACCCAGATTAAAGAGACACACAGACAAAGCCTGGACATTCACTGTCCCCCACATCTGACAGCACTCAAACCAAAACCCATGTGAACAAACTTTTATGTGAAATGTCTCTGTTATATCCATTCTATTCCTAGTGACTGGTGAGTTTGTGATTTCATCAAAGAATTGTTTATGATTCATTCTTTCTAAGATCTTGCTGCTTATTCCTTTTGGTCCCCTAATCATCTAGGCACCAGTAGTGAAATTCACCACACTGACACAAAGGTTGCAGGGTGTATATGCTTGAAATACAGGTGGTGAAATGAACAACTCCACAAGTACTCCTGTTCTTTTTGTGGATACAGACTAACGTGGCTGCTACACTGAAACGCCAAACCAGAATCTTAACAAGGGGCTGCCACTTAGCCTCCTTCCTCACACCTATGGACAGGAATAGCACATGCAATCTCTCCTTGCTGGTTTTGTGAGGTATTGGAGCCACAAGATCCACACAGAGAGGGGGTGAGGGTCTGTACCTCTCTCCTATGACCTTCCATACTGGCCCCACATAGGTTGGCATGGAGATAATTTCCATGGCAATGCAGGGATCCTCCAACCCCCATCTGGCCAACCCTTGACCTCATACAGTAACTCATTCTGATATATGGCTGCCTTTTATGCTTATCATTCTACTCCTTCTCTATTTCTAAAGCCAATCCTTTTTTACTCGCAGCTATTAAGCAAACTCCATGAAGCCACATTAGATGGTTCTAGTTCCTTGCATTTTCTTTCTTCAGTGCAATTATTATCTGTTGCACTTGGTACCTTTTAAGATGATCCAGCCTCCTCCACAACTGCAATGACATGCTTCAGCCAGCCATTGAAAGATGCAAACAAGTGATGAACTACAAGCTGTGCTCTTCCCCACAGCAGAGGGCATCCTCTCAGCCATGCTTCCAACCCTTCTCTGCCCAAAGAGAACAATTCATAAGGTCAATCCTTATTTCCCTTGTTTCCCATGAGGCAATACACAGTTCAGTCCAAAGACCAAATCAATTTCCTATTTTCTCTAGTGCCTATATTCATATCAAAACGGAGTATGCGCACTACTAGCCAAAGAAATAATTCTATATTTTAACATTAACCAGTTGCAACATCATTTGCAAGAGCTGAAGAGCTCTTATAAATAGCTTTAAAAGCTATATGCTTAACATTAAAATAGCTTGGCTTTATTCGAAGGATTTGCAGTTGTTACTATATAGTTCACCAATGCTAAACTTATGTGTGATTTTCCAAATGCATCAATCTCAATTGCTTTCTACTTATTTCCAGAGAACATTTTGGCAGCTTCCATCCAAATCTATACCTCTAAATTTGTTTTAACTATAAGAGAAATAACTACCTGAGGACAAATTTTATCTCAGAGTTTTGACCCTTGAAAACTTTGCTTAGAGTATACTCTTTTTCTGAGGGAGAGCCTGATTCTAGTTATAGCATTCCAAAAGGTTTGTGCAATAATGGTGCTTTAAAATAAGCTATAACAAATCAGGTTTCCTTACATGATCATTGCCTGACTATTAATATCTGCATGTGGGCTTTTTAAATTACATACATATTATTTTGATTGGGGATCAAAGAGCCAAAATACTAATCTGTGAGTTAGCCTCTTGGTGTGATTTGGACTCATAGTAATGCATTATAAAAGGGCCTGGGATTATTTTTTCATAAACAGTAGCACAGGTATTACAATGCAATAGATATTTCACAAGCACAAATAGTAATCATTGGTGGATAATGCACTGACAATAGTGGGAAGTCTGAAATGAGGCTGATGGAATCTAAAAACACCCCATGAATGCAGTGATGTACAGAAAGCCACTAGCACCTGTGAACTGACTATTTTGGCTTACTAATTCTGATCTCCTCCGAATACCAGTCTTAGATCAACTAACTGATAAATACCTGTCAGGGATGGTCTAGATCGGTGTTTCCCAAACTTATAACACTTGCGCACCCTTTTTGAGACACTTGTTTTACTGGCGTACCCCTTCTCCGGTGAAGATAATTTTTTGTGGGGGGAAGTGGGAGGTGGCCACATTTTTGTAATACACTCCTAATTCATTTCATTCTGCATTAAATGTTTATTAGAAATAAATACAAAATTATATTACATACAGTTGAAACAAAACTTGTAATAGAAATAATAGTTACATATAGAAATAGTACTAGAAATAATTAAAATAATAGAAGCAAATCAACAGTCTGGCAGAACAGCGTGTGTGTGTGTGTATATATATATATATATATATATGGTGAATTCGTATCATTCTGAAATTAAAATATGCTGCTTTGGTTAGGTTAGTGAAGAAAGTACTAGTTTTAATACTTACTATTTCGGTATTTTTCAGCACAAACCAAACTATTCAGTGCGAGGGATGGAACTGCTTTTGACCAGACGCTATCACGGGGATATCTTGCTTGATGTTTGTGATCTTAAGACGAAAATGGGGCTCCACGTCAATAAGACGATTTAATTTTTTTGTTTTGATGCCAACCAGCGCAGAGAATCCGATCTTCCACAAATACGAGGTGGGAAAAGGCAGAAGATACTTGACAGCTTTGTCCGATAGAGCTGGATATTCAGAGCTAACCTCCAACCAAAATGACATCAGTGTATTTTGCTCAAATTTTGTTTTCAGGAAGCTATCTGAAGCCAGCTCCAAGAGCCGATCTTCTTCTGAAGCAGAGAGGCTATTTGGCAATGTTTGAACATTGATAACAAAAGGTTCCTTATCCATTCAAAGGTGTCATCCAGTTCAGGAAAATGCTTACAAAGATCTTTTTGCACACTTTTCAAATGCTGCTTCATGGTTCGCAACACATCACTATCAAGTTCGTTAGTCGAGTTTATTACTAAGTCATGAAGAGATGGAAAAGAATCCAGTTCATGACGACTAAGACATTTATGCAACAGTTTCAATTTTGTGACCATGGTGCTCACTTTGTCTTGAACATGGAATATGGATATGAGTTTCCCTTGCAAGGATAGACTGAGGTTGTTTAAATGAGCAAAGATATCTGCAATATATGTTAGTCTGCATAGCCATTTCTTCTCGCAGCTCAAACAGGTGATTCAGAACTTTTCCACGCAAAAGCCAATGCACTTCAGTGTGAAATAGGAGTTGTGTGTAATCACTACCCATCTCATCACAAAGCTGAGAAAACACCAGGGCATTCAGAGGGTGGCCTTTCACAAAACTGATTATTTTCACAGCTTCATCTAGTACTTGCTTTAGATCTGCCGGCATGTTTTGGGTGGCAAGTGCTTCCCTGTGAATGCAACGAGTCAATTTTGCTTCTGACGCAACAGCTTGAATACATGCAACAACTCCTTTCTTCGAACCAATCATGATTCTGGTGCCATCTGTGCTTATTCCAACACAATGACTCCAGTCAAGTTACTGTTTTTAATAAAGTCATCAATAACTTTAAAAATAGCTTCTCCAGTCGTATGTGCTGGCATAGGTTGGCAGAACAAAATATCAACGTGGACTTCATTATTCAGCTGGTATCTGACAAACAACAAAAGATTAGCCAAATTCACATCATCAGTGGATTCATCTGCTTGCAGTGCATAGTAGCGACTCTTTGTTACTCTTGACAATAATTGCTGCTTTACTTTTTTGGCCATATCTGTGATTCTACAATGTTATTTGAGAGGGGGGGACATAATCTATAACTTTGCTAGCCTGGTTTCCAATCATCACTTGCACCATTACTTTGGCTGCAGGTTTTACTAATGTCTCGCCAATCACTTCAGCAGCCCTGGACTTTGCAATTAAGTACGCCACACTCTATGAAGCTTCCAAAGCTTTCATATTTTCACCTCCCGTCACATTATGAATTCTTTTCGGGGACTTTTGGAGATCTTTGCACCTATTTTTGAAGAATTCTACAGGTTTTCCCTCGTATTCTTTATGTTTGCTATCGAAATGACTTCTGCACATGCCACAAATGCAACTGTATTACCAGATCTGCGGTAACGCACACACGTGCTTTGCGTCGGCACACGAACTGATTTTTACTGGCATGCTTCTGCCAGCCAGGGTCCCAGCCGCTGGCCTGGTTCAGCCTGCTGCTGGCCTGGGTGAATGGAACCCCCGACCGGCAGCAGGCTGAGTGGGACCAGCGGCCAGGACCTCAGCTGCAGCAGCCGGCAGATGGAACCCCGGGCCAGCAGTGGGCTGAGCCGCTCAACCCGCCATGGATCTGGGGTTCTGGCCGCCGGCCCTGCTCAGCCTGCTGCTGGACCCTTGCCACCAGGGGTCCCAGCTGCTGCCGGTCTGGTGAACAGGCCACGTACCCCTTGAAACCCTTTCACATACCACCAGGCGTATGCATATCATACTTTAGGAAACACTGGTCTAGATAATACTTAGTCCTGCCATGAGTGCAGGGGGCTGGATTAGAAGACCTCTCAAGGTCCCTTTTATGATTCTATGAACTTCTCAGTATCAACATTAGGAATGGGGTGTCCAAATCTGAGAAATTATGAACCAACCTGAACTTCTGCTCAAAGCTTGAACTACACTCAACCTTATTTAAGATCTCAATAGTCCAGCCCATTCCTTCAAAGTCACTTCCTAATTTAAAGCAAAGCAAGGAGTAGAATTATTAAAATGGTGGGATAAAGGACGCTTGTGATGTTTACTCCAAACAACCAGAAACCTTGTGAGGAAAGCCAGTTCTTTGGGAGATTCCAAGCCCATTCTCCAGACCAAAGAGGATGGATAAGTACCTAAACTTTTCAGGGCTTACCCCAACCTAGCTTACCCCTAACCGAACTTAGCCCAACATCTGAGCTTTTGGAATTTGCCTTCTGATTAATGATAAGTGAAGATTTAAAATCATAACGTGTTGTAATCAGATCAGAATGCTTGCCTAATGAACTCCCACACGAACTAAGGACCATCATAACCCTCACCATCTTCTGTGCTAAGTGCAAGGCATATTTCTTTCACCTTGCCCTCTCTACATACATAAAGCAATGCGTGCATAGAAAATAAAACAAAAATTCCAAAATAAAATTGCTCCACTGCACACACTTCTCCCTCTGGGGAGAGGATCAGAAAACAAACACAACACAGATGTTCAATTACCTTGCTTAACGCACTGGTGGAAGGTGCTCAGCTACTACAGTGATGAGGATGGTACAAGAACCTGTACAGAACAGTTTGCAAAATGGCTTTTTACAACAACAAAACAAAGCTAAACTGCTGCTGCTGTTGTAAGAATACGTAGCACTCTCCAAAGCAGAGTTACAGAGGATTTCTTTGCAACATAGTGGACTGGGCTGATTCTGAATTGTGCCTCTACTATACTCAAAATACAGCACATCAGTTTGTCTGGTAAATGATGAAGCTATTTCACTGTGTGGTTTGACATACAGACATATTATCAGTTTGTTCTTTTTCCACATCATTCCACAGCTTCTGCCAGAATTAAGAACAATAAGACAGAACCGCCAGTAGATAACACTCATATTTCCAGAGATCTATTCCACAACAAATGAATCTATTGACATTCAGGAAAGCAGGCAATATTGGTAAAATAATTTTCAAAAAATCTTGAGGGGGAAAAAAAGAAAAAGCCCTTCAATTTTTCTGAGCTGGGCAGAACAAATGTTTGACTGAAAAGCTTCAAGTCCAGCTGGGAGAAGGCCAAGACTAATTTAACCTTTGGTCAAATGGTTGGGAGTTAGCTAGTTTCCTTTTTCCTCTTACATCACTGCCAGAGATTTAGACAAAAATAATATGGCCCTGATTACATGACATTACAGGCTCTCAAAATGCACCAGGGAGGATAGTGCTGAAACCCCTTGGAGACAAATTAATCCCAGCAAAGCAACAGCTGTAAAATTGATATAAACAGGGAAACCAACTACAATATCTACAGCAGGTACTTGTAGGATTTTAGTACAAATTATAAAAGGTGTTAAACAAAAAGGACTTTTTTGTAACAGTTCCAACATCATAATTTGAAAAGATTCTGTTATCACATAGCTAATGTTGTGTGTAATTGCCGTTAAGCACTATAATAACTCAGTACACACTTTCAAAAATTTAAAGTATACTCAAGCATAAATTGATTTCTCAATTTAAGAAAACCTTGGTAATCAGCAAATACATAATCTGCAGTTTTTTAAACGCCGTGGACCTGATCACCATTTCTGTCATTGTCTGCCTAGTACACCCAGTACGACAGATCAGGTGTCATGCACCTGTCTACGCTGCGTAATATAACTGACTTTGAATACTCTATTGGAGAGTGTTGCCGTGTTTCAAGAAACTGCAGTCAGGAGCCCTCAAGGGGCCTATTGTAGAACTTTTATGCATCATTTACAGTTGAAAACAATCCAATGTTTCCTATTCAGGGAAAATAGAACCCTCCCTTCTCCTCTTTTTCATTCACTTTATAAATATGAATCTCTGTCCTAACACTCATTCTCTCTTACTATGATATTATATTTGTTACATCAAAAAGTCTTATTCCAGGAAGATATGAATTGACATGAGTCACTCCATTTACCCACTACTCTCTATAACTAGTCATTTGCCCCATAACGCTCCATCTGTGTGTTTCCTGGATTCTCATTCCAGTGATATGCCATAGTGTGGGCTCTCAGGATCACCTTCCTAAAAGGTGGCCAAAAAACTAATGGCAAAACTGAGCCAATTATTCTGACTCTAACGGCGTTCTCTTCACTGGAGATGGCTGAATCATCCCTGAGCGATAACATACTTGTTGCCTGTCTCTGTACCTTCTCTGATTCTAATATAGTTAAATGCCCCTCATTTCAAGGCACAGCCACACCACTTCGGTGTCAGCTCACTTTTATTGTGGGAAATCACTGACACTGGAAATAAAGAACCATGGCACCGAGGTTGCAGTTATTTCCACTGAAGGGATGAATCCCACAGCATTCCTCCATGACTCTTTTTTGATGCCCCTCATTTTAGGTCTTTGTCATACATTGTGTCTCACATTTGGGCATTGGTAGGTGAGAGCTATGCTGGTAGATGTGTATGGCTGCTGTAACCAGAGAGTTAAGACAATGGTGAAAATTCTGGCTCTATTCAAGTCAGTGACAAAACTCCAATTGTCTTCAACAGGGTTTGGATTTCACCCAAGGTCCCTGCCCCAAAGCGCTAACAATCTAAATTGTACACAGCAAGAAGGGACTCTGGGAACCCAAAAACAGACAAGGTTACAGAGAAAAGGAAAGAGGACAACCCAGAATGACTGGATGGGATTATTTAGGTGGCACAGTAATGCAGCATATTAATTCTTTTTAAAACGCAGGTTTTACTTTATTTTGCTTTTGAAAGGGCAGTATGGAACAGCTGTAGAAAATGCTAGGTTTTTGAAGTAGGATTTGAAGGAAAGATACACAAAGATGTGAAACAGATATCCAACAGCCATACAGATCAATACATGAGAAAGAAGAGAAGGCCTGGATCAGTCCATGAATAGCAATGTGATTCAGTTCTAGCACATTTTTCCAGTGTAGGCAGGGTTTTTAATCTGAAAACTGTTTTCAGCCATGTTATAAAACTACCCTAACCTCTTGTAACGGTGTTGTGACCCCTGTGGCACCTCCTGCTGGTCTCTGTCGAGAATTAGCTCATCCAGCTGCCGGAGTGTCCTCTGCAGGCCAGGACCTCAGTGCCCCTTTCTCTGGGGTGCTGCCCCTCTGGCAGTAACCCCTCAGTCTCCCACCCAGGGAAAACTCCCCACCCCCTCATTCCCACCTCGCCTCAGTGTAAGGCTACTGCCAGTCACCAATAGCCCCCGTTCCCTGGGGCACACTGCAGTATATGCCACTCATCACTGGCAAGGGGTGGGAGTTAGGCCTACTACCTCTGTCTAGCCTTGGGCTGTCCCCTAAAACCCCAGTACCTGTTTGGCCTTATACTAGGCTGAAGCCTGGGGGCTTTCCATGCCAGAGCTCCCCAGATCCCTTGGTCTTCCCCTAGCTCTGCTCCACTCCCAGTACCTTGTCTCTAGCTCCCTGCAGCCAGGCCCGTCGCCCTCTACAGCTGGAGAGAGATGCCTAAGCTCTGGGCTCACTGGCCTTTCATAGGGCCAGCTGCAACCGGATTGGGTTCCCCAACAGCCACTTCTCACAGCCCCAGCCCTCTCCCAGGGCTGCGTTGGACCCTTTCCAGGCTGGAGCGGGTGACCACCTCGCTACATCTCTATAGACACGCTCTACCACAGTTTGGCCAGCATGGGTCTTAGGAAAACAAAAAACAACTATCCAAATTGATTATGGAAACCAGGCTATTAACATACTTGCTACAATGAGAAACATATATGGCTGTAGCTAGCATGGTTCTGATCCCAGTGCAGAGGCTGTGAGCTTCATTACATTTAATTACTTCTGGCTTTAACTCAAGGGCTACTTTAAATCAAGGATGGCTCCTACTGAATAAAATTATTTTTCACCTGAAACTTGTATGGAAAAGTATGGTGCCCAGTGAGGATGGCTACTAAACCAGGATGGATGGCATTCATTAAAAGCTGTATGGTAAAGATGCTGGTGCTAACTAGAGATGATTACTAACTGAGAGCAGGTTGTAAATTAAGCTATATGGTATCTGGCCTTCATCTGTTCTGATGGAAAGATCCTCATGTACTGCTCAAATCCCTTCTCCTTTCTTTCATCTCAATATTTTCTGGTTGGGTGGAATGTTATGTAAGGGCCCTTCCCTTTGCAGAAGTTGCACTCAGGCAGACATTTATTTTTTCCTGTGGGTTTGCCCCCATAGCAGGCTGGGCGTAGGGAAGTGAACGTGTGGTATTCAGCAAAAAGAGCCTTCCTCAGAACAAAGTGTGCCTTGAGACATAGGCAGGATTTGGGTGACTATATTTGAATGTAGATGATGGAAGAAACCCTCTCCTATGAAAGTCATAGTATATATATATATCCTGAAAACACCCAGACTACGGACATGATTGCTCTGATTAAGCAGAAAAATCACCACAGAAATTACCCTCCATAAAACACAGCATTGTATCAAGACTAGTAAATAATTTGATTTTGGGCAAACCAGCTTCCCAGCAGAAGAGCTGAGGTATCAGAATCAGACATGGGTGACTTAGAGCAGATAACATCAGAAATGACCAGAAATTTGCCCAAACCTTCCTACAGGTTTTTCTAATCTTTGTTGTATTTCTGGAGCTCAGTCATATTCAGCATCTGCTCTCTATGTTTGACCACTATCCAAATATTTGTTCTGTGCACTTAATTTAATTTACTTTCATTTCACAATCTCTACTGATTCATTTTTTCATTCTTTGATTCCCCCTCACTAGGTTTTCATCTCTCTTTTTTTTGTCTCCTGCTTATTTCTCGCTCTCTCCTTATTGTCTTGCCCTAAATTTCCCTTCTCCATTTCCCTCTTGCCTTCCTGTCATCATTTGTTCGCTATCACCCTGCTTTTCTGCTGGCTGACATTGGAAATATTTCAGGAATTTTTAATTGAGAATACCATGAGAACTGTTATCTTAGCATTTTCACTAGTGAGAGTGTGCTCCTTGGTTTGATGACGATGACAGACCAAGCTTGGAACTTGCAGGGTTAGAACTCTTCCCTGAGCCCACTGGCCAACTGTGAATCCAGAGTGGTAAGCTGCAGTGTGGAATGTGAGAAAGGAAGTGGGGCCCATGGGGAACATGGAGGGGAGGGGAGATGTGTACTGGGAAACCTAAAATTCTGCTAAATAAAAATGAGTAAAGGAGAAACTGAAATTTGAGAGAAAGCCAGGATGAAGACCCAGCTGGAGGATGAGGGAGGGGGTAAGGAGAAGGAAAAAAACCCGTATACCCAGCAAACCATCCCACCAACTCCATGCTTGCTAATTTTTCTCTGTAAAAGACCCTGCACAGGTGCAGAATAGCAAAAATATCAGACCCTCTTATTATTCATCTGCTCTGAGTTGTAGAAAAAAACCCTCAGCCACTTATATAGAAATAAGAAGCTCATCTGTCCGCTGGGTTGTTGCCCCCAAACTAACCATTATTTTATTCCTTGGGGTAACGAGTCATCTTTAAATCAACACCTGCTAACCTATGGTTACCAAGTGATGGGGAAAAGACTGAGACGGACAGTTACAGAAGCCAACTCTGGTAGCACTTCAAAGTGATGTCACTATATACCAAAGCCAATTCATCATAGGCATAAGAAAGACAGATAAAAACAAATAAATGACCACATGGCTTTTTTCGGGGGCCTCGAGATGGCTCTGTCAAAAAGCATCTAAGTCAGGGGTAGGTAACCTATGGCACATGTGCTGAAAGCAGCATGCGAGCTGATTTTCAGTGGCACTCACACTGCCCGGGTCCTGGCCACCGGTCCGGGGGGCTCTGCATTTTAATTTAATTTTAAATGAAGCTTCTTAAACATTTTAAAAACCTTGTTTACTTTACATACAACAATAGTTTAGTTATATAATATAGACTGATAGAAAGAGACCTTCTAGAAACGTTAAAATGTATAATTGGCACACAAAACTTTAAATCAGAGTGAATAAACAAAGACTCAGCACACCACTTCTGAAAGGTTGCCGACCCCTGATCTAAGTCAGTCAGGGCCATTACAGGCACTGTACAGACACACAGTAAGAGACACTCCCTGGCTTGAAGAGCTTGCAGTCTAAATAGATAAGATGGACAAAGGGTGGGAGGAGAAACAGGTAAAGAGAAGTGGAGTGACTTGCCCAGAGTCACGCAGCAGGGCAGTGGCAGAGCTGGGACTAGAATCCAGGACTCTGATTCTCTACTTTACAGCTGCAATGATTTGAATGAAAGGGAAGGATCCAGCACAATAGCAGCCCTTACCCCAAAGGCGGAATCCTTCACTACGACAGTGAGGTGTTCCACAGTGATTGGTCTCTTCTGTGCTCCTGCAGATGACCCTTCACCCACACACCAGGTTGTGTCATTACAGTTCATACATGACATGCCTCATTCTCTACGTAACTCATGATACATAGACAATGAGGAGGATCAGGCTCTTTTCCTGGACTCAGCTGATCTAGGATAGAGAATATTTCTGATTGCCCTAATTCTTTTTTCCCCTTTTATTTTTAATTTCTCCACTGGCTTTAATTAAGTTTGCGTGGTCTGAAGAGCCAGAATTATCAGGCTGTTCTAGAAGAAGGTGACCTTGGTTACCAAGTAAGTTCCCCAGAGCTCTCTCAGCCCTTAGCATATCACAACAATTTCTGCGTCACATTCCCCACAAGTTACTGCAATCTGTTTGCTAAAATATCCCATTCAAGTACATATAACCTTGTTATCTCATTACCAAGTTACTAACCATAATTGTTTGGGAAAAAATGATTTATGCCTGGAGATACAACTTTATTAACCACTTCCCAGAGAAGAAGTATAAACAGTGACTATGCACCTGGAATTCATATGGAAAAGCAGGGTAACTGTGCTTGACATTGCTATGAACTTGCATAACACAACAGCATGACCAGTGCTGAAGAGCAAAAGAATAAAATCATTCTAAACATTAATAATGGTTAAAATCATATTTAAACCCTACTACCTGCTGACTTAAGATATGACAGTGGTATCTCTAAGCGCTGAATAGCATCAGAGTGCAAATACACATCAGGATGAAGCTCAAGGAGAAAGCCTTGAATATAGCCACCACCTACATTGCTAAAGGACATTAAAAATCAGTATTATGAACTTAAAGTCATTCTGGCAGTGTATAGGCAACCATTCCAAAGAATGCAGAGTGGGTGTAATATGATCACAGCTCACAACCACAAAGGCTGGTGATGATGTTGCAAGGATTTCACAAGATGAGTAAGGGTGCAGTCTGTACAACTAGGAAACACACACTGATACAATGTCTGACAGATGGTTTTGCATGGAAAGAGCATGATCAAAAGCAGTGACAAACTTCTCAGAATGACTCACTACAACCAAACCCCCACATTAAAGAAGACACATAGCATTAGCATCTTCATAATGAAAACTTTACTTGCTAGAAAGGCTTCTGTTTCCCAGGATTGAGGTGGAGTAACATTGAGATGTTCAGCTGGCAACAACAAGCTTTCCTCTAGGTGGCATGCAGGTTTTAGTGAGCAAGAGTTACACACCTTTGTATTATCAGAGTACACCTAAGACTTCAAGGTAAAGAAGTGATCTCACCTGGTGGCATAGATTAATTGAATGACATTGGATCTTTGAGGGGCACTGAAGTTCTGATCTCTTCGTGATATATATAATATTCCTTCACCACTGATTGACTCCTGTCTTCAAGGTATGAAGGTCAATAGCATCAAAATCTACAAAGAGGTTCACCATGATGAAGATGGTCAACAGACTCTTATCTAATACTAAAATGATATATTTTTAAACACTGTCAAGAACAGTGACAATTACTGGGAACCAAGTCAAACGCAACCAAGGGGAGGCACTCCATCAAGAGCCTGCAACTCTTTCAGTCACACATTTCAGAGAGTCTATGCCAAAGCTGTTCATCCTCATGCACAAAGAATGCAACAAAACTCATGGCAGCAATCAACTGAAGATACAACTTGAGTCAGACAGTCTAGGTTAACTGGACTGTGTCAAAAGTTCAGATGGCTGATTCTTTATAGTGTCTTCAACCCCTGGGTCTCAATCATACCCCTTGAAACATGCCAAAATAAAGTCCTCATATGGAAGATGAGCAAATTCAAGGCACCTTACACATCCTTCTCTCCATTTCTCTCAATAACTTTAACTTCCACTGATGACCATTAAATCTTGGTAACCTCAGGGCACAAGAAATAGATGGGAATGGTGAAAGACACTAAAGAATCTTGTTGGACAGCTGATAATATCCACACTGGGAAAGGAGTTAGGTATGACTCAAAACCAATAGTCAGACCACAAAACCATTTCATTATTAGTGTCTGGGTCTTTGAAGTAATGGATGAGCTCTGATGTAGATATAAAAGTTGAACAGCTCCTGCAGATCCCTTAGAAAGTACTTGGCAAACACAGTTTAGCAAATAAGGCGAATGTGGACAGGTCAGCCAAATGGAAACAGATTTGCTAATAATAGTTTCCATTGTAACTGTTCAGCCACAGTCAATACTGACAATAAACCTTTCAGGACACATCTCACACAGAGAAACAAACTTTCTCTATTTCAGTGCATTATCTGAAAAAAAATTTCAAATTAAAATGGCTAAAGGACAAAGTATGTCCCTGTCCATACTGAGGGCAGAACTGTTCTAAAGTTATGTGTCTCCTCTTCCCTACCCCGGCCTCCTCTCCATAGAGAATATGAGTCTGCCACAGGTCTCAGCTCGAGTCTGGCTCTATAGCTCAAGCTGTAGATACTCATCTCTCTAACTCAGTAGGGTCCCTAGCTCAGTCAGTGTCAGCCAGCATGGCGGCTGTCCCATAAGTGGGGACTCAGCCTCAATTCATACTGCTGTTGGCCTCAGCTGCTTAGAAAGAGCTTCCTCTCTTTAGAGGAAGTAGGTAACCAATTGCATAAAGGAGGCACATCTGTTACAGCTTCAAGCTACAGAGCTTGGCCTTTCAGCTCAAGCTGAAGAAACATGCTTTAACTCTGGAGGTTCCTGGTGTGCTGACCAAGACGGCAGCTTGCACACTAGCTACAAGTAACCCAGTGGTTCCTGGCAGCACTCTCTAGCACCGTTTCTCAGAAATAGACTACAGATTTCACACTAGGCGCCCTACAACATGGTTCCATAGTGTGGTTCTCAGACAGACAATACATGCCTACCCTGGGCAGGGAAGCTTTGCTAGAATCCTGCTAAGCAACAATCATATTCAAACATACATGTTGCCAGCAGTTTTGTTTCCATCATGGGCACAATCTCTCTTCCACTAATCTGGAGTCAAAAGAGTATAGAATGACTTTATTACCAGGGCTTGAGGAATAATTCTGAGTTTGAAAAACAGAAAACCAATTCCATAGCTAAGATCAGACTATACTTAGAGATGTCCTCTACTCATTAGTCTTATTCAGAGAGCTCAAGCAGAAGTCCCTGATCAATGGATACAGATTTGAAGTGACGAGGCTACCTGAGTGCTGTCTCAGGTAAATTATCTTTTCATTTTGCCTGGTGCCTTTGTCTCCTGATGCTATCTGTGTGTGGAGCTGGGGAGTGGGGAAGGGGTCAGGTTCTTCCCGCAAGGATTTTATGCAGAGACAAGTAAAGGAGGTTGACAGGATTTTTCAGCTAAACATTCTTGATTATCTCCTAGTGTTAGGTCCCAAACATTATCTTCCCTGTGCAACATGTTGATATGTTTGACATCTGTAAAAAAAATATGGTCAGACCTACGTAGATTACATTTCAAAAAGTCATTTTTTAAAACATCTGTTTAGAAGTGTTAAGGCCCTGCTGAAAAACTCACACAGAAGTGGGCAGCATGCCATATTCCAAACAATGGAATCTACAAACATCCTCTCAGGACATCCTTACGTAAAATTCCCAAAGAGGAATGAATTAACTGCACTTACCTAAATGCATGATGGTAGCAGCAGGTATAATAAGAAAGTCAGTGTTTGGCCACATGTTTGTGGCGAGCAGTGGCAAGTTCATCTTGTGGCAAGAGTCATCTTCAAATAAATTGCAGTTACTGGCAATTCCACCCTTGCCCTGTGATACATAATTCTATTCACATCATGTTGTAAGATGTTCTATAAAATGCCTCACTACCAGTCCCATCATGTCAAGTAAACGGGGGGAAAGAAGAAATCATGGATGACAGAGCAGTATATTTTTTCTTCTATTGCCTTTCCCTGCTGAATTCTCTCCAGATTCACTCACTCTATCCATGTTTTTCTCTAGTTCTCCTTTTGTTCACCTCTTCTTTTCAGCATCTCTGCTCATTATTTATTCCTATTAACTACCTGGAATTGTAAATAGCAATGACATGTTCCTCACATCTCTAGCAAACATGTGGTCCTCAGTGGACATCTTTAATAACTTATGGATGTGAAATATCATTCTCTCTCATGGTGGTTGTCTTGAAGGGTTTTTCCCAATTTAATGGCATAATAATTTGCAACTAGTTAGTATTACATAATTGACAGTAACTAAATTCTAGTTAAAAAAAAAAAAAAGAGAGAGAGACCACATTTAAAAAAATCACACAACCCCCCCCTCAACCAAGTGTATTGTGGCTCTGTTCCTATATGCTATCAAATTATAAGCCCCCTACTTAGGATTCCTGGGTTCGTGCTATGGAATGGGTTTATTGTTATCCTCAGTACACCCACTGAAATCCCCCTGGTAATTCATGGGGATGAATTAAAAAAGACTTGACTTACGAAATGACTGTCATACACATCTTGGATCACAGAGCACTTGTAAAAATGCGCCTCAGGTTAACCTGAGCTGTGAATTTGGCTTTTCTGTCTAGTAAGGAGGACAGCAGGATTTCCTAGGGATATTTTAAGAATTCCCAATAAAATTGTTGGGTAAAGACTGTTCCAGTTTTCAGACCTGTATTCGAAGTAAATGTGATTCCCATGGGATGGAAGACAGATGTTTCTCTCCCACACATCCCCAAACATGCAAGTTTATTTTGTATTGCCTCTTTCCACAGCTCTGTCTCCCTGATAGTGTTTTAAAGAATTAAGCATTACCATGAAAAAGCTGAAATAAGAACTGAAAGTCAAGAAAGAGTGAGAAATTATGAGATAAAGGAGAGACAATGGGGCAAATTCTTAGCTGTTGTAAATGAGTATAGACATCAATGTTGAGAATCTAGCCCACCATTTGAATATAGATGGAAAATCCATGAGGCAGAGAAATACAGAAGGATCTTTGAGATGGCAGGAGTTGTGGAGACCAAGTGTCTAAAATTGGGAGAGTAGAGAGGAGGCCTGTGCTAGTGGAACGGAGGGAGGCAAGGAGAAAGGGAGCAGGCTATGCAGCAGACTGGAACAAGGAATGCCATTCTGAACTGGTTCATGAGTTGAACGGAGAGTCATTTAAGGACGTGGGAGATGGTACTTGTATATTTAGGTGAGACTCTGGCTGACACCATTCTGCATATGCTGGAGTCTGGAAAACTTGGGGAAACCCAAGTAGAAAGAAATTGCATTAGCAAAGGTGGGAAGACATGAAAGCAACCACTGATGAGGATTTTGGCAGAAGTGAGTCAAGACACTGGCATACATAAACAATGTGGTGGAGGGAGTGACGGACATAAGAGATGCAGGAGGTGGACTATGTTTCAAGTTCAAAGAGGAGGCCAAATTTATAGGGAGTGGCAGCAATTGGGAGATTTGAGCAGAGAAGGGAGAGAGTGGAAAAGACATTATAGCTAGGATGTTCCTCTGGCCTGAGAAATACACCTCTACCCCAATATAACATTGTCCTCGGGAGCCAAAAAGTCTTACCACATTATCGGTGAAACCGCGTTATATTGAACTTGCTTTGATCCACTGGAGCAAGCAGCCCCGTCCCCTCGGAGTACTGCTTTACCGCGTTATATCCGAATTCGTGTTATATCAGGTCGCATTATATCAGGGTAGAGGTGTATTTAGATGGTGTTTACTGAAAGATATTTTTTACAAATTTGGAATGAGATTTACAGTTGAATTGATCAGTGTACAAGTGGCCCTTACGAATAAGGATGGGGATAAGATGACGAAGAAGAAGGTAATTAAACCAGGCAGGGAAATGAATCTGGTGGGACTGCATAGAGGAACGCATCTTAGCACAGATGACTGCCATCAAATTCAGAGACAGAGCTGTTTGACAGAGAGGTATGAAACCTTAACAAGGGGTAACCAGAGATGAAAGTGGTCCAGGAGGAGGGACTGGCCCACGTCAAATAATTCCATTTGAAAAGCATTTTAAGTGCTCCCATTATGTTTCACAGGTCAAGACTCTTCACTAAAAATTGGCCAAACTGGTATAAAAATGTTTAAGTACCTGAGACATAAAGGTTTTGGAGGCCCATGATTTGATGTTAGGGGTTATAATCAACTGTCCTGGCAGATCCTTTGGACAATTTCATTCTGAAAGGAGTCATTTCTGAAAGTAATGTCCCCGCTGCACAGCAATCACAGGTGGGTTATTGCTAATTGGAGATGTTGTGATGTCACTTCTGAAAATGCTACTTCCTAGGCATAGCACTTCAAGGAGCAATATAAAATCAAGCTTTTCTCAGCATATAATTTGCTCTTCCTACTAATCCTTCAATCAACAAGGACATCCAAGCATAATCAGGATACTGTATTGTATCAGGGTACTGCCTTGAACAAGTTGCCTATGTCTTATGGATACCGTTATTACACAATAAATAAATGCAGGGAAAACAGTTGAGCTACAAGTGGAAAACAAGGAATGCATAATGTCAGGAGGAAACTAGCACACTTGCTTAGCCATGCCTGACTGATAAAATGGTGTGAACACATTTGTAAATGAGCTAAAATGCCTCCAGGATTTCACATTGTGGTTACATATCTGCCTCCTTGTTCACTTTGGCAAAGTAACAGGCTCTCACATTTCAACTATACCATCATAAAGAGACAGGAAGCACATGCAGTGAGTGAGGCTTCATTCCCCTTTCCATTCAGAATTTGGTAAATCGCTTTTGCCGTTCCCTTCCCTATTTCCAGTCCCCTTCCATATGTTTAAATTGTAAATACTGGAAGGACTCTTTGGGTTTGTCTCAAGCCGGCTTCTGTTTCTGCATGCCTATGTGTGTATGCACAACAAAGTGAGAGCAGAAAAGTGGGTGTGCACCTGCTTGTATGGGCAAACACTCATTACCACGTGCAAACTGGAAGGTGTGGACATCTTGCTTCCAATTTTCATGTGAAAAGAAAGAACGGAAAGACAGAATTCTTTCGAAAGATTGCAACCAGGGCTCAATTCTCCTTTGTCTGGCTGAAGTCAATAGATGTTTTATACCAGACGTCAGTGGGAACAGCATTGGGCTATATTACTGCTCCATTCCACATGCAAAAGAACTAGTCACTTTGCTTAATGTGCCAGACAAGCCTCTTGTGTCTCCTTTCTCAGTCAGTAAAAAAAAATTCCATAGGCTATTTGCTACTTGAAAAAAGACAAAGTCAACATCTTTACTTTTCTGTCCCAGATGACAAGAGTTGCATTGACAAGCAACCTCTTCAGCAAGAAGGTTTATTAATGCTGCCTCAATTTGGTTGATGATGTTGATGATGTAATTAACAAAGTTCTATTATGTTTTATTGATGTTAAGCATATGTCAATTATAAATGGGACAGGATGTATTTACTTGTGCTTCATTCTTCTAGGAGGGCTGTGAAATCAGAGTCCAATCCTGGACAGAGGATAAAAACTGCACCTTTTATAATTGCAATAGTATCCAGATGTTTCTCTGTAACATGAATGAAGGTGATGAAAGCAGTTAACTGGTACTGAGCGCACATGCTCTTAGCACAGGTGGGACTTGCTCCCAGTTCCCAGTGCTACAGCCAAATGTGCATTAGCTGATTTAGCAAAAGAAGGGTCCAGATGATGTAAAAGCTAAAAATGTGTAGATTTGGGTGACATTTCCTGATCATCAGGTTTTCAAGTAAGTCAACCAAACAGAACAAATTCAGACTATTATTTAAAAAAGTAAACCAAGTACAAATCCACCAGCCAGATCCTATTAAAAACCACCTATGCACATCTGAGCATGTTCACCTCCAACAGCAGCAGAGGGTGCTTAATACCTTATCAAGAATGCGTATCAATTGTAGAGAGTGATAATTTTGTCCTGTACTAGCACATAAATAATCCCTAACATCTTCTTGTTTTGACCACATATCTAAATACTGAAACAAATGCCTGAGATTTATACTCTCTTAACAATCCCTGTTGTGGTAGATTAGGAAAGAACGATTTGATAGGGTCAGTAAGTTGTGCCAACCAACCCGATTTCTATTAACTTTTCAAAAGTATCTAAATAAATCCAGTTGATCTGAGTTGCCATATAACACAGCCTGTCTCTGAAATAATACATGAAGTGTGGATGGTAGATTATGACATTCTGCACTTGCTCCCAATGGCCCTATAACAGGTAAAATTGAATTTGTATTCCTCTCATAAATCCAGCCTTTTCAAGTTTAGTTAATTATTGTTATTTGTATATAGCTGGTGCCTACGAACACCAGTCAAAGGTTAGGTGATGGATAGTCATATAATAAAGAAGATGGTCCCTGCCCAGAGAATTCACAGGCTATATGATAAATATTTTTTCTATTTCTAATGATATCAAGCTGAACTTTGCTATTCACATTTGGAGTCCTGCTGAGAAAAAAGGTTGTTTTTGAGGACTACCCCAAGGCTACATCCCCTCAGCTAGTTATGCAATCAAATTATAAACTACATTAGAGTGTGCTCGGTAACTAAGCATTCTCTAGCTCATCTAAATAGATCATGATAGTAACACTTACTGTTTGTTTTATCCACTCTACCCCATTAATAGCAGCAGACAAATGTTTGTCCTCTTTTTAATCATATGTGGACACGAGGTTATTCTAATAGGACATGGAGCTTCTATGTAATAATCTAAGAATATTGATATGTAATAATTTTATGAATAGTGCATGTGACCTGGTCAGTGAGGTAAAGTTTCTATATAGTTACATTGGTGATCACCCAGCCTTTACCAGAACTCTAGATCTACCAAAAAAAAAAAAAAAAAAAAAAGCATATTTTTTCCCCAATTTCAAGCTGTTACTGGAAAAAAAAAAAAAAAAAAAAAGGTTGTAAATCATACTACCATAGGTTTCTGATACATCCAGCTCCTGATGGTGCTGCAAAAGTCATAGGAGACAGCCTTTCTGCTGCTATTTTGACACTTCCAAATCCAGTGCCAGCCAGAATCAGAAAGTGCAGATGCATATGTAATTAAGTAATAACACCGGATAAAAGCTATTCACAGTTTCCTGAAGACAGAAAAGTGTTTCTGCTCAAGTTTGGTTTGCCTTTGAGCAACAGTCTGACTTACCATACAAAGCAAAAAATACTTTTTCAAGAACATTATTGGGTCAGATCCTCAGCTGGTGTAAACTGGCATGGATCCACTGAGGTCAAAGAGTTGGGCCAAAGTTTGTAATTACAAGAACCTTAGCTGAACAGCAGTTTTATGATGGAGACCCATTGGGTTGTTCTGATAAATGTTGTTTATTAGGGGTTTTCTTTTGGGGGGCTGAGGGGAAGTTAAAATTAATATGAATGTAAATATTGCTCTTCTGAGATTAAACCCACAATCCATTTAAGGTCACTAGACATGTTACTGATCATAGCAAGCGTTATTGCTGGCATCAGGATTATGTATTGAGGCTGCCCCTGTTGCAAGACAGATTTTTAAACATTTTAGACACATGACAAACATTTAGCAAATCACATTTTTAAAGTGAAGCTTTGTGTTTATTAAAAAGAGTTCTGAACCAATACATTTCTATCCCCCTCCAAACACACTTGTTTAAAGGTACCAGGATAATAGAAATAAAAACAATTCTCCTCTTATGCCACTAATTTTCAAAGGCCAAGTGTAAATTTGTACATTTGAGATATTACTGATATTGGTAGAAACAAACACAAATGCAATTTCAACTATCTTGATGCAAAAGGAAAGTTATAGACATTTCTTGTCCCTTGTTATGACACCATACTTAACTATTTGTCCATGATTGTGCCATGCGCATCAGGAAAAATTCATCTGAAACAAATGAACGATGCAATAATTTTAGAAGCTCTGCAGTTGCCTCATTTCAGATCTGTGTTCCAGAATGAGTTGGGTTATGTTTATACTTTATAGCCAAAGTTTGAGGCAGTGTCTGTTGCCCTCTCTGGAAGATAAAGTTTTTATGCTGTTGCACCTGTTGAAAGGGACTGAGAGCTTTTTACACTTAGTTGGCTCCAAGCCAACAATACCCAATGAAGTCTTAGAGAACTGGAAGAAGGATGCTTAGACAAAGACTATGGTGAAAGCTGAGAATACATAGTGGGATGCTGCTAGGATAGAGGCATTTCCTCCAATTGTTCTAGCTCCGGCTCTTTAGTGTTGCCACCTATCCCTCTTCTCATCATTTCTCTCTCATAAGGGCTTTTTCCAGTTACAGCTGGTGTTCCTTCCAATCAAAGGTGCATCTATAAAACTGAAATGCCAAACTCCTGCTCTCTCCTGACTGACATTCATTTAGCAGACTGTAAACAGCTGGAGTATCAAACTTTAGGGCCTGGATTATATGGGGACTTTCACAAATATTACCTATTTATACCTCAATATATTAACAAGCTGATTACCATGAACACCTGCAGTGATCACTAATATTAACTTCCCAACTACCTTAGAGAGCTAAATAATCTTTACTCACTATTTCCAATACTCTGGTTATTTTCTGTAGTAATAATAGTGACGTACAGGGAACAGGGCACATAGTGAAATTACCTGGTCTCTTTACTTAAAGCAAAATAGACAGGTTTTAACTGTGCCCCTGTACCCAGACATAGCACTAACTCAAATATTCAAAATAATTTAAAAAACAAACTAACTAATTATCCCTCTTCAAAAATACAGGCCAATTCTTTACATTCTTCCTGCCCACCACTCAGAAGCAACGGGGTATTGTCTGGAAACACTAGATCACACTCCCTTGGGGCTCACTCCTCCCCCCCGCCCCCCGGGAAGTACTCGGAGGCCTAATTCTTCATTTCCCTGTACCTTGGTTGTCTAGTATTTGGCGCTTATTGTGCAATGATGGCAATAACCAGCAAAGCAAGGCAATGAAGACCCTCCCCCCCTCCCCGGTATTGGGTCAGTGACTTCACTTGGGTCAGGCCAAGGATCTTGGTAGCCCTTTGAGTTGCAATTAATTTAAACTACCAGAAGATATAAACTGTTTCAACTCTGCCAAACACAAATAAATGAGGTGGGGAGGGAAACAACATGTCAGACTTCTTGTGTTCTATTCCCATCTCTGCTACAGACACATTGTGCGGCCTTAGGCAAGGCTCTGAAACTCTCTGTGGCACGGTATCTCCACCTGTAATCAATACATTTACCTACTTCACAGGAGCATTTTGAAGCTTAATACATCAGTGTCTAAATAAAAAAAAATCTGTGAAAGCCTTAGTTAGAGGACACTACAGAAAGTAAATGTACAGTATTCAAAGGGGCTGGGTTTTTTGGTGCTTAAAAAGTTGTGTGTGTTTCTGTTTAAAACCCTGATGAGTTTAAGACTGTTTTATGGCCAGGGTGAGGTTAGGTTGTATAGATGTAAGAACTGTATTTTACTGAATGTTAATCCTCTGAGAGGCCAGATCACTCACTTCTGTGACCAAACCTCTAGTGAGGTGCGATGGGAAGGAAAGATCTGGGAGGTTTCCATCATGGAGTTTCTTGCAAGCAGATCACTGTTCAGGGGCTGGCCTTGTCTTCTTCCCTGTAGGATGAGCAAAGAGGTTCAGCCCATAAAGCCCCCAAAATAAGTCCTGAAGCATATAAAAAGATATTGCTTCTTCACTTTGTCCCTCTTCTTCTTCTCCCCAGGTGCTTTGTGACCATCACCTTCCTTTATCTTCTCCAAACCCAGAGCCTCAAACTAGAACTCTCACCCTCAGCACTTGTTTCACAGTCCATTCACCCAGGTTGGAGAACTCCAGTTCCACCTCTCTCTTGACTCTCAAGGCCAAAAGCAGCGTTGCCCAGCAGGTATGTAAGGGGCAGGTCCCAGGTTGTTATCCTGCCTTCAGCAAAGCGGGATGGTGGTGGGGCAGCAATCTCCTCTATTTTCTTGAAGTCTCTTGGGTCTTTGTTGAGGCACTGGCTGGTCACTAATCCTATCATCCATCTCAGGGGAAGACAGGTGCTTTTATCAAGGAGAGTTGATCCAACAGGTCTTCTAGAAACACCAAGCAGCAGCACACACAGGCAAGGAGGAGAGGAAGAGTAGTAGGAGAGAAAAAACTTATCTTGCTATTTGTGTATGACTGGTACTCCCTAAATTTCTTTAATTTTTTTCTTAAAAGCATGACCTTGCAACATCATTAAATATGAAAAATATCTGGGGAATCGGAGCAGGAAGAATTTGACCTTTTTTTTTTTTAAATGACCATATATTACATTGCTCTTCTTTTAAAATTGTAGACTGTCAATATCTATGGAAAGTCAATCAGCTGTTAGCTTCTTTCTGTTGTTTATTATTTCCTTGCTCCAAAAGCATACTTAATGCTTTTTTGTAATAATCTGTCACTTGCAAATCAGTCAGAAAAAATATTTTCATTAAATATACCTGAGCAGACATTTATTTATAAGTCCAGGAATTACTAAATGTCATAAGGCTACAAGAAAGTGTATTTCCTTTTAGGATCAAAGATTTTAATTAGATAAAAAAAACATTGTTGTCGTCTTTCTTTGGAAATTTTCAAGACACTGTGTCATGAAACATATTAGGATTGTAATCATACATGAACTAGGTATTATAGGAAGAAAACAGTAGCAACGCCCATCTCAACAACACCATAATTCTCGAAGTTAGCTGCTGACCAAGCCCATCTCAAACCTAGTGGATTAGAAAAATATATATGCCAGAGCACTCCTTCTGGGCAAGTCTCAAGGGTTTTTGTCCCTTCCTAGAATATTTGTGGGAACATAGGGGTGAATTTTTTGTTTTTCAGTGGGATGGGATGGCATTGTGGATCTGTGTTTTTCTTTCCTGGCAACCACCCAATAAATTGGCTTTTTACCTCTAACATTTGTATATTTAAACATATCATCCATGCATAACATTTCTTATAAGAACAAATGGATAAGAGTATTTTTTTTAAAAAAACAAGTGTACACACAGCTTTCTAAAGCAGATGAACATAGTTTAGTCACCTTTGGCCTGAGACAGAACATTGAAAATTTCAACTCAGGCATAGGCCTCCATTTCAGGAAAGCACTTAAGCAGATGCTTAAGTCCTTTTGACTTTTAGTGAGGCTTAAGCACACATTTAAGTGCTCATTCTGGTAGGGGATTCTTAATTTGTTATGTTCTACCGATAAAGGGAAATTGAAACTGAACTTCAACTACAGGGCGTGCTATTCACCTTCTCTATAATATTGTGTTAATTGTTCAGAGGCCTAATAAATGATTTATTATTATTTTATATGCAAAATTAATTCATTACACTTTTTATTAAAAGACTCAAAACATTTTCATAATTTTTGCAGACTCAGAAATGTGACTTTTTTGGGAAAATGCATCGTAGACGTTTCTGTGAAGGTTTGCAGCAGCACAAGTGATAAAGACATTACCAGCAGCCAAGTTTCCATCCAACCTTTCATTTCTGAGTAATTTCTGCAATGAAGAGTGAAGTGTAATAGACATGAAGGAATGTGGCAATCCATTTGTTTTATTTCTATTAAATTATTGCTGATTGCAGGTTTGGGGGATGTGTAGGTGAAGTTGGCTGATTTATTTCAGTTTGGTCAGGAATGCTTTTTCAAAACACCTTTAACCTTTTTCTTCCAAACAGTTAATTTGGGTCACTACTTTTGCACTGAAGTTTTGATTGTTAGAGGAAATACTTCTGCATACTTTTGCTCTGTTGTAACAAAGGCAATATGTTGTGGGCCACATGCCAACAGATTTTAACCACAGACTAAGGGAAGAGAGACAGATTAGTCTGTGGTGGTCCTATAATCATAGTTTCTCAGTATAATTTTTCTAATTGCTTAGCGCAAGTATTCACCATTAAAGTGGTTTACAGCATATACAGGGTGTACCCATGCTAGTACTGGAACACACCATACTCTTTCAGCTGCATTCCTCTGTTCTCTGGCAAGTGTTCTGTAACAAATTTGATCATAAACTAAAAACCACTGTAAAATGTCCAGCCAAATGATATAGTTTTAGTTCTTCAGCAAGTTCCGTACTTCACTATTCAGCAGCTTTCAAATAAATCTGGTCAAGATAGAGACGAATTGAACAGAGAGAGATGGATGTAGTTGGAGATGGGAAATTTACTCCAAAGCACATTAAGGACATAGCTTCTATTCCTCGTCCACCAGCTTTTGGATGAGAGAAAGAAGGTCTTCCTGCCAGAGTAGGATTGTTCCCATCCATTTTCTAGTGGTTTGTGCAGTCTGGTTTTAAAAGGCTCAGACAAAGAAGCCTCCTCCAATTCCCTAGAGAAACTATTTCATATCCTAATAAATCTCACTGCTAGGAAGGTTTTCCTGATATTCTGGGTAATTTTTTCCTTTCTTAATGGCATTCCATGCAACAGCGAAAAAGAAAGACACTGAGCATATTTGTGCTGTAGGGGTATTTGCCTAGAAGGTGTTCCTTACTCCTCAATAGCTGCAACTACAGGAAAAGGATCAGCCAACACGGGAGCATCACTCACCCCTCCTGCTCTGCCTGCCCTAGCAGCCTGAATGGCATGAGAAATTAAAGCCCCTTCCCACTGGGTGCTCTCGTCATTCATTGTAATTGCCAGTCTCTTGGTCCTGTCAAAGCTGCACCACGAATGACACACCTTGAACGTTTCTGAGTGAGTGTTCCCTGACTGGAGTCAGCTGTGCTGGGCATGGAACTCACTCCTCCTCGCAATCCATTTCGCTTTGTCCTGCACTTTTCAAAAGCAACTGAAAGGTTTGTTTTCTGCCACACACACTTTCAGCATGACTATATTGGCCCTCTGTTTATTATGTTCCTTTCCAGTCCCTTTCTCTCCCCTTAATAAACTGTTATGTTTGTACTTCGGTGGCATTTCATTGTACTGCATTTTATTTGATTTTGCAGCATAGCATTCTCTAAACTCCAGACACCAGTTCCCTGCTCAGAGTCCCTATAGGTGGAGGAAGCTGGAATTTGACAGTGAGGAGTTGGATGCTAAGAGATCCACACCTTCCTCCTTTTGGGGCACCAAAGAACAATAACTTTAGGTGTAAAACGAGTTAGCATTTACAGGAGGCCAAATTACTTCTCCTCTGCTTCGCATGCCCAGGCCAAATTCAAAGGGAACTGGCTGAGACTGGTGAAATGTGCTCAACCAGGGTGCATTGTGTTCCTTTGGGGAATGGATGGTTTGGCATCCCTCGTAACTTAATCAGCTTCACATCTGAAAGACAACCTCTGCTCATGATTCAAGTTCCCATATGCAACCTGGCCCAGTAAGACTGGGATGTGAAACGAGAGGACTAGAGAGCTTTGGGCTGTAGATTAAGCCATTTGCTTCCCACTTCATAAATTCAAAGGCTATGAGAGGAGCAGAGACTACAGGTGATGGGGAAAGAAATTTCCCTCACCAAAGTGTCCTGTGTCAGCATTTCAGGGTATGACATTTTGGGCAATAGCTTCATTTCCCTTCCGTTTAATGATTCTCCCATCCCAGATTCCTCCTGTGATCTAGATCTGCATCACATACCCATACTGCTGATTTGATTTTCATGCAGAATTTACTTGGGAAAGTGCACACAAACCCCTCAGAGAAGTGAACGTGTTTTGTATAAACTAGCAAACATGCAAATCTAATCAGGGTCCCGCTCCCGCTGACTGAGACAGTGGTAACACCAAGGCTACTGTCGTCATCTGGGGCGGTGAGTTAGCTGGTACAGACACTATTTGTTTAGAGTTTATAAATTACAGATGAGCTCCAGGGCAACCTCTTTGAGAAGCCTCCAACCAGAAGAGACAGACAGAGACATCATTGCTTGAGTCCACCTGCTTCTCCAACTATCACCCTCTCGCCAAATTTGATAAAGTCCTGATTCAGGACAGAATTTAATCATATGTATAATCCCACATTTAAGTGCTGCCCTTCATCAGGATGCTGATTTGCTTGGGGCCTGAATATGCTATATACAACCACTGCCTGGATTTCCTCCATGATGTTCGCAAGAAACTGGCCAATCAGCCACAGTTAAGTTGAGGAGCAGTGGCTATGTCTTTTTTAATTAAAAGACGCACCAATATGTATAAACAGATGAATACAAATGACTTTGATTGCAAGCCTCTCTTTCTTCTACTTCCTAATGTTGTGTGTCTAAGCACTTTAATCCACGGACAGTGACTTCCTATGCGTATAGGCAGTGCCTTGCACAATGTAGAGGCTAAGAAAATACAAACAAATAATAAAATAAAATAATAAACATTCTTGATACAGAAAGCCTTAGCTATATATTATGGGTGATACAAGTAGCAATGTCTATAGTTAAGGTGGCCCAACACTTCTCATTATAAGTACTGATTTCAGTTCCTTTATAACTGGTTTTGGCAGAAATCTGTTTTTATTTTTTATATTTTGATGGATAATATCTATGTTTAATCTTAATTTTTTAAATTATTATTTTAATTTTAATTTTTGTCTATTTAAAAGTTCTTGTTTGCAGAAAATTTGGGGGAGGGGATCGTACAATTATCAAATAAGAGTAGATGTTGAGATTCAAAAAGTTAAAGCTTTATAGACTGTTAAAACACAAATTTTCAACATCATGTCAAAATAAACAAAGGAAATATTCTTAAATCAAATCTCACTGGTTTTTGCTATTCATTCATTAGGTCATTTGTAACAAGCCTAAGTCATAACTGGTTGGAAAACCATTCCCAGAAAGTAATTATCAGTGGTTCACTGTCATGTTTGAAGGGCTTAATGAGTGAGGTCCTGCACGGATCAATTCTGGGTCTGGTTCTGTTCAATATCTTCATCAATGATTTAGATAATGACATAGAGAGTACACTTATAAAGCTTGTGGACAATACCAAGCTGGGAGGGGTTGCAGTGCTTTGGAGGATAGGATTATATTTCAAAATAATCTGGACAAACTGGAGAAATGGTCTAAAGTAAATAGGATGAAATTCAATAAAGACAAAGTATTCCACTTGGGCAGGAACAATCAGTTGCACACATACAAAATGGAAAACGACTGTCTAGGAAGGAATACTTTGGAAAGGAATCTGGGCGTCATAGTGGACCACAAGCTAATTCTGAGTCCACCCTGTAATACTGTTGCAAAGAAAACAAACATCATTCTGGGATGTACTAGCAGGAGTGTTGTAAGCAAGACACAAGAAGTAATTCTTCCGCTCTACTCTGCACTGATTAGGCCTCAACTATAGTATTGTGTCCAGTTCTGGGTGCCACATTTCAGTAAAAAAAAGATGTGGACAAATTGGAGAAAGTCCAGAGAAGAGCAACAAAAATGATTAAAGGTCTAGAAAACATGACCTATGACGGAAGATTGAAAAAAATGGATTTGGTTAGTCTGGAGAAGAGAAGATTGAGACCAGACAGGATAACAGTTTTCAAGTACATAAAAGGTTGTTACAAGGATGCAGGAGAAAAATTGTTTTTCTTAAGCTCTGTGGATAGAAAAGAAGCAATGGACTTAAATTGCAGCAAGGGCGGTTTAGGTTGGACACTGGGAAAAACTTCCTAACTGCTAGGATTGTTAAACACTGGAATAAATTGTGTGGGGAGGTTGTGGAATCTCCATCATTGGAGACCTTTAAGAGCAGGTTAGACAAACACCTGCAGGGATGGTCTAGATAATATTTAGTCCTGCCTTGAGTGCAGGGGACTGGACTAGATGATCTATCAAGGTCTTTTCCAATTCTATGTTTCTATAAAAGACTAGATCACTGGATTTTTATGCTAATAAGGTCTCAAGCAGCATTTTTCTTACTTCATTTATCTGTAAAATTTGATTATTATCATTGGAAATATTTTTGTTAGCTTATGTATGTGCAATGGAACAGACATTTATCAACATTTACTGATAGAAAACCTAATCCTTCCAAGCCTATTTATAACTTTGCAAAACTTTAACCATGTGTCTGAAATTGAACATTCCACATATCTGAAGTTAGGGGAAAATACACTGTTTTGCCTTGGTTAAACCATTTCTTTGAAAAGCTCTTGCACCTCCATGTTTTGGAGCACAGCTTGTCTTTGTGTCAGGGATGTGCCTTTTGCTATTCCTGTGAAAAAAATGCCCAACTTTGGCCCATTTAAAAGCCCTTGACAAATCTCAGTTTGCACATGCTCAGTAGAAGTTTGTTAGAGTTTGACAGCTAAATTCCCTGAAGATTATCGCTGAACTGAGTATATTTCAGCCCTGGGACGAAGGAACCGAGCAGGACTTTTTCTGCTTTTGTTGTTCCAAGCCACTGTGACACCCAGCATGGGAACAGAGAGCAGGGAAACTGTCTCTCCTGTGCTCTCAGTTCTCCCCCTGCTGGTGCGCAGGCAGCAGGGAGGAGGAAGCTGGCTGATTCACATACAGAAGGGAGAAAAGCTGGGACTTTATCCAGTTCTGCTACATCCAAAAGGTCAGTTTGAATCCAGACTCGTCACTGAGGTGTCTTTCTTAAAGCTACATCTGGGGTGATCAGGCTTAAGAGTAGGGGGAGTGGGTTAGGATGCATCATAACTACAAAGTACACAATTATAAATCAGATCATATACATATCTAAGACAGACTAACACATGCACATTACCTTCTACATTGTATCACATGCTTTATGATTGGCTTTACTAATTTTGTGAACCAATCCCTGTATAGATCATGAGCTAGCCATTCACTACAAAGCATGCTAATAAGCAAAGATGCAACTGCACGTTTATCAGGCATTAAACATTTCTTATTATTATTTCTTTATCTACGAGCTATACATTATTTACAAGCCACTTGTGGTGACTTCATGCTTTGTCCACTGTTAACCTCTGTTCCCTTACTTCTGTTGTCTTTCATTATTCATGCAAGGCCTACAGTGGGAAAAGGGAATAAAAAGGGACAAGGAGGATGGGGGCCTGAAGACTGTTTCATAACACATACATCCACGGGGGCCAACATTCTTTTAACATAGTTTTTGGATGCATGTGTTATATGTATAACTTCTGTACCACATAGATCCATGCAGATTCGACACCATAGCTAAAATAGCCAAACGTACAGAAGTTACGCAGAATATGGTGAGCCTTTGGTAGGTTGTTTGTTTCCATTTAACAGCCAAGAATATGGTATGCTTATTCTAAGTATATTCCAGAGCTACTTTATTTAAAACAGTACTGATCTTCCTTCCTCATGCCCTAAAGCAATGCTTGTACAGAGCCAGGGCAAAAACCCTGTTTGAAGCATTGCAAATGAAAGGCACTTCAAAGAATATGCAAGTACAATAGGTTCCCTAGTGTAAAACTTTTTGTATCTATGTAATCACTTTTTGCTCCCTACTTCAGTTCTCCTAGATCCGCATCCAACCTCAGCCCATCTCCCTGGTGAATTCTTGTATGTTCCTCTACCCATTCTAGTCTTACAAACCTGTGTGGATCATTTGATGAGCATGTGTCATCTTATCAGTATATTGGATACATCAGGTCTGTGCCTATGGATTTATTTCCATTTGGATAAGGGATAATGGTGAGCGGTACCAGAATGTAATTTTACCGTCTGAAAGTGCTGCAAGACTCAGACTGAAATTCCACGCCCTCATGCAGGCAAAAGGTCACTCCTTTCACTGCTCCACCACTTTGTGTTTTTAGGCACAATGTCATAAATAGTGGGAAACTTGAAGAAGCCTGCACAATTTTCCATAATATCACTTTCCCCTCCATATGAGAACTATTGCATACCTACGCAGGTTTGGTAAACCACACAGAACAAGGGCTGATTATGAAAAATAATTCAGTAGCGTAAAAGAAGAGGGGATTCATTTTATCCTGTTCCAAGGCAAAGCAAGTTTAGCCGCTTTTTCAGTGCAAATGTTGAGAGCATTGTTAATGGAACTTCACATATGATCTTCCCTGCTGTATTGTGGTAGTGTCACTTGAGATTGTCCATGTGAATAGGTTTTTCTTCAGTCTCTTCCTCTTAGAGTCTCCTCCCATAAAAAGCTATGTACATTTCATTAGTTATTTATCTCCACCACCTCCTAGCTGAATTTTTCCACTGGACAAAGCTTGGAATATTGTTGTGGACAAATAATATCTTTCCAGTCCACTGCTGGAGCACAACCTCCTCGCAGGCTAGCTTAGTGAGTGCATTTTGCTAACAGCGTTGAGAGCATAATCATTAACTTGTTTAAAGATAAACGCTGTGAAGCAGAAGATGCTTATCTCTGTTTTGCCTCTTATCAGCAGTTACTCCTCACCTCCAGACTACATGCAGAATGGAGGTGTGGAGCCAAGTTGTCCACAAATGTTAACAGCTGTGCCTGGTTATACCAGGCATACCAAAGACCTTGTCTTCTCTGAGCCCTGCCCTTTGGGTGTGCTATTTACTTTCCCCAACTGTGTCTTCAAGGGAAACTTTCATCGGGGGAGAAACTAAACCATGTCACACCAGAGAGAAGAAGCTTATGGGAAAAGCTGTATACAATATAATAGATAACTTCTCTCAGGCCAGGGGTCAGCAACCTTTCAGAAGTGGTGTGCCGAGTCTTCATTTATTCACACTAATTTAAGGTTTCACGTGCCAGTAATAACATTTTAAAGTTTTTAGAAGGTCTCTTTCTATAAGTCTATAATATATAACTAAACGATTGGTGTATGTAAAGTAAATAAGGTTTTTAAAATGTTTAAGAAGCTTCATTTAAAATTAAATTAAAATGCAGAGCCCCCTGGACCGTTGGCCAGGACCTGGGCAATGCGAGTGCCACTGAAAACCAGCTTGCGTTCCGCCTTTGGCATCCGTGCATAGGTTGCCTACCCCTGCTCTAAACTATTATTTCCCCCAACCATACTGTAGAATTTAATACAGAATTATAGCCCATTTACAGAACTCTGGAAGAGAGTTTAAAAAAAGCAAGCAGGACTTACAAATCTCTATTAAAAGTACATGTTTTAGAGTAATTTTTTATAGAAGCCTGTAAATTTCAGCCTATTACAGTCTATGGGTCTTTTCTGTAAGGTGTGGGAGGTCTAGTGGCTGGAGTGTGATACAGGGTAACTAAGGACTCCTCGTTTCACTTCCCATTTCTGCTTCTGACTTGCCTTGTCGCACTGGGCAATTCACATAACCTATCAGATTTACCTATCTATAAAAGGGAGACAACACAACTTACCTACATCTCAGGGGCACTGGGATGTTTAGCGTTTGTAAAGCACATGAGGATTCTGGTTATGAATAGTCACACTCAACACCTGTGCACTGCTTTACATTTGCAAAGCACTGTTCTAACATCAGAGGCTTGACACACACACATCAGGAAGATCCAGTGCTTTCATCAGCACAAGAGCAAAGCTGGGTTGGTCAGGGAGCTATCAGAAGCCTGCGATGTGTGTACAGGCACAGTCAAAGCCGCAGTGGTGTGATGGGATGGATTATATACAATTTTTCCTAAAACATGTTTGAATGTAAATCCTGTGAAAATCTCTCTCTGGATGTTTGGGTTTTTTGTAGTTACAGGTATTATCAACACATGGCTAGAGGAAGAAATGGTTGTAGCCATTCACACAATCACAGTCTGGTTTCTGTGGAACGCTGCCTGGGATGCTGTGTTTGTGTGTGGGTGCCGACTGAAACAGATGGCAGTAAATATTTAGCAAGATATGTTTGAGGGTTTCTCTAAACTTTGAGGTTGCTTGGGGTTTCCTGCCACTCTTTAAAAATAAGGCAGACAAACAGTGTTTGTTGGCTGCAGTGGCCTAGGTATGAAATTAAAGAAATAAATAATCATTTCTTCACCGCTCACTGGAGGAGAGATTTCTGCTATCCAAGTCACTCCATCAGAGTAAATAAGGGCTTGGCTACACTCAAAACTTCAAAGCGCTGGGAGAGCTCTCTCTCAGTGCTGCACGTACTCCACCTCCTCATGGGGATTCCAGCGCTGCGGCACTGTTTACACTGGCACTTTACAGCGCTGTATCTTGCCACGCTGAGGGGTGTGTTTTTTTCACACCCCTGAGCGAGAAAGTTGCAGCACTGTAAAGTGCCAGTGTAGCCAAGGCCTTAAGACTCTTGAGCTGGGGATCTGGGCAAAACACTTAAACAGATGCTTAACTTTAAGCACGTGAGCAGTCCTACTAAATTCAAAGCAGCTGTCATCTCTGCATTAGTTTTCCTCCCCAAAGTCACACTCCTACGCTGTTTTCCTTCCTACTGGAATGGCTAGAAACCAGTCGAGGCTCCACCACTGGGACACCTAGGGCTCTGTCCCACTCAGAAAAATGTGACAATAAACCCACAATAAGGTAAATTCGCCTCCCTTTGTCCCAGTTGTGTGTGTCATTCCCACTCAGCGCTTCAAAACATGGGCCTAGATTTTGTGCACATTCCAATAGGGGGTGCCAAAGCAGAAACAGGGCTTCATGAAACAGCCTGTCAGGCCCCGCCCACCCCCACATACACGCACACACACCTCCCGCCTTGTTTTTTGAACAGGCCCTTCATTAACTAGCACACATAGAGTGTGCCCAGTCTCAGGCAAGCTACAACAGCCACTTAAAATCCTGAACACATGATCACACAGAAAAGAAACTGCATGGGGAGCGAGTCTTAGAACTGGCATAAAATGAGGGAATCCGAGCCTTCGTGCACAGTTCTGACCTCAGCTGCAAACATTTCTCCTCTGTGGGTTCAGATAGCAAAATGAGGCGCTACCTTAGTAGCACTGAGTTTAGTCCACACACATGTTAATTTGGAAGTGAGATCTCTGTTCTCTGCCATTTGCTTGCTTTATGTTCAGAATAATAATCTAAAAAGGCCTTCAGCAGTCTAGAGAGGTAAAGTTATACACAAGTAAGTTACTGTCAGGACTTGAAACAATATTTTTGATAGAAATATTTACTAAGCCCCAGTAAAGAACCGCTACTCTGTGACTTTTCCTCTTTGTATTTTTTCACTAGGAAAATGCTTTTTCTGTGGTCACTGAAAATACTCAAGTTTAAAATATTCTTACAATAAGCCCTGAGCAGCCAGTGCTGTCTGTTTCTGTAGTTAGTTAAGAGAATCACATCAATCATAGGCATATTAATTGCTGACTAGAAAACTCATTCTCCTTCTGTGATAAATAAGACTGTACTGCACAAAGAGCTTAATCAAAGTAGGTGTAATTAGCCACATCTGACTGATGCAGAAATAGGGATACAGAACAGGTAAATGACTTCCTCATGGTCACACAGTAAGTCAGTGGGAGATTCCTAAACCAGGTTTCCCAAACCCCACTCCTCTGTGCAAATACTGGGCAAGCTCTTTCTCTGTAATGCTATGTAAAGCTTTTAAAGCATTATTCCAATGGCACAACACTCCACACATGGATTTATAGAGGAAACCAGCTGCTCCCTTTTGTTTCATTAGCACAGAAAGCATGCCTGCTTTGGGAAGGATAATTGCTGTTCAAGGGAAAGAGTATTTTATGAAATAAATCTGTGATTTTTAGATGTTTGTTTTATTGAAGTATTAAATATCCATGCCCTAATTTGTGGTTTTAGGTTTTGATAATGGCAAGATCCTGAAGAACTGCCATACATACACTTCTTGCCTTTGAGGTGTGGAAATATTTATTAGTAGACATTTTCACCCCTGATCCTGGCATCCTAAAATTAGAACTTGTGCAAAAAATAGGGAAATTTTTGACTGTTACTACAATATCTTGCAATTTAAAGCGAGAAAAAGAGCTGACAATAAGTAAGCCAATGTGCCCAGTACATCCTCTCTCTTAACAGTGGGGAAATTACTGTTGTGAAAGTATCCATGTTTTCTCTCACATCTTACTCATTTCCAACAGCAATGCACACCACATTTTAAAAGGTGCAATTAACCAAACCAAGTGGCCCTCTCCCCCAGCTAAAGGAAAAAAAGGCAGAATGTTATCCAAGGTTAGAGTCACATTGAAGTCTGAGGGTTTGCTGGTGTGTACCTGAAAGTTGATTTTTGGCCTGAAGTATCTAAACTTTCTTAAAAATCAAAGAAATCACTAAAGATTCACTAGGCTTTCCTCCAATATAAACAAATAATGACCGAATTAAGTTGCAGGAGCCTGAATTGATTGTCATTGACACATAAATGTTTTATTAATCAATGTGCTTTATTATTCATATAAATAATCTTCTGATGTAATTCTTATTAAACATCAAGTTAGTGAATCATCTGCATGTCCTGAATTACTCATAATTAATGCCAGTCTTATGGAGAGTAGTTGAATTAAATAATGAGGAGGGGAATGACTGATGTCAGGCTCATTTAGCATAACAGTTTGGCATGAGGAGTTAATAGAGTGGCTGTTGTAGCTTTTCCAACAGGAGGAGCTGGGCTAAGAGACGGTCTGATGTAGGACCATTTCTCCAAAAATACACCCAACCCCTTTCAAGCTAATGTTTCATAACTCCTTGAAAGACTAAATTTTGAATGATTCATACTAAAGTCCCAAATTTCAATAGCTGGATCCATTCAGACCTGACAGAAATGGCACTGGAATTCTAGCTTCAGCATTTGGTTCTAGGAAACGATATCTCGGTGCTGAAGATTATGGCAATGGTGATGGGGGAGCAACACACAAAAGATGCATTACAGCAGATCCTGCACATTCTTCTCCGCAAGTCATCCCCTAGACTTCACCTGCCCTAGATGCCCTAGAATTGATACTCCTGCCCATGGCGAGGAGCACAGTTCAGCCTGCTCCAGGGGATGTAAACTTTGAGTTGTTGTCATGAGTGTTCCTTTCAGTTTTAAAAGAAAGTAATGAGATGAAGTAGACAGCGTCTATTTCTGAATGCTGGTCTTCAGTTCTTTCTTGATACTTTTGCATATACCTGAATTAAGAATGTGTGCTGTTGATAAATCAGGGAACAAAAAGAAAACATGAGTTAATTTCTATTGACAAAAGTATCAATTCAGGAACAAAACTCTATATTTGTTTCATAGGAGGATGTGATGCTGGATGGACAACTTGCTCTATTTAAAAGCCAAGACCAATTTAAGCAGCATGTAACATCAAAATCAGGTACCACAGGAACAAGACCCAAGCTGTGAATTATGCAGATGCAGATGGTCAAGCACTTTAATTTCTCCCAGCAGAAGAAGTGTGATTTTTTACTTCATTAGAATAGTAAATAACAGTTGTAATGTCAGATGTGACAATTTCTTAAGCTCAATGGCACTTGTAAGTTAACTCTTGGAAGAAATTTAGGCATAGTCAGTATCCTTAGAAAGAACATGAGAGAAATATCACCAGAGAGCCAGAAGTGTTCTAACTAAACATGTGCTTCAGAAGCTGACCATTTGTTTGAAGGCATATGTAACATTTGTTTAAATTCCCATGCTATTGAGATGATTAACAAATAGTTGATTTGTCTGGTTTTCTCATTTTCTTCTAGTAGACAAGAACGGATACAATAAATCCTCCAAGTGTATATTGAACTAAAGTTCACTGAGGTCTGTTGGATCCCAAAATTCATCATGAAGGTGATTTTGGTAAGATCAGATAAGCAGGAATTGTATCACACAATGGGGAGGTCTAGGTTTAAGACAATTGCTTATCGTTCACCCATTTTGAAAAGTACTCCAGATAGTATCTTTCTTAAACTTTAAAAATCCAAATGACAAGGTTCTAAAAGTCAGCAATCTAATCCCTCTTCCAAAATCTCAAAATATATTCCTATGACAGATGAAGAAACATGTAACTTGTCATGAAAACCCTGAGACACCACACAAGCATATAAAGAAAAAAAATATAAAACACACTTTTTTTTCCTTTGGCTTAAAGTTCATCTCATGAGAGGTGTATTATTTGGAAACACAGCAAACCCTCTATCCAACATAAAATCTTTTTCCTTATGCCGTTTCATTTTCTAACAAAATTAAGTAATTTGACTGAAAAAATTAAAAATACTGAAATCCATGATGTTTTTCGGTTCCACTGTTAGGTTACTGTCTTAATAATGTAATAAAAGTTGCCTATTTTTATTTCATTTAAAAAAAAAGAATCCATCTAAATTCCAGCTGGTCTGTGCGATCCATTCTGCTAAAGGCAAAACAGCAGTGTTTACTCATTCCTGTATTTGAATTTGCTTGTAAACCTGAACCTGCCTGAATTCTATCCACAAAAATACCAAGTGCTTTCAATGAAACATTTGTTTTTCTTTTGAATTCTCTGCATGAGCTGCCCATAAAAAAAAATTATTGTTATTAATCTGAAGATTATTAGGATTTCTGTACTATGAGCTGATTTTCTGGGAATCGATATTTGCAGAAAACATGCCAGCTTTGGATGGAGTGGTGTTCTTCAAGCCACAGAAACCTTTCATCAAAAAAAAATCACAAGACAAGAGACTTGCAAATGACATAGACATGACATACTTTCCATTTAATAAGGCTCAAAGCTGGAATGTATGAATTATCTTCAGGCATTTAGAATGTACTGAAAATATTCCAAACAGTTATGTCAGGCTGAAACTCCTCCAGTTTTTTTAGATGTTTTGATCAGATTTTTACAGTTATAGGCCAACATTTTCAAGAGTGATTAGTGAAAAGGAGTCCAGTCCTTAGAAAGCGTTGAGCACACATCCTCTGAAAATCAGGTCCATTTAAGGTTTCTCAAGTTGGACACTCAAAATTGAGATATCCAAAACCATTAATCACTTATGAAAAGCTAGGCCACATATTTTATCTTAATTGTTATGGTATGACAAGAGCAAATAAAGAGTACCAAGCCACTCACGCTACTTACTCCAAATCTGGGTGGGGGTTCAACAGGCATAAACAAACCTTAGAACAAAATCTACTCAAATTTATAGAGTTTTCACAACAAATTTTGAAAATTTCAAAGTAATTTGTCCCACAGATATTGAAAGGGAACAAGTTTTTGTCTATTTGAAGTTTTTATCAAATTTTTAGTTTCAGAAATATTTGGGCTTTTAGTTTTAGTCCCTCTTTCTCCTTTTTTCTCTCCTTTTTTCCATTTTTCCACTGAAAAAGGGCCAGGAAGGAGAGAAAAAAAGAATATGAAAAAGATTTGGTTTGGGGTTTGGCAACAAAATATTTTTAAAAAATTACAAAAAAGTATACTGTACTATGAGGTTTACTATATTAAAGGGTATTTAGGATGAAAAAAATTAATTCAAAAAATTTCAGCCACTTACATTGCCTAAACCTTATAGATTTAGATAAGTATACAGAAGAGTAAGTTTCATAGACACTTGGGAAAGGATAAAATAGCCCCAACTTCCTAGAATCTTCTTCTCCTTCGTTAGTAAAAACCTTGCACATCACTGATGCCTCATGTCATTCTTCTTTCTCATTAAAGTGTAGGTGTAATATCCTCATTATAAAATTGCATTTATTATGCTCTTTTGCCTTTCTCATCTGCACTCTGCCCACGAACCCCTCACCATTAGAATTTTATTCCAAATTTTTAATTTATTCCAGATTTTAAGCATTATCAATTAACTTCTCTGTTTTTAAAACTTTAGAAAAATGTTTTGTTCTCCCCCCAGTTATACTGGCTCAAGCCTTGGGAACATAAGAATTGTCGAATTAAATTAGACTTGAGGTCCATCTAACCCAGTATCCTGTTTCTGACAGCAGCCAGTATCAGATGCTTCAGAGGAAGGTGCATTCAGGAGATGTGGGACAATCTGCCATCCACATTCAGTCTCATCCTGATCTCTAATATTTAGGGATTGGATTAAACCTTGAAACATGAGATTTACTATCCCTTCCCACATTTTTATCATTAACTATGCTAACTCTGGTTGTCCATATAAATGTCCAACCCCCGTGGAGCAATATTCAATGCCTGAAAGGTGACAGGAAGTTTTCACAGAGCATCCACATGAGCATTGCCCCCAAAGGACAGATGTGTATATCTGCCACAATTTTACCCTTTAGGGGTAACTGTACCAACCAGCAGGGCTACGAGACGAGAAGATTGTCTTTTTTTTAACAACTCATTTGCTCATTCCTAATCTAGAACCTGATCCAGAAAGCCCTTCCTTAGGTATGCAGACAACAGACCAGATTCTGCCCATAGTTACACTGGTGACTTCGGGGCTGCTTCTGTGAGGAAGATTTTTCAAACTCGTGATTTTAATAATAAGTATCTGCACAATGAGAAATTAATTTCAGAGCAGGATTGATGGCATTCACTTCCAATCCGAATTGAGAGTTCAGCAATATTTTGTAACGAATATTTGAAGTTAGCTTGGCATTCAGACCAAAAGTTAATTTTTAAGAGAAATGACACACAGTGGCTTCTCTTTCCCACTGCTGAAATTCAGCACACCTTGTTAGATTATCAGATGGCAGGTCTGGTTGCTGAGAAGAAGTTGAAGAACTCAGCTGCTGCATTACAGTCAAAGCCATTTGTTTTGTTAATTATCTGTGAATGTTCCCAAGTGATAATCTAGCTGAGGATACATAGAATCACAGCCTTCTTGAATAAACACTGGACTTCCCTATCTTGAACTTCTAAAGGCACAGTTCAAAAGAAATAGCCAAGTTCATTTTCATATGCTGAAGCAGTCAGTAGTTAACAACACTTACTAAAACAGATAGGGCTTTGTTACTAACCTAGGGATATGGCTACACTGGCACTTTACAGCGCTGCAACTTTCGCGCTCAGGGATGTGAAAAAACACCACCCTGAGCGCTGCAAGATGCAGCGCTGTAAAGCCTCAGTGTAATCAGTGTGGCAGCGCTGGGAGCACGGCTCCCAACACTGCACGCTACATCCGTAGAGGATGTGGTTTACATGCAGCGCTGGGAGAGCTCTCTCCCAGCGCTGGCACTCCGACCACACTCACACTTCAAAGCGCTGCCGCGGCAGCGCTCCCACAGTGCTGCCACGGCAGCGCTTTGAAATTTCACATGTAGCCATACCCCTAGTTGCTTAATTGGCAGAATATATTCAGGCATCTAGCTGGTCGTGCTTATTGTTTTTGAGCACAATACTAAAACTGAAGCTCTACAACACACTACATCCTCAAAATCAGGCCATGTGCAACTTGAAAGCAATACACTCACTTTGTGCTGGCCATCTGCTCAGGTGCAAATTTTACACCAGAAGAATATTTTCCAAGGGATCATACAGAGAAAAAAAGGATCTCCTGGCCATCCACACACCTAGATATTGCTGTATTGCCCCAACACTGTATGCTACTGTTACACTCACACAGACACACCCCTAGAGCCCCAACCAGGGGTATTCTATCTGCTACCCAAGATCCATAAACCTGGAAACCCTGGAGGCCCCATTATCTGACATTGGCACTCTTACAGCAGGATTATCTGATTATTTGGACACCCTCCTCAGACCAGTGGCATAGCCAGGTGGAGGGAACAGGGGGAGCGATCAGAAAAAAAAAGGTGCCACCCGCTGCAGCACGTGAACTCATCCAGGTCTTCGGCGGCACCTTGGCAGCAGGACCTTCACTCTCTCCGCATCATCCCCCCATGCCAGCAGCACTGGCCAGCCCCTGGCCAGCCCTTCCCTCCCACTGCTCACACCCCGCCGGGGGCGCCACTGGGCCCTCCTGCCGCTGCTCCCTGCAGGCCGGGCACGGGGCTGGCCGGCTCCCGCTCTGCTCCAGCCGCTGCCCCCATGGGGCGGGCAGGTCCTGGGGTCCCGGGGCTTCCCCCCGCCTTGGCTTCGTGGCCACTGCTGAGGCAAACCACTTGGATCCCTCACCCCGGCCGGACAGTGGACTTGGTGCATGCGTGAGGCCCTGCCCTAATAAGGCATGGCTGACGGTGCTGTGAGGGGTTCACATTCTCTCACCTTCCCCTCTGGGCCACTCCTATTGGTTCGGGGACTGGACGTGGGTGGGGAGGCAGGACTCTCTTAAAGGGAAAGTAACACTCCTTCCAGCCCCTTCCTCCTCAGCCCTGCATTCTGTGGTGCTTTTACTGATGGGACAGCGCTCCAGATCTTTGGCGATGGGGCCTTCACTAGCTCTGGGTGTCTTCGGTGGCACCAAAGGACCCGCCGCCAAAATGCCTCCGAAGCCCCATGGACCAAGTGAAGGTCCCGCCACCAAAGACCATGCCACAGTGGGTGGCATGTTTTTTTTGTGAGTTAAAAAGGCATCACTTTTGGGGAATGTGCTCAGGTGGAGTGGCTGCTCCTCCTGCTCCCCCCACCAGCTAGGCTACTGCCTCAGATCCTACGCTACCAGCACTCCCAGCTATCTTTGAGACACCACCAACTTCCTGAGGAAACTACAATGCATTGGTGATCTTCCTCAAAACATCATCCTGGCCACCATGGATGTAGAAGTGCTTTACACCAATATTCTACGAGGATGGACTACAAGCTGTCAGGATCAGTGTCCCTGATGAGGCCACAGCACGCCTGGTGGCTGAGCTTTGTGACTTTGTTCTCACCCACAACCATTTCAGATTTGGGGACAACTTATACCTTCAAGTCAGTGGCGCTGCTATGGGTACCCGCATGGCCCCACAGTATGTCAACATTTTTATGGCTGACTTAGAACTACACTTCCTCAGCTGTCATCCCCTAGCACCCCTCCTCTACTTGCACTACATTGATGACATCTTCATCATGGACCCATAGGAAGGAGGCCCTTGAAGAATTCCACCTAGATTTCAATAATTTCCACCCTACCATCAACCTCAGCCTGGACCAGTCCACACAAGAGATCCATTTCTTGTACACTACAGTGGAAATAAGTGATGGTCCCATAAACACCACCCTATACAGGAAACCTACTGACTGCTATACTTACCTACATGCCTCCAGCTTCCATCCAGGACACATCACATGATCCATTGTCTACAGCCAAGCCCTAAGATGCAACCGAATTTGCTCCAATCCCTCAGACAGAGACAAACACCTACAAGATCTTTATCAAGCATTCTTAAAACTACAATACCCACCTCGGAAAGTGAGGAAACAGATTGATAGAGCGAGATGGGTACCCAGAAATCACCTACTACAGGACAGGCCCAACATGGAAAATAACAGAACACCACTGGCCATCACATATACAGCCCACAGCTAAAACCTCTCCAGTACATTATCAAGGATCTACAACCCATTCTGGAAAATGATCCCTCACATTCACACACCTTGGGAGGCAGGCCAGTCCTTGCTTACAGACAATCCCCCAAACTGAAGCAAATACTCACCGGCAACTACACACCACACCACAGAAACACCAACCCAGGAACCAGTCTCTGTAGCAAACCTCGCTTCCTACTCTGTCCCCATATCTACTCTAGCGACACCATCAGAGGACCCAACCACATCAGCCACACCATCAAGGGCTCATTCACCTGCACGTCTACCAATGTTATATATGCCATCATGTGCCAGCAACACCCCTCTGCTATGTACATTGGCCAAACC
>NC_133777.1:59405585-59518008 GCF_003597395.2 Chelonoidis abingdonii
CTTCAGAAATCGACGTTAGCCTCGGACCATGGACTCACAACGCCGAATTACTGTGCCTAGTGTGGCCACATGAAATCGAATTTATAATATCAGTTTTATAAAACCGATTTTAGCTAATTCAATATTATCCCATAGTGTAGACGTGGCCTAAGATCACTCATGTAGCTACTCTAAGCCGACGGGAGAGAGCTCTCCCGTCAACATCATAAAACCATCTCAGTAAGCGGTGTAGTTATGTGGCCGGCAAAACTCTCCCGCCGACATAGCGCTAGGCACACTGCCACTTATGCCAGCAAAACTTATGTCAGTTGGAGGTTGTTTTTCACACCTCTGAGTGACGTAAGTTTTGCTGGGATAAGTGGTAATGTAGAGATGGCCTAAGTCAGAGTCTTAAAGGATTTTTTTCCTATTATTAATTTTTTAAAAAACAACTATCATTATGTTACCAAACTCTCAGCAAATAATGCTGGTATAGAGCCTTCCACAGGCAGAGCTCAACCTCTTCATTGTCCTTCCCTAATGTTGTAACTGGTGGTCTCCTGGTGTTGGACTGTTTGCCAAATTAAAATCTTTTTTCTATAAGCAAGTTTTCTCTGCTGTGTTTGGTGTGGTGTGCATCCACCATACACTCCCAAAACACTTCTTCAAGAGTCTGTCGCAATGCCCATTGAAGTCCATGGGAAAACTGATAAGGGCTAAGTCCCTGTCTCCAAAGGTGCACACATAGGCACATTTCTTCCAGTCAATGCAGATATCGTGTAATGCGGTCCCAGTACAAATGGGAACACTTCCTAGTTACAGAGAGGGTGACCGCAGCAAGTTTCATTAGGTGTTTCTCCAAACCAATATCTGAATAATCATTATTACGGCAGAACTCTGAAGTAAGGAAATTCCCATTTCACAGCAGAGACTGTACATTATTTATTATTCTTATCTACCAGAAGCACTGAACTTCTGACAGGTGACTGTATCTGTTTTACACTTGAAGAATCTCTGTTTGTTTCATTTCTGGCATTTTTATGGGTGATTTTGACCAAGTGTAGTCTATGAATAAAATTAGAGAGGACCATTTTTCCCCCTCTTTTGTGGTTGAAATGGTTCAACTTTGTTCACATTTATCCAGGCATTATAGTCCACCTCCCTCCTAACTTTTACCTCCAGTCCAGTTTCATGCATTTCCTTAGTGTACACTGGTATCAAATTGATATTTTGATTTTCTGCATAGCGAAACTTGTTAAATATCCTTCCAAGGAGTTGCGCTCCAGGCACTAAGGTTCATGTATGTAGTTGCAGTTGTAGTTCATGTATGTAAGGTTCATGAATGTAGTTGCAGGAATGTTTTAAACTCTGAATCAGAAAGGTTGTACTTTACTAGAGGGACCAGAAATCCTGATATTATTGGCATCATCCCGTTATTAGGGGCTTTGTTTTATGTATGTAAATATAGCCCTCCCAACATCCCCCAAAAAAGTGTCCTGATTTTTCACACTTGCTCTCTGGTCACTCTATACTTTATTCCAATTGCCTCCAAAGGCATTAGACTCCTCAACACGTTCACTCCTGTGCTGATGACAAGTTAGTCCTGCCTAGCTATAGGAATATGGCCTAAGAAGCCAAAGCATAGCTAAGCATGCACAGCATTAGCGAGACACACCTACTTGCTGCCTTCCTTTTTCCCTGAACACTTGCAAATAACTAAGTGAGCCTTTAAGGGGCTGGCGACTTATTGCAACTCAGTGCAGATGACCATCCTTAATGTTTAATCTTATGTGTGTCCACATGTAGCCTCCATTTGCATTTATGATGCAGTGCAGCAATCTTCCACTCCCCGCTGCACACCTCATAAGGATTAACAGCATCAGGCTTTTCCTTAGATGTAAATGAAAGTCTAATTTGTAACTTTATGAACTGTGGTGTCATCTCCCGCAACAAGATGTGTCACTATCAGGTTTATCAGGAACAGCACCAGTTTAAATCAATGTACTTTGAATTCTACTATGATCACAGTTTTAAGTAAAGAATCAATCACAACTTCATCCATCATCAATGTTTTTCACAGCATCACATCCTGAGGAGCATTTTCTTTCCTGAACAATTATCATGACTAAAACCTAATCTTGCATTTTTGTGCCCTTCAGTTTTAACCTTGGCTGCACTAAAAATAACAAGATTAAGTCTTGATCTAGACCTCATAGAATTCAGTTTTATACAAAGATGCATTGAAAGATACTTGTATATAAGTGCCTATTCTGTAATTCTTTTCATGCATAGAGTCTTTCTCCCATTCCCAAGTTTGACTATTTAGTCAATGGGAATACTCATGTAAAGGTAGCAGGATTGGAGTACCCTTTTTGTGGCAATAATCTTCAGCCTTTATTATGTCTCCATATCATGGGTACAGATGCAGAGACAATCATCATTTCCTGATATTTGCACTGATGACACTGTGACACTGATATTTGCAACTCCACATGAAAAAGTTACTTTCAAGCTGACAGTATTTTATTAATCTGGTGGAAGTGGAATAGGGTAGAAATTAAAATAGTAGACTCATTAACAAAAGCAAAGACAAATCAAGTGAGTGTATGCAATGAATTCGTCAGAGCAAGTAGATATAATGACCCAAACAAGGGGAGGTCAGGTCACATAATAGGCTGTTAAAGGATATCAGAGGAATTATAATAGGAATCGTCCCGAAGGAATTTTTAAATTGGTGTGGAACTTAAAAGAGATCAACATTCCTTGACAGAAGAGGTGGGTTCTGATCTGATCTGAAGTATTGGCATTTCCTTGAAAAACAGAGGAAAAATTACCCCAAGCGGAAGAGAGCCTACAGGTGATTACTGATGGATCAGGTGCTACTGTCTGAACCAGAGAGAAGGAGCTGGAGAGAGGGAATGCACTTGTGATAGACTAAGTGAGATGTCTTATGGCCCCTGCTCAAAGAAGTGTAGGAGCATGGAAATGGAAAAGTCTGACCCAGTACCGCTGACAGCAGGCAAAGGAAGCTGAGGAAGAGTCTGGGGAGCAAAGTAGTAGCACTAATTATTCCTCATCAAAGGAATAGTTCATTCTGACATTCTGCAAGCAATGGGAGAGCTGCGACACGGACACTGTGCAGGAGTCACCAGCCATCAGGCAAGGAAGATGTCTCTGATATAGCACCGGGAGGCACGAAAAAGCAGGGCTAACAGGGCTTTTTAAAACATTCTTTAAAAAATAGACCCAAACAAGCCTATCTTGTAATAAATGTGAATACACTTTTCAAATTCTCTTCTCAAATCCCTCTAGAAAGAAGTAGAGTGGGGAAATGGCTCATTTTTACATGTGGGCTAGAAGGTGCAGTGCTCTCAAATATTTCTTAAGCTCCTCAAATATTTGATGAAGGTAAGAGGAGTTGAAGCTCAGATTGTGCCTTGATTAGGTCCTTTTCCACAGCCAACATGGTGCACAGAAACATTAAGCCAGCCCCAGTGGGGCTGAAGTGCATCCCACCATCATGGGGTTAATTCTTGGCTTCCCCATCACCAACACAAGGTTCATGCAGAAGCTAGCTGGTAGGGGAAGGGGCATGGAAGGGATGATGCAGTTTGGCCTGCAGAACAGTCCCTAGGGGATCATTCTAGCCAGCACAAATTTGAGCAACCCTGTGGCTGCTCTAACTGATTCCAGAGGATAGTTTTCCCCCATTCCCAGTCTCCAGCTGGTCAGGGGAGTCATAAAAGGTAGCTTAGAGCCATCTCAGCTACCCCCCACCACTCATCTGCCTTGAAAAACAGCAACTACTTTTTTTTATTAAGAATTAAATTCAACAACATAATCAAGTTAGAGACAGCATCTGGCTTATTCCACAACTCCATTCACATAAAGTTCAGCGGGTATGGAGTTACACAACACACTCAGCCAATGAAAAAAACAGAAGCATTATGTCATCAGACCAGACCCTAAGGGCACATCACTGTTACCTAACAACTTCAGAGAGTTGATTAACCCTTTTGTGGGTGTCAGTAACATCACACTCTGCTTATTTGTAGTTATGTAGCTTGACAGGTGCAGCAGAGGGAAAGGATGGCATGCAAACCCTCCTACCATGCGTGCGCGCACACCCACACACCCACACGCAGGCCGAAGTGTGGTATTTAATTTGTCAAGCACCGAGCCGGGGCACTTAAAAATCCCTCAGTAAATAAACAAGATAAACAAAAAGTTTTGCAAAATAATTGAGTGTCTTGGGTTTGTTATGAAATTGCACAGTGCAGTAATTTAAAATTTACTCATGTTACATCCTTTGTTTTGGAGAAAAGATGAAATTTAAAAGGAATAAGAGGGCAATGAGTATAAATATGACATTACTATCTAAGGCAGGCTCTATGTTGGGGGCATTCAACCTTGACAATGTCACTTTAAGATTCAAGGAATACACTGTGAAAGAGACTGGACTTTTTTTTTTTCCTAAATTCACTTGCTTATTCTGTTCTTGTGTCTTTGCATTATAACCACATTCTTTCTGCGTATCTTTAGGCGCATCTCATCATTATGCATGTGTTACCAGCTCTGAGGCATTTAAAGTGATCTTTTCAGTCTGAAACAGGATAGAGACTGCATACTTCCCCATACAACCTGTCCCTTCCATACGCCTGCTAGCAATTGATTTTCATTGTTCATAAATCCAAGTCTTGTTTACACTGGAATACAGGAAAAGCTAAAGGAGACTGCAAGTGTGTAAGCCATGGGGCTTTTTTTTTTGCTTTTTTTTTGCTTTTTTGGCTTTTGCTGTGAAGTGATAAATGATTCTAGGTCCCCTGTGGGTTAGAGGGCACCAAACTTCAAATAACTACAACATCCGATAACAAAGTTTTTCTCCATCATTTGCAATCAAAACACCAAGAACATAGCCCTCTGGACCCCTCATCCTTCATGTTCAATTGTAAATCCTGATTAAATAGCTTGCAGGTGTCAGGATTAGAGTATATTCATTGAGAGCCTAAACACAGCACCAGCTGGGTTCCTCATTTGCCAGTCGTAGTTGCTTCTTTGTTTTGAAACTGTTGACAGTACAACTAAAAATATTCCTTTGGGTAGAGACGGAGTTAAATAACAAGCAGGATGAGTAAGAGAACAGCTGTAGATATTTTTCTGTGTTTAACATACCTGCCTTGTTGATTTATAGAAAGTCCCCTATATAATGTACATTCTGTGTAATCCAAAACATCTAACCTTTGGAGCCCAGGCTGTGATAAAGCTATCAGACACAGGAAAGGGCCTCGACAGGCCTTGTATTACCAACATTTTTCTCAAAGGAAAATTGAAATATAATTGTACCCCACTTTCAGGATACACATTCAACATGCAATATTATGTTATATCTGATGCTATCAGCCTAACAATAAGCTGGGCAGTTACGTAGCAGCATGGAGAGGTAATTTTGTCAATCTTGAAAATTTTCTTCCTGTGAGAAGTCCTATCGACTTTAAGGTGACTGGTAGCATGAATAAGGATTTTGGCGAAGAATACAGTGACTACCTTTGCTTTGTGCTCTTAACGCACACAAGCACATTATCAGCCTGTCAAAACGAACCCTATTAATCATCAGTTTAACTTTAAAATTCCATCTTACCAATGAGCCATCACTGAAACAATGTCCCACTGTGGTACTGGGGCACTGTTTGGTTGGTACTGCTATCCTGAGATACAATACCAAGGTCCTGACCATTGCGAGTCAAAGATTATGTCACTTTCTTCTATTTTGTTAAAGCCGGGGTATTATCCAGATTGCAGTTTGGAATTACATTTTAGCTACCTCAAATTTCCTGTAGTTTTCAAACAGTTTTTTTATCTTCCCTTCCCATCCTAAGCCCTCACGTAGAATAGTTACTGTGTTGTAACCCAGACGTTCCTTAATTTCAATGGTTGGCAAAGCAACTTACATTGAACACGCATAAGAAGGAAGGCATTATATATACAAAATACATTACTAGTCTTGCTGTAAAAAATGGGGCAGGGGGAGAAGTGGAAAAAAGAAAACAGAAAAAAATCGTGGTTTTTTTAAATTACATTGCACTCAAAAAGAACGGTATCTTGTGGGTTTCAGATAATCCGTTCACTATAAACTTAAACAAGATATTGGATTTGTTACACATTTGTATTTATCCATGGAAAGGATCCTGGAAAGTAGACATGCACAGTAATGAGGCACCCACTTGCTCATGACTAGCTAGACTTGATTTTCCCAACACCAATTCTCCTGCAGAACTCAACGCATACTTTAGGGATTATTTTTAATAGGAAGGTTTTTTAGCAAGCTAAACTTGCATTGTGCTCTGATACATTCTTCCCGGTAAATAATGTAATAAAATAATGTCAGAACATAAGAGGGTAGGGTGGTAGAGAGAGTTAATGCCAGGGTTTAAAATAACATGGATTTTACCCTGTTCACATGTCTGACTGGCAGAGCAAGGAACCAATTTACAGCAAGGGCCAAAGATCACAGATTTTAGGGGAGCCTGGGGAATGATTCCCCCAACTGGTGCAGTAGGGTGAACAGATGAAAGAGCGAACAGTCGTTGTTTTTCTTTAATGGTAACAGAGTATTCTGAAATGACACACAGCATGCAGGAAGAACCAGCACAGATTTCAGAGATATTGCAGGTTTGTGTGCTGAAATACATTTTGTAAGGCCCTGGGTAACATGCTAGCCTTTCACCTCCAGAGGCCTGGGTTCAAATTTAAATAAGGCAACAAGTGAAAGTGCATTTGGTAGTTCCCTCCTCATCCTTACTGGTCATTAGTCCGCATCACAGAATTACATTCCAGTTTGTCAAACTCCAGGCCAAATTCTGCCCTCACTTACACCAATTTCAACCTCGAGTAACTTAGCCAAAGTCAGGGGAAATGCTCAAGATCTATACAGATTTTAACAAGAGCAGATTTTGGCCTTTCATCTTCACTTATAACAACCAGTTTTGCTCTTTAAGTTGCTTTCCACCATGTAAGCACAACAGAAAGAACTTGCAGCTTTTATTTTTCAAATCTCTTTCACATGTGCATTTACACCAGACTATCAACATTACTGGTATAGAACTAGAGTACAGTATGTGAGCACAGAATCAGGTGTCCCCATCTATACTCAATGTCCAGGACTGGAATCGCAGGGGTGATGCAGGCAGGACTGTGAAATACTTGTTCGGAACCTGCTTCCAAGATGCCTAGCTCTGTGCTTTCTCATTCACGGACAAACAATTCGAACACAACCAGACTATAATTCTCCCATTTCAGATGAGATTGCACCTTCCCAGGTTGTACATGAGATTGCCTTTCACTAACAGAAATTATTTGTAACATAATTTTTGACTGAATTAGGTTTCAAAGTGTGCTAGGCATCTTCCAAACATATTGAAAGACAGTCCCTATCCTGAAAATCTAAGTGTGATTTAATATATAATAATAAGACAATAATATACATAATATATCCAAAGGCACAGTGGGATCCTGGTCCATGACTAGGGCTCATGGCACTAGCGTAATACCAATAATAAATAATGATACAATGGAAAAAAGATAATGGTTTTTAAAATATTTCACTATTTGCCTCTCTGCTGCTCTGATGGATTGGTAACCCAACGTGCCCGTCGAGGAATAGGAATTCTTAGAACCACAGAGGAAAGAGCTGAAAGAGACCTATTAGAGCATTTAAATCCATCTCTGTGGGGTCAGTCTAGCATTGTTCCACACAGGGGATTTTCTAGTGTTTTGTCTAATCTCATTTTAAAAATCTCAAGCAAATGGGTTTCCACTACTTTCGGAGGGAGTCTATTCCACAGCCCAATACATCTCATTTGCAAGAAAATGTTCATATATCTTCACTCAAAATTTGCATTTTCATAATTTCCATTCCATTGTTCTTTGTTACACTCTGGTGTAGCACATACATATTCCAGTATAGCCTTGGTATTAATGCCCTTTAACAAATCTGAGACTGTTACTTCCCCCTAACCCTTTGGTTATCTTTTTGCCAAACATGGCTGCATATATCGGACCAGCTTTCAGAAGTGACCTCAGAGTTTGCACTTGTGAATAGTCACAGGCACAATCTTGCAGGTGCAGATTGCTGTCTGTACTTTTTATGGTATTCAAATATTCCTGAGATGTATCTTGCAACATGCCATATGGAGTATAAAACTCAGGCTAAGTCTCATCTGCAGTAAAAGTTGTTCCACAGTCATACAACATTTATTAGACAACTCTGTCTCTGTCCTCCTCTAATAATACCCTGAGCTCTGTTGGCGGAAGTGTCTCAAACGAACACAGCTTCCAGACTGACTTTATTCTAGCACTAAGTTTAAACTCCACAAGGGAAAGGTGAGGATTTGATAAACACACAGGTCTTCTTGCATCCAAATTACATTCCCTTAGTAGGCACCCTGCAGTCTTTCCCATAATCTCCCTGGCAAACAAGTGTCCCCTATTTTCCTCCAGTAGAGATATCATAATGATGTCTCACAGGCTGACGTGGTCAAAGCCTATTTTAATGTATTTCCACAGGCTAGACAGTTTCCTGTTGGATGGGCTTTCTGGACAAGAGGAGTAAGGCTGTAGGTTTTTTATATATTATGAGGCCATTTTAGGCAGAAATGCTTTTCCTTCCCTGCCCCCAAATCTTATTTCCCCTGATTTACAGGGTCAGCAAGACTTTACAGCAGCAAATGCACTTTATTCTCAGTGCCTTAAAGATGTGGCTAAAATTTACTTCTAAAACAAATTTCTAACAAATTCTATGTGTATTCAAAAAATATTTTTACATTAAATTGAGAAATCTTAATTATCGTGAGTTAGAGACAAGAAGTTTTGCCAGCTAAGAATGATTCTTTCAAGGCTATATTTTTAGAAATATCTAGCTAGTGTCACTTAAACCCATTTGAGAAGAAGTTCCAATTTTAAGAGGGCTAATTGCTTTTTATTGTGACTCTACTTCATGTTTATAAATATTTCCTGAATACTAAACTGGAAAAAGCTATGTGTCATAAACCTCCAACAATATAGCCAATATGTTTCTTCCAGATGGGCAACAGAAGTATTTGGGGGAGGCCACAAAATGGACTTCATCACTGTGACACAGTGATCCCTGGAAAAAGGGTCCCCCGCTCTTTGCAAACATCTCTCACCTCAGACCTGATAAAAGGTATGCACTGCACACTCCTTTCAGCAGCAAGTGGAGTACATACACTACACACTACCTCCAGCATGAATATAAATAGCAGTGTTGACTGTGAGGTGTTCCTTAGACAAGTTGAGCAAAGACACGCCTGAATCCTGTGGGTATGTATATGTACATACAAGGCTCAGTTGTTTAGCTTTTCGCTATAGTAAGACTTTTAATGGGAAACCCTCAGCGACAAGGACAAATAATCAAAACTACTTAAAGGTAAAAAGAAAGTTTTCCGCATGACAGGGGTTTTGTTTCTATTCACAGACAGAACAAAGGCAGTTTTCAAGGTAACACAGAGGAAGGAGAAGCACTCTGCGGACGTTCACTGAGGAAACCCTTGGAGCAGCAGGGGGTACTTTCATGAATATTTGGATTCTGCTTCTTGAGATACCAGCAAGCTCTGCAGTGGAGTGAACTTTGTGAGGGAAATCTATTTTATTATATAGGAAAGGTAACTAATGATAAGCATGGACTCAGGTTTGTGGTTTGTGATATGTTTTGTCTTCTTTCCACTACACTCTCTTGCTTCTAGTTACAGCTTCAGTATTTTTTACATAAACCTACTTTTGTTTTATTACAAGTGCTCAAAAGTGTTATATGGTTTACAGGAGTGGTGGTTTAAGGTAAAACTGGAATACTGGGGAACACTGCACCTTTGGGTGCAGAGAATCTGGGCTGTGAGTAGCCAGTGTCAGGGGTTGAATATCACAGGGGGACAATTCAAAGGGAATCGGCAGCTGAGATGGACCTACTGTTAACATGCAAGGTGAAGTTAATGCTGGCATAGCCCAGAGGAGAGTGTTTGAGTGGCTGAAAGGCTGGTGGTGACAGGGAGCTACCCTAAGAAAGACCCCTCCTCTCTCCAGAGGCAGGACATAACAATGTGACTCAGTCTTAGATGCTCCAAGAACCATCACAATCACCCTTGTGAAATATTCCTGCTCCATGAAATAGTTCTGAGCATGAAATAGTTCCATGGGGACGAACTTCAGAAACCCTTAACAGGTTGAGTATCGCTTATAAGAACCCTGTCTGCATGCCGCAAGCCCACTGGTGAAATACTAATACTAGATCACTAGAGCCAAACACGTACCTTACATATTGATCACAGATTTTCTTCCCCTCCTTCCAACATTTTGAGCCAAAGTAGCAATGGTAAATCCTAGAGCCATGAGTGCAAAGAAGCCTAGCACAAGCTATGACATTCTTGGCTGAGAATTGTAGCCTGAATACGCATCTGAAGCTCAGTGGTTGTTTGCCAGTCTTGCAAGTCTTAAAGGATATTTTGCCTACACGTAAGATGGTAAACTGGTTTCAGAGATGGATTTAGAATGGGAACCTGAATGCTGCTGGAAAGGGCCATCACTGCTGTAATGAAAAGGTCTCATATGCCTCTTTGCCAGATTTCACTCCGGGAGAAAATAATGTGTCAAAATTGACCAATTACACAGTAAAAGGGAGCCATCGGGGCCTCCATTCCATATGATGACTAAGAGGACAGAAGAGGACCGCAGCATGCAAACATTTCATACTACAAGTAGGCACTCAGTTTGCGGACAAGCCCCTACTAAATAATGGCAGAAAGGGATGAATGCAATGGCGTGACAGAACATAAAATGCCAGTAATGCATTTGCATTGAGTGGGCCAGTAACCAAGGGATAGGTTACTAACTATTGTTTTCTTCTTCTGACAGGATTTTTTATTTTAGGGCATACTCCCACGTAAAAGAGGGAAAGTGGAGATTTACAAACCTTGTCACCTTTGCAACGATGACAGTTTGCCATATCATCAGACAATGGATACAAGTAGATCAGTAGAGATTCTTATAATTACCATGATTTAAAGTCTGCAGCAAATGATGTGAACAATCATCATTTACAGAAACATTGTGTATTTCTACTTAAGAGGTTTCCTGTATGCATGGACAGTATGCAGCTCACTTAATTCACTTATAAATATGCCATCCTTGTAAACTACCCCTTTCCATATGATCAATGAGACAACTGGTTCATCAACACAGCCAGAAGAATATGTATTTCAGAGGTTTACTCCATATATCTGTACAACCCAAGCTTTTGTTCAGCACAGTCTTAAAGGTGATAGACCAAAAATATCATATACAAGTATATAAACTATATTTGCCAAAAATGACATCAGTGTTCTATTCTAGCTCCACAGATTATGATTCAAAATGTGAGAAATAAGCATTAATTTTATTTAAAACAGAAATCAATGTTTAAACCAGGGGTGGGCAAACTTTTTGGCCTGAGGGCCACATCTGGATATGGCAATTATATGGTGGGCCATGAATGCTCACAAAATTGGGGGTTGGGGTGCAGAAGGGGGTACAGGCTCTGTGGTGGGGATGAGGGGTTTGGGGTGCAGGAGGGTGCTCCAGGCTGGGACCAAGGGGTTTGGAGGGGGGGGGGGGGATCAGGGCTGGGGCAGAGGTTCTCAGCCAATGGGACCTGTGGGGGCAGCATGCAGAGCCTCCCAGCTGCCCCTACACATAGGAGCCAGAGCGGGGACATGCCACTGCTTCCAGGAGCTGCACGAAGTTGCATGGAGCCACGGCATGTGCAGAGCGGGGCAAAGGGAGACAAAGTAACCTGATAGGACAAGAACAATTCCCTCTCTGTCAAACTGCACAACTACTTCACCTTCCCTTCTCAGGTGTATACGAGGCTTTGTGTGGTGTGTGTTTCCTGACTCTTTAGGATCACTAAAGAAACCAAATAATATAGTTGTTTCCCTACAGTGCATGCTATTAAGAATAAGTCATTCACCATCAGCCGTAGTTAAATGTACCATGGTACTTTGTATTCTCAGTATAGGGAATACCAAGGCTAGGTAGTACAGGTAAATATCACATTGCGGCACAGAGAATACTTGCTATAGTTCATATTGTACCTTGTATTCCTTCCCTAAATAGCCATCCTGGGCAAAATTATTTTCTCATATCTGCACTGTGGATTTCAGTTCCAACAGTCTGCATGTATGGAACTCCCTCAGAATTCCCACCAGGGCTTCCATGCATCTAAAAAGAGCAGAATATCAAATTCTAGATCAGTTATAAGGATCTTAGTACAGAATTTTGCCTTTAGTATGTAACACTATTTGGTGACTACTTTATATACTGTAGTACCCTCAGTGCTACTCTCATAAATCAGACAATACACGTTACAGGTATACTGTGCACACCATATATAGGGAACCTTCAATTAACATGATATTACCCACCCTTATCAGACTGAATATGCAGGTAGCATGGTAAGAGGTGGAACAATTTTAGAGCATAGGCTATTGCCATACAACTTCCTGAACCCTCTCCTTACACTAAATTGCTACCGTAGTTACCTTCTGTCTGACAAAATGATGACCACAAAGACTATTCTGAGGCAACCATCAGTGTTATTCTGTCTCTGAGGTTCCAGATACAGACCCTTAACTCAAGTTTTAAATAAATAATTGGCAAAACGAGTATTTGTTGATTAAAGTGTGTCAAGTATTTGAGGTCCCATCACTACAGAACTGTCCTCATTTTGAAAACTCTTTCAGACTGCATAGCTGTGCTGGTTGGTGCTGGACCTGGTGCACAGAGTTCTCTGGATTTTAGGATCAAGAATGGTTGAGTCTTGACCTGTCCACACAGGCCAGAAAAATGGTGTTGCCAGATCAGTTCTTGAAATTCTTTCAGTTCACAGGCAATGTCTGTATGTGAAAGAAGGCTTCCCTGACCTCAAACGTTTCTAACAAATATATAGATTACCCTGCAGCAAGACCCTCATCTAGCAATACACACGTGATTAACTTTCAGCATGTGAGTAGGTCTATTGAGATTGCTGATTGCCCTGTTTTTCCTGTTGTTCTCTCTCCTGTCACTTTGATTAATTATCTGTTTTTGTAATAGTTGACACTAGACACCTTTTATGATAACATTTTTAGCCCCATCACATGCACGTGTTAAATTTGCCAGGAACGCCTAGCACTGTGTATCCCTCATTCGATTCCTCATGTTTGGCACCTCAGGTTGTCACTTTCATTCTTACATCTGAATGACAGTGGAGTTGTTATTAGAATCTGAATATTCCGTCAGTAAGAAAACATCAGTCAAAGCCTGTTCTGTCAAAATCAAAGGCAATCCATAAATGATGGCAGTAACTCCGTTATATGGTCACTGATTTTTTGTGCCAGCTGATGCAAGACACTAGGGAATCAGTGGCTGACAAGCAAATAGCACTCACCAATGACAAAATGACCATGCAATGAAAAAACTAGAGAGTTATAAATGGTATCAGTCAATGTCAATTTGTATATCATAAGAAAATGTTTAACATGACCTCAATTTGTAAAAGTTTAATGCCAGCACAAAATACTACGCATCTGAAGAAAAAGGTGACTTTGAGCACTGACAACATGAATCTCACCAACTTTCACAGATGGAGTAAAATTAATTTAAGACTCAGATCCAAGTTACACAGACTGAGTCAAATGGATTTCTCTCACTTTGTTAACTTGTATTAATTTCAGCAGACTCTGCCTTACAGTGGCAAATTGCTGCTGACCAACATAGGTCATTATTTTGTGAGTTAACACAAATGTATAAGAAGTTCATATTCTGTCTTCCTGAATGTATCACAAGATATGCTGAGACTACAGTAAATTACTTATGAAGGCACAAAACCAACCTATACAATCCCCCAATATTTAAATCGATGAGACTTAAAAGATGTTGTTTCACAGCGTTTATGCCTGATTTGCCTTTGAATATTTTTATCAGCTATGAAGGCCAATTTTATTTAACGCAATCGAAAGCTCTTTCATGTAGCATAATTTAAAATGACCACATTTTTCAGCAAACGAAATGAGAAGCCATCAATGACATTTAAGCAACCTCAGGAGTACTGTTGAGGTTTGGCTAAATAGTGATCAGATGAAAAATTTGTTGGTTAACTCTTACCAAGAATGTCCACACACAGTGAAGTCTGCACTGAAACATTGGATAATACTTGTCATTTTTTTTTTCAAATGAATGTTTTTCATTTGGAGATTATATCATGAACAGATGTACCGATAATGTTAATAGTCCCTTCTGGAAACATTAATCACAAAGTTTTACTTATTATTTGTTGTAAGTATTTAAAAGTTGAAGTCTTTCCAGAACTGTCATCATTGAAATATTCCTTTTGCTAAGAGTTAAGCTGCAAAACTGTGATTATTTTACAGCACTAGTGTCTTTTTTGAGGTTTTTATTTAAGGAGGAAAATGGTAACATGGACCAACAGCAACAATGTGTTTCTACTTTAAGAAGAAGTCACAAAACCCAACTCTACCAAACTGTTTTAATGCTTCAGTAAATAGTTAGCATTCACAGAAGAAAGATTTTGATTGTCAATATGATATTAACATGATACTTTCCATTCCCAGGTGACTGAGCAAACATTAACCAGATTCAAAATAAGTGAAGGGCAAGGCCCTATGACCACAGAGACTGCAGTCTCTACTCCACATACAGAAAGAATACTTTGCAGGTGAGCTGCTCTGCTACCACTTTGAAATACTTGTGTATGTGTGCTGAAATACTTAACAGCTGTGCAAAAATGCTCAAACAGCTGGATTAAAAAAAACTAAGACAGTCTAAAGCAAGTCCATTCATTCCCTCTAGTCTCAGACAATGGCTTATTGGCCATTTTGCTCGCCTGGTCAGGAGTTCCAAGTTCTTTTCCCATTTCTGCCATAGACTTGCTGTACCACCTTGGGCAAATCACACAGGCCCCAATTCAAAAAAGCATTTAACCACATTCTTGGGTCCATCCCTATTCAGGAATGCATGCAAGCATGTGATTAAGTGCCAAGCACCCACAACTCTAAGTGAAATCAATGCAGGCTGCACATGCTCATCATCTCTGATAATTAGGCCCTATTAGCCTCTCATTGTGTTAGTTTCCACACAAGTTAAATGGAGAGATCTACTTCACCTGAGGCGTAATTAATGTTTTTAAGCCATTTGATAAAACAAAGGTTATTAATTTGTTAGAATAATACCATAATGATGAGCTTCTAGATAACAAGAGACTGCAATTACATGCCTTAGTCATCTGTTCTCTTCAAGAATAAATAGATTGAACACTGAATAAAGGAAGACCTGGCCATAAGGGGATGTTTCCATTGCTTGATTTTCAGATGATCTGTTTTTAGGATCAAGAGAGCTCTCTGAAAATAGCGCATACCGTATTGAATTTCAGTGAAAGGGATATATTCTGTACTCCATGCAACAGAATGCATTAATTTGTTGGATAACTCAGGTTGTTCCTTGCCAAACTGATCCTCTATGTAGATCCTAAAGCATAATTTAAACTTGAGTGTGAAAGTGCAAACATGCACTAAGGATTATTTTGACACATGGTATCCATCATTTGGATTTACTCCTTTTCCAAAATAAACTTTCGTCAGTTTCCCTGTGTGTGTGTGAATCTTCTGAACAAAGGCAGAGTGTAGTGTCATCAGATACGTTTATATACAGACCTTTGAGTAAACCAACATTATTAATGAAGTAGAGTTGGTGGGAAGCTCTCCATTTTTATTTTGGCCACTAGAATCCCACTCATGTTTTAAAAGGGAAATTGACTTTATGTGATTTACCGCCTGGTTCTGCTACCTCATAGGAGTAATCCTACTGATATCACTGAGACCACTTGGGTGAGTAAGGACTACTCATATGAATAAGGATATGTAGAATTAGGCCCTCATTAAGAGATATGCTGCATGGTAGAACACAAATCACATACATATATTGCACCTGTGCAAATCATAGGACTTGCAAACTGCATGTGATTCATGTGAACTTTTTCTTCAGCGCTAATTCAAGCGGATTTACATACCCTAGGTTTTGCGCAAATATATCTCATTATGCCAAAACTCGTAATCCCTATTTAAAGCAAAACGACCTGTCATTTCCCACTCACGGGCTATTTATACACATTGGTTTTATTGCTAGTATGAATTCCTCCATAGATGATCCATTTTTTTTAAACACAGCTACAGTATGGTGCAATTTGGATAAGAAATACATTTGATTTGAATTTGATTAAAAAACAAAACAACTGCACACCAGAGTGCATCCATCCAAAGCTCTAGGGCAGTGGTTTTCAAACTTCTTAGGCTACGCCCCCCTTTCTAAATAATGTAGTCTCCTGTGTACCTCTATCTGAGATTGACAGAGGTGATGTGTTGAGGGAGGGCATCCGGGGTCACATGCCCCCTCAGATTTCTGTTTTCCATTTAGCAACAGCTTGCAGAGGTTTTCAAACTGTGGAGTGCATGCTTCCTAGGGGGCGCAGAGGAACATTCGGGGGAGGAGTAAGCAATGACATCAGATGGAGTTGCCCAAGCTAAGCCACCTGACAACATTAGCGCGAGTCACTTGTCATTGCTCCCCCTCAAAAAATGTTCCTCCACACCCTCCAAGGGGGGCATGCCCAACAGTTTGAAAACCTTTGAATCACACATCAGAGAGGACACGTACACCAATGCTGCTGCAGTTTTAATTGAAAGGAAATTATATGTTCATTAGAGTGCCACGTCTCCCTAAATAAAATGCATTGTCCGCTATTTAAGGATTTTTATCACGTACCCCTCGAAGTATGTGCACCCCAGTTTGAGAACCATTGATCTAGGAGACAGTCTTACAAAGGGGCTATAGGCATTGCAATGCCTAACTTTTCCGTGTCCTACACAACCCTGAGTTAGGGGCCCAAGCTCCCCATACAATGCATAGGGTGAATTAGGTGCCTAAAAAGAGATTCACAGAAGGCAGCACACTGTGTCGGGAGCTGCCTAAACTAGCCAATGGGAAACACCAAGGAGAGGGGTGTGGCCTAAGCCCCACTGCTCACAGAGAATTAGGTGCCTGACTCTGAATTGGGGAAGGCATCTATCTCCATTTGGGATTCACAGCTGTGAACCCTTTCCTGGAGCTAAGTGCCTCAACCAGGTGAGTCTTTGCTCAAGAAAAAACAAGGATGTAGCAGTGCTACCCCTATAGCCAATAGCCCAGTGGTTGGCCCATTCACCTGGAAGCCAGGGGATCAACTCTCTCCTCTGCCTGATATGGAGCAGGGATTTGAACCCAGACCTCCCATATGCCACTACTGGACTGTGGTCTTTATCACGCTTTTGTTGGAGCTGTTCCACTTCGTATAAATAGCTAAATATTCACTGGAGCAGAGATTAGAACCTGGGTCTCCCACAGCCAAGATGATTACACTAACTACTAGCTTACTGAGCATAAAGGGGGCACCTGTTTTATCATTTCATTAAGGATGCCTAATTCCCCTTGTGACTTTAGCCCCCAAAATCAAACTATAACATTTCAGTATGTCCAACACTTGCTGTTTTTCCTTTCAACCAAAACAATTAGCTGAAACTGACACAAATTCACAAAACGTATCAGTCGACTCACACCTGCATTTTTGGGGCAAATAATTGTTTCAGCCAAAAAATTTGGTCAAGGCTCTATTCCAGATTGTGGTTCAATCAAGCCTCCCATTAATCCAGCCCTGTTTCAAGTCACTTACACAGAGAGCATGACAGTCACATTTGCCATACAGCTGCCAATTCTTTCTACGATATTTCCATAGAACACATCTGTCGATCTCAATATACATTCAGCCCCTCTCCATTAATTAGCTTAGCAAAGCAAAATCCCTATTGGACTTTATGAGTCCTCTGCTCTCCCCCTTTCTGGTGAGTATGGGGGCTTTGTTGTGTTAGCCAGGTTGTTCACTCATGCCAAAAAGTTATTTTGTGTGCTCCCAATTTTGGTTGCCCAACTTCAGTCACATCGTGCCTGATTTTTGAAGGTATCACTGAGCCACATGAATGGAGGCACATAATTAGAGAGCATTTCTGAAAGTGTGGTTGCAAGAAAAAAATTGTAATGGTGAGCAGCTTTTCTTCTATGACTCCCTCATTGGGCTAAATGAAATCCCTCCTCCTTTCCCTGTAACCTCATCTTTATTTGCAATCTGAATCTTCTCTAAGCAGCTGCAAAAGTCCCATGGACCCAGTCTTGCATGGACAGTGAACTGCTGAAGATTAGAGCTAATACACTGGTAAATTATTGCTGTGTCCAAATCTGATTATCCTTGAGGACTCACAGGAATTAAAAATAAAGTGTATGCCCTTGTTAATACAGATGTATAATGAGCAAAACATCACTGCTCCTTGAAGTGCTGCTAGCTACATTAAACAGTACTGGTTTCAAGGAAAAACACTTATTTAAACTGGGAATAATTAACCCATTTTAATGTATCTACATATAGAAATAAAGGAACAATCATTACACAGTCTAATCAATCTTTCTGACAAAAGGCAATAAGCTCTGGAAGGACTGCATTTTAACTGCTGTAGAAACCCTTCAATTTCATTGATTGAGGCAACAAATTGTTATTCAGGAAATTATTCTTCAGTCAAAATATGTGATCAACACAGAGCTTCACACCTGCACAGTCATAGAGTGTGCTTGTTATAATGACATTTGACTTTGTGCCTATTATATTACGTGACCCAGTAATGAGGTTTTAGTATTTTCAGTTTGTAATGTCTGGCAGAAGTCCCAAAGTAATTTTCAATTAAAAGGTTAGGCCCTGGTACTTGTCAAATGTGATGACATACAGTGCCACAACAATATGAAATAGCTTCCTTACAATTAAACTAATTTCATCAGGTCTTTAAGTTGGGCTTGCAAATATTATGCCTCTGGGCAACATTTCTCGACCAAATACATACATGAAGTGTAATCTTTTTCTGTCATCACCACAGCTACACAGGAATATGTGTGTGGGGTTCAAGTCCATTTAGCTGAAGGGACTCAAAGGGCTGAACATTCCACCCACATTACTAACAGTATGTGTTGTGTTGACAGCGCATTAATAGACTGACTTTTCTGAAAACGTGAAACAGACAAAGAATCGTGCTTACAGATAATCCCATGGAGTCTGAGTGGTTTTACTAAACAAGCAATATGTGATATTGAACCTGCTTTAAATTAGCTTTCCTCCAATGGGATTGTAATAAGAATTTGGGGGTGGGAGAACTGTTGTGGGTCATTTCTTTAATTTAATTATTTATTTTTACGGCTCTGTAGGAAGATACTTAGGAAACAGAACCTGCTTGACAACAAGGACATGATGTGCACATCCTGGAAATCTAGGGCCTGATCACACTTCCACTGAATTCACTAACAAAACCTTTGTAGACTTTAACACATACATGACTGGTTCCCTAATCCTTATATCAAGAGCTTGAAGTAAGAAGAGGCACTTGTGATGCAAACAAATATTCATAGGGTACTCTGACGCAGTATAGCCTAGTGGACAGAGCACTATTAAAAGGTTAGCCCTAACTGCACTAACCGTATGAGACTCCAGTGAGGACCATGGAGAAGGAGATGCATGCTACATATTCCTTCCATCTCCTGCTCACTGCACCACAGAAGCACAAAGCTGAAGAGGCTCCTCTCAGCTTTGTAAAGCATTCCACTGAACAAACAAGCACTGCAAGTCTTCTGGGCTTTTTCTGCTGACTCCTAGGAGATGCCATTTTGAATCATGGGAGCAAACTGGGCCATGGTCATCACGTATAGCCTCTCAAAGCACTTACTAGTGGCAGAATTTCAGTACTGCAATCTTCCATTGAAATTAATAGGAAACCGCAAAAAGAAACATATGTTTGTCCTAGTTCTTTATTTTTTTCTGCTCATTTCTGCTGCAGACTCTTCTCTTTTTCTCCTTAGAAGTTGAGGCAGCTAGTATCCCCTTGTTTCCTGCTGGCCAAACCAGATTAGGGGGATATAGGTAGTTTGAGTGAGCCTTTAATAAACAAGGCTCATGGGGATGGAAGGAAGCATAGAAAAGCACAGGGGACTAAATGGCTGAGACCAACAGGAGACAGAGGCCAATGAAGCTGCGTTGTGAGGTCTTGTGGGCCTACTTCAAGGGCTTGAGAGAGATCTTGAGCAAACGGCCAGTCTTATTAAAATGCTACTAGGAGATACCCTTGCTGCTACTAGCAACCTGATCGTGTTTGCTTATTCCTTCTACCCGTCTGAATTAGTGCAAGTGTATATCTAAAACCTGCTCTTTTTCAAAAGTTAAAAAACCCTATCATGACTGGCCTCTCTTCTTCCTCCTTACACGGAACCCGTGCAAGTGCCCAACCCATGGCTCCCACACATAGCTGTCACGCAACAGAGAGACAGAGTTGATGCTAATATTGTCCCTACTACATTCCAGTCTAGGTACTTGCAGAGCGATGAGACAATATCACTACGAGGAATGTGCAAACATTACAGGCATAGATAGGCCCCTTAGGGTCATCCCTGAGCTCTGCTGTAATCAGTTTGATGATTAGAGTTTTAATACAGTGCTATGGGTATACAAGGACCCTGCAGAGATCAGAGGCATATAAAATACCCCAGCTACTTCCAGACTAGGAATGTGCAGAGTTACATGAGGATGTATTATATTGTGAAACAACTCCAACCAAAGGGAGCAGCATGGCAGAAAGTGTGAGGATAATGAACTTGAAGATGATGCAGAGAAAGAGAGGAAGCTGATGGAGGGGTCTGAGAGGTAGGCTGACAAGGTCTGAAGAATGGGAGAGCAAGATTATTTTAGCTGTAGCATTGGAATAGACTGATAATGAGACAGACAAGAAAGTAGGCCAGAGAGAAAGAGTCAAGAGAAAATAAGGCCAAAGTTAAGGCCTTTGGATTGGAAGGTTAACTCCTCCGGTCTGCTGCAGATTTGATTTAGAACTCTTGGATTAAAGTATATTTATCAGGATTAAAAGCAGAGTCAGTGTTTCAATGTGTTAGGGCATTTCCATTCAGGAAATTCATGATCACAGCTTTTGCAATCAACTGAGAGGGAGAACGTGTGATAACGTTCTTTAAAGATTGCGCAAATGTACCAATGATTTCAGGAGCTGATTTTTTCCAGGTTGGTTTAAATTGAGGGACGAATGAACACTCTAAAAGCATTTTCAGGCACCCTTTGGTTTTAAATCAGCAAAAGAAAGAAATAAGAGCTATTTCAAAAGGTATTTAACACGTGGTCTTCCCATATCCTGACAGGAATAGAACACTACAAAACAAAAGAAAAATGCTAATGAGCTACACTACAGGCTCCTTTATTGGGCAGTTCATACCTACCTAGACCTATCCTTCAGTCAGTGGCTACAGATTTTTTCCTTGGCGTTACATTCTTTTAACTTCAAGAAACAAATTAAAACATGAGCTATGCTGAACAACCAGCCAGTTCTGAGACTGTGGCTCAAATGGAGTTCCATGCCCTAATTTGCCATTTTCAGTTAGTATGATTCTATACCCATTCAGCCTTGATTCCTTCAGAAACCTAAAACAGAAACAAGTGCACAATGCTGTTGATTTATTGTGTTAACAGTTGTTGACTATTTAATGGTAATTCTTGAGCTTGGCTAAGCAACAACTAAAGGAGCCCATACCATTCTACCAGTACATCAAGGAGGAACAGGTACAAAGAGGATGAAATCCTGGCCTCTTGGAAATCAGTGAGAATAATAATCAGGAGAAATGGGACGAACGTAAAAAAGAGAATATTTAGGATGAATATACAGTGAGGAAATATTACTACACAGCTGCATGAAAATACTCAAGGTACGCACACAGATAAGATAGATGTGTATGCATTGGTCAATTTAGGACCCGAGTGGGGAGATGTGTATAAAAATGGCAGATTGCATAAGACTGCAGTGTGCATAAGTTAGGTACATATAAATATGAGGACATAGTTGTATGCATATAACTTTGATCATCTGGCCAATAGTGTAATGTCCACTTATATGGGTGCACAACTTTCTTCTATAAGTTCTAAAATGTTTATGTTTCACCGTCCTGCACTACTCAAACCTGCAGCACCCAGACACAAGAGAAATCTCACATAAAAAGATGTTACTGTGCTCAGCCACTATGTAAACTTTGTGACTGTGGGTTCCACAAGTGCTGTAAAAGAAGAAGCATTATGAAAAACATTGCCATCCTCCCTCTGAATTAGTAGCATGTTCAAGTCCATGAACAAAAGCCCCTCTTTCCAGCGGAGTCCTCCCAAAACCACAAGGAGCACGGAAATATATCTTAAGTAATGCATCTTAAAATTTTCAGGGTATATTATGAACACAGCTGCGCAAATATTAGCATATGAAAAAAAGAATTTCAGCCAATTAGCATGCATTCCACCATTTAAAAGCCCCTTGGTGTCATTTTTGTTTCAATAGGAAGAACTTAAATTTCAATTGTAACTACTCCAGAATTTTTCTTTAATGGTAATCTGCTTTTCCATAACTTAAATCTATTTTATTTTCATTGCAATAGAGGTTTCTAAAATGTAGCATCTGGCTAAAAACAGAGAGTTTGGGCATTGTTTGGCTTTGTCTTCTGTTTACGAATGCAAGGTGAAGTACATAGCAAAAGGAGAAAAGTTGTCATTGGTTTAATTCTACCTGCAAGGTAATTTTTTTCTGAGATAGAAATAGTGCACTAGTTTTCTGTGGGATTCAAAGGTACAACTCATCCTGACCAAAGAACATAAAACATTGATTGATGTATATATACATTTCCACGCAGCATATTTATTTTCATACACTGCTGAATTCCACTATTACAAATTAGGAAATATTTATTGTAAGTTCCTCTTTGAATAATATTTCATTCTGATTACACTAGTAACATGTTGACATTCTATCAACAAGATTTTCACCATGTGTATGTTAAGCAAGTCTTTTTAACAAAAACTATCATAGTTTATGAAAGATGTCTCCCTTGGCTGAGTGTTCAGAGTGGAAAGCAAATGATAAGGGGACTCAAAAAGGGTTTTAATAAATGTGTTTGTGGGAATGTTAAGAAGAATGAATTAAACTGCAAATGTCAAATATTCCCTTTATTTCAGCAGTGTCTGGGCCAGCTAAATGCTTTATTCAGAATATTTATGTCATTTCTGCTTAATTGTGGAATAAACTGACGCTAAAGGAATTAGAAAAATAAATATAAAAAGATTATGTGAAAATAGCATTGACAGTTTGAAATAAATGGAAAAACTAAAGCGACAGCTGGCACTTTGTCCTAGCATCTAGTTCTGCAGTTGATTTATTACAGTCTTGCAGAGATGGTAGCAATAGATGCCCTTTAATGGGATGTCAGTGCCTCCACTTCCAAAAATATTGAGATCTATAAAACTTTACAGGTATCTAGAAAACACATTTTTCCCTAGTGCATCAGGGATTGATCTACTGCAGTAGAAATATCTGAAAGCGTCATCAGGTTTTAAACTAAGCCTATTGAATCAAAAACACCATTTTATGCAGCACTTTGGTGTTCTTTAAAAGACTCCCATTTCAGTTCTGACCAAGGCCATGCATGTGATAGGATCACAAAAAATGATCGTGCTAACCTCTTCTTGTATGAGGATATCACCAGTGCTTGGCTGCAATGAATGTGTTTCCTCCATACGTGCAGGATGTTTAAGGTTTTGAAGTTAAAACGAGCCTCATGTCTCAGATTAGAGATGCCACAAGAAAACTCAGCATTAGTAGAAAAATCCGGTAGAGGCCTAGAAGAAAAGACAGTTACTCACCTTTGTAACTGTTGTTCTTCGAGATGTGTTGCTCATATCCATTCCAATTAGGTGTGCGCGCGCCACGTGCACGTTCGTCGGAAGATTTTTACCCTAGCAACACCCAGCGGGTCGGCTGGTCGCCCCCTGGCATGGCGCCGCTATGGCACCGAATATATACCCCTGCCGACCCGTCCGCTCCTCAGTTCCTTCTTGCCGGCTACTCCGACAGTGGGGAAGGAGGGTGGGTTTTTGGAATGGATATGAGCAACACATCTCGAAGAACAACAGTTACAAAGGTGAGTAACCGCCTTTCCTTCTTCGAGTGCTTGCTCATATCCATTCCAATTAGGTGAATCCCAAGCCTTACCTAGGCAATGGGGTCGGAGTGAGATACTGCAGAATGCAAAACTGCTGAGCCGAAGTCTGCATCGTCTCTGGATTGTTGCACCAGGGCATAATGGGAAGTAAAGGTGTGTACTGAAGACCATGTAGCTGCTCGACGTATCTCCTGAATAGGTACTCTAGTTAAGAAGGCGGCCGACGAGGCCTGGGCCCTGGTAGAATGTGCGGTAATATGACCCGGAGAGGCATGAGCTATATCATAGCAAGTCCTCATGCACACCGTTACCCAGGATGAAATCCTCTGAGAAGAGACGGTTTGGCTTTTCATCTGGTCTTCCACTGCAACAAAGAGTTGGGGTGTTTTGCAGAAGGGCCTCGTTCGGTCAGTATCGAAGGCGAGTGACCTACAGACGTCAAGCGAATGCAACTGCTGCTCCCTACGAGATGTATGCGGTTTGGGGAAGAAGACCGGGAGGAATATGTCCTGGTTGAGATGAAAGGCCGAGACTACTTTAGGGAGGAATGCCGGATGTGGACGTAACTGCACCTTGTCCTTGTGGAACACCGTGTATGGTGGGTCCACCATCAGAGCCCGAAGCTCAGAGTCTCTCCTAGCCGATGTGATGGCTACAAGGAAGGCTGTTTTCCATGACAAATATAGGAGTGAGCAGGTTGCCAATGGCTCGAATGGAGGGGACGTAAGTCTCGTCAGGACTAAGTTGAGGTCCCAGGAAGGGGCAGGGCGTCGTACTAGGGGGTATAGACGCTCCAAGCCTTTGAGGAACCTCGAGACCATAGGGTGGGAGAAGACGGAGTACCTTCTCTGGGGTGGAAAGTGGAAATAGCCGCCAAGTGCACTCACAAAGATGAGATAGCGAGGCCTTGCTGTTTAAGATACCAGAGGTAGTCCAAAATAGTGGGGATGGGAACCTCCATAGGTGCGACATTCAGTGTTTGAGACCAGCAGGAAAAGCACTTCCACTTGGCAAAGTAAGTAGACCAAGTGGAAGGTTTTCTGCTATCCAGGAGTATCTCTTGCACTGGGGCAGAGCATCGTAACTCTGATTGGGTTAACCATGCAGGAGCCACGCTGTGAGATGGAGGGATTGCAGGTCTGGGTGGTGAAGCCTGCCATGGTCCTGCGTTATCAGATCCTGATGAAAGGGCAGGGGGATCGGATTGGCTATCGAGTGGTCCAGCAACGTGGTGTACCAGTGTTTTCGGGGCCACGCAGGGGCGACCAGGATCAGGCGAGCCCCATCCCTGCGAAGCTTTACGAGGACCGTGTGCACCATCGGGAAGGGTGGAAAGGCGTAAAGCAGGTGGTTCACCCAAGAGATTAGGAAGGCGTCCGATATTGAGCCTGGGGTGAGACCTTGGTAGGAGCCAAACTTCTGACACTTCCTGTTGTTGCGGGAAGTGAAGAGGTCTATGTGGGGAAAGCCCCACTTCTGGAAGATGGAATGTGCAATGTCCGGGCGAAGCGACCACTTGTGGGAGAGAAAGGACCTGCTGAGATGGTCTGCCAGAGTGTTCCGGACCCCTGGGAGGAAGGACGCTACAACTTCTATAGAGTAGGCTATGGAAAATTCCCACAGTTGGATCGCCTCCTGACAAAGGGGGGAGGATCGAGTCCCTCCCTGCTTGTTTATGTAGTGCATTGCCATTGTGTTGTCCATAAGCACTAGAACACAACGGCCCTGCAGATGTTGTTGGAACTTCTGGCACGCGAGGCAGACTGCTCTCAGCTCCCGGACGTTTATGTTCAATGCTAGCTCTTGAGATGACTAGAGCCCTTGCGTGCTACGATGGCCTAGCTGTGCCCTAGAGCAGGACCGGTGGCGAGATCGAGAGCGCTGGCGAGACCTCGATCTTGAGTGCAGCCTGCCTGCGGCGTCAATGGAAGGTGGCCTGACCAGGGCAGGCTTCCCCGTTGATGTAACAACCCACATCGGAGGTGCCGGGGGTTGAGGCAGGGTGGGCTCCGTTAGGGCAATGAGTTCCCTCACCGTCAAAAAGGTCTCTGGCATGGTGGGAACGATAAGCTCAACCGAGGTGTGTGCCGGGGAGCTGTCATGCACCAGACTCGACGGCTCTTGCATGGCAGGAATCAACAGTGCCAAGATTGCCGGTGCTGTGGCAGTTGCTGGTGCCGGGCGTCTCGGTTTCTGCTGCTGCTCAGACTGCAGATATTGGAGCTGCAGGAGCTTTTAGCTTTTTGGCACGTGGGGAGAGGGAGCGGTGCCGGGCTGGCTTCTGAGCTGGTGCCGGCTGGTGCCAGGACGTCTTCGCAGTGCCGGCGCTCTTCGGTGCTGACAAGGCACTTTTCCCCGGCGCGGACTGTGCGGCACTTGGTGCCGAAGACGGAGGAGTGAGGGCTGCCTCCATTAGGAGCTGCTTAAGGCGAAAGTCCCGCTCCTTTTTTGTCTGCAGCTTGAACGACTTGCAAATCTTGCACTTATCTGCAAGATGGGAGTCCCCCAGGCACTTTAGACAGGAGTCGTGAGGGTCTCCCGTTGGCATCGGCCGCCGGTATCGGCCGCCGGCAGGCCGAGCACGGTTTGAAACCCGGTGAACCAGGCATGGGCCTGGGCACCAGGAGAGGTCAAGGGGCTAATCCCCAACCCTCTGAACTATATACACTAACTACGTTTACGAAAGGGTATTAAAAGTATTAACTACAACTATAAAACTAAACTATATACACAATAAGTACTAGAACGAGTGAATAGCTTGAAGGAGACAGCAAACCTCTCCACTGCATATGAACTGAACACCCAGCCGTTGCAACAATATGCGAACTAGGCGGTGCTAGGCACCAAGCTTGTGGGGCGCCAAAAAGGTGCATGCCCCCCCCACAATTTTTAAATGGTTGCAGCAGCCGCTGCGTAGTCGAGCCCAGAGGCACCAGGCCCTGCACCCGCAGCTTAGGTCGCCCCTTCTGGGGCATGCGCAGCTGCGGCTAGCCGTCAGCTTAGGCCCCCCAGTCAGAACGTCCGCAGCACCTCGCACCCAGGTGGTCCCCCGGGTCAGGGGACCGGCTGCGGCGGTCCGGCAGCCGGGCGCTCCCGGGTCAGGGAGCCACCGCCGCGGTCGGCGGCCCGGGGCCGCCCCCCACCCCTGGGTCAGGGAGCCACGGCTCCGGTGGACCTGCCGCAGGCATCCTGCACAGCTCCGCGGAGCCGCGAGACCCGCGCGGGGGCGGGAAATGTACCCGGCGCCTAAGGCGTCCAGCATCCTAGCGCCACCCTGCCACACACAAGTGCAGGGGTAAGAAGGAACTAAAGAGGACGGACGGGTCGGCAGGGGTATATTTCAGGGCCATAGCGGTGCCACGACCAGGGGGTGCCCCGCCGACCACCGTGGCTGCTAGTAAAAATCTCTGACGAATGCGCACGCAGAGCTCACACCTAAATTGGAATGGATTGAGCATGCACTCGAAGAAGAAGCAGTGGATGCTTTGAAACTAGCCAAAGGCCCTGGCTCCTAAATAAAATGGTACTTTATGGCATAAAGAAATTGATAAAGTAGATGCACACAGCCACACAAAGCACTTAATTCGTGGTGTGCGTCCATGTACCGAGGCTAGTGTCTGTTTCTGCAGTCGTTGCACTGTGGGTAGCCTATCCCGTAGCTATCCATCAGTTCCCACAGTCCCCTGCCCATTGGAATTCTGGTTGAGATCCCAATGCATAATTGCAAAACAGTGTCGCGGGTGATTCTGGGTAAATGCTCGGCACTCATTCTTCTCCGTTGAAAGCAACAGCAGACATCATTTCGTACCCTTTTTCCTGATTCGCACTGGCAGATCCATAGCATGGCAACCATGGAGCCCGTTTTGCCTTTTGTCACCTAACCTGTCTTGTACTGGCTGCTGAAGAGGGTACTGCATGCTACGAGCCAATTCATTTGCCTTTGCAAGTAGAGAGCGTTCCATCCCTATTTGTACTGTCTGCCATGCCATTGTAAATTGGCGATGAGATGACAGTTATCATCTTTCGTACCGTCTGCTGTACATGGTGCTCCTGGCTGTGCCTTCGCTGAGGTTGGCCGCCTTGGCGCAAATAAAATGGGAAGACTCCCTGGGTCATTCCCTCCTTTATGTTTATCTAAAAAAGAGTCAGTCCTGCCTAAGAATAGGTCAAGTGTCCACTAGAGAACCAATGTATGTACCGTAGGGAACCCGAGCATAAGCGCATCCCGTGTCAGCTAACCGCAACGAAATTGATGACTGCTATACCATTCTTAGGGCAGTGACACCTCGCAACAACCCCAACCCGTTCTTACCCTCTCTCCCAAACCTCTGGTCTCACTGTGCCGTCGTAGATCCCCCCAGTGATGGCATAAGTATAAAGAATGCAGGAATATGAGAAACAGCTGCCTTGTTAGTGAATAACAATGAGGGAGAGGCAGCCTCAGCCTGCCTATGACAGTCCAGAAGACATTCAACTGTGGCGGGAGAAGGATCCGCCTCCCGCTGCTTGATAGTCAGGCAGACAGAATCTGTTTCTTTAGACTGAAAAGGGAGTGGGGCTGATAGAGAAGACTACAGCAGCGCATTGCTTTTGATGAAGACGGTTCCTAGCCATTCCTGTACCCATTCTTCCGGGAATGACAGGGAGTCATTCCTAATTACCCAGGCGCCCGGCGGACCTCACCCGGTCGCCGGAGCATTCACGAGATGGAAGGCAGGGCTATCAGTCATTTTGTACGTAACCGTCTTGCCACCAGGGGGGGAGTGAAAGGATGCTGCGTTCAGTGCCACAGCACCGGTCTACCGCGTCATGCAGTAGACATACGGTGACATTGAAAAGTCAAGAAACATATTTTTACCTTTCTTTCCCGGTGTGGGTGGTGGTGGCATTGACAAGATATACCTGAACACCCCGGACCAATGGTTATGGACCGCCTACCAGCATTGGAGCTCAAGCAGAAATGCAAAGCTTTTACGGAGGGACTACGTGGGGACTGTGAAGATAGACTGGAGTCTCCTAGTACTCCTCCCTCCCTCCATGGAGTCGTCATTTGATTCTTGGCTTTCTGTTACGCTTGTCACACAGCACGCTTTGTTTGTGGCCTCTGTTCTTCCATGCCTTGGAGATTTTTTCATAATGCTTTGTCATTTTGTCTTCTGTAACGGAGCTGTGATAGAACAGATTTGTCTCCCCATACAGCGATCAAATCCAGTATCTCCCGTACAGTCCATGCTGGAGCTCTTTTTGGATTTGGGACTGCATCGCCACCTGTGTTGATCAGAGCTCCACGCTGGGCAAACAGGAAATGAAATTCAAAACTTCGTGGGGCTTTTCCTGTCTACCTGGCCAGTGCATCCGAGTTCAGATTGCTGTCCAGAGCGGTCACAATGGTGCACTGTGGGATACCACCCGGAGGCCAATACCATCCATTTGCGGCCACACTAACCCTAATCCAACATGGCAATACCGATTTCAGCACTACTCCTCTCGTCGGGGAGGAGTACAGAAATCGGCTTAAAGAGCCCTTTATATCGATATAAAGGGACTTGTTGTGTGGATGGGTGCAAGGTTAAATCGGCTTAACGCTGATAAATTCAGTTTAAACGCGTAGTATAGACCAGGCCAGTGTCTCAAAGTGGACACCCAGAATAACTTGTCATTTTTGAACATTTAGGCTGTCCGAATCTCCCCTTTTCCTGCAATACTCATTCTCCCTTTCTTGAACTATTGTCCCGCGTCTTGCACTGGTTTGTCTTTGTCCTGTCTACTGTAAACTGTTTACGGCAGAAAATGTCTTACCCTGTGATTTTTTAAGGGCTATTTATATTTACAATGCTCTATATGTGGATCTTATTTATAAATAATTACACAGAATATCTTATTTGCTCCAGCAGATGCTGCAGCTATGTGAATATGAAAGCACATTACTACCATACAATGGATATGGGTGTGGGGCATGGTGAAGGAGACATATCCCTTATGAAGTGCTGTTTGACCTATGAGGAGAGCTACTAAACAGGCACCAACAGACACCACAGTTGAGCCTGATCTGAAGAGAGAGTAATTTTTCCACCTTTTTTCCTTGTTCTCTTCTTGTCTACAAGTGGCTGTTCCTATTCATCATTTGAGAGCCCACTGAGAATTTCAAAGATATTGTCCAACCTTTTTCTAACTTGATGGAGGTCAGCTGGTGAGGATTTCTACCTGTAGAGCGTTATTGACCAGGACATCAAATGTGAATAATTTATCAGATAACCTCCAATTATAATATTCATTTCTATAAATGGATCTCAGGGAACACCTTCTGTATATAGAAAACACCACTTCAAAGTTAAGAGACTAGGTTTCCCTACCTTGCTTACCTATTCACATAAAACTCTAGAAGGCTGCAGAAACAAAGGAAATGAAGACTTCTTTATAGTGCTCTGGCCTCACTGAACTGAACTGAACTGGGTCCCACATTCACATTGCACAGCTTGGGAAGTACATTTTCCCTTTATATTTGCACTACCAAGAGGAGTGTTATGAAGTTACAAGGAGTAAATAACAAGCAACATAAGAGGAAGGGTAACAGTCATTTTTATAGGAAGCTTTAGAATTTAGTACTTTCCCTAATGAAGCATCTCAGCTCCACTACAAACCCTTCCTTTCACTATACCTGTAATGTCTTATACTCTAGGGATTTCAACTCAGCCAAAAGTATGTTTACAACACGAAGCATAATGCAAGGTCATAGCCCCTGGAAGGGGTGGGGGATGGACACTGAATCATCTTCAAAAATTTTCCTCCTAAATCCAGGAATTATTTTGGCTTCTTCTTTGCTGAGGTCTTTTTGTGTTTACAGTGATAGCATGAAATAAAGAAATCTTCATGGTGGACTTGTAAGGCAGCTGAAGCAGAGTTTTCTGGGTTGTTACGAAAAATAAGATCAATGAGTTGGGGGTTCTTTTGATGGATCACAGCATTGGGTGTTTGAAGACCCTCTGAGCCCAATAAAGTCCCCTATTCCTCCTGATTTTTAGTAACACCTACAAACATAGCTGGCCTCATGTGTCCAGCATGCCCAGCTACACAGCATGCCCACTTGGCACCATTCATAAACCGTGCGCAGTGGCTGCATATGGTGCTTACAAAGTGGCACCTACTCCAGGTAATTCTCACATGTGCTTGGAGATCAGCTGTCTGCAAATATTTTCCTCACTACTTTTCTTTCATAAATTAAAGTAACGGGCTGTTTTCCCTCCCTCTACCACTGACTCATCTGCTCTGTCCTTTCTTACTCTGTTTATCTTGTGTTTCAGGTCCTACAGATGCCTACATCTACAGTACAGTAAATAGGTCCCCTGCAGGTAGATCACTGCAGGAACAAACATCTTTATTTTTCCTTAAAGGAAAAAGTTCTTGGTGTGGTACCTTAAATTGTATTTATAGTCTCCAGAGCAGCCAGTTAGCTCTGCCTTCAAGACCCTGGCTGCTTCATCTATGTTAACTGCTCTTGTCACAGCTCTGCAGAGCTTCCGTAGGAGGAGTGAAGAGAACCACTGGAACAGCCCCGGTTTAAAACATTACAAAATAAGAAAATAACTTACTGGGCTGGGCATGATGGATCCCATTCACCCATGTGCATAGTGCCCGCATAAGGCCCACATCCAGCAAAGTCCCTCTGAAACCCTTCCAACAGGCTTTGTGCAAGCTCATTACATGGGGTGATCTTCCTCTTATTCACATATTGCTGTAAGCCGCTAACATGGGGTTATTTCAGCATGGATTTCTCACCCAACACTAGCTCAGTCACATGAACCAACAGTGAGCGTGGCCATTAACCCTAACACCACATATCAAAAAGGCATACATCTCATCCGTCCTGGCTCAGTTCTTTGCCATGATGTTTGCCCACCCTGAACAGTAAATTTACTTTCTCAGTGTATTTCATCAAATGGTGGAGGAATATCAAGCTGCTGGCCTTCTCTGGCTCCTCCAGTGGGACTGGGGATTGAGCCCGTGGCCCCATTCTGGCCCCCTGGGTAGCTAAGGCATTAGCAATCATAACTATACCACCATGAGCATATCACTTATATGCAGCCACACACCTGAGTTTGCATGTTAGCCTGGATTCTGTCACAACACATACATAATATAGAATATCCAGCTGTTCACAAGAAAACCCCGGGCTGGCTCATGAAGAAGAATTGAACAAGTGAAAGGAGGGGGATAAATCCTCTGGCAACATTAGTAGCAACCTTGCAGCGTTCTACAGTTAAAGCTGAGAAATTTTGGCTTAAGAAAATGGCTTTCTAGTGCCCTCCTGAAAGGAAGGGACGGGCAGAGGCACTCCTGTCAGAACGAGGGCTCAATATTCTCCATGGCTTGCATGCTGAATTTCTTCGCTTTTCAGAGTTGCAATCTGTGGTGGCCTTTTAACACTTGTAAATTTGCTTAATATACATCACTTTAGGTGACCTTACTGTGTTATTTTTATTATTAATAATAGTCATGCTTATTACTTTAGTGCTTATTGAGCTGCCAAGGTCAGAACCCCACTGTGCGAGGCACTGTACAAATGCAGAGCAGCAGACAGACCCTGCACTGAAGAGCTAAATAGACAGACAAAGAGGGAAAAGATATAACAGACACACAGAGCGATCAGTGTAATGGTGGCAAGCGTCATGCTAATTTCACTAATTCGGAGGTGGGGGGTTTAGGGAGATGGAATGTAGTTAGGAGAGGATGATGTAAATGGAAAGACAAGGGATAGCCTTGCATTCCCTACATTTACTACACAGAATACCTTGAATACGACAAATACTGAGATTATCTAATTACAATACTTATTTAACCATAAGGGACATTTCCCAAGTTTGTAAGTGTAGCAACAGTATATTGCACAAGATAGGTGAAGTCCTGGTTCCTTTGACATGAATGATAGAACTCCCACTGATTTCAATGGAGCCAGGATTCCCCCTATGAGTTCACAAGAGTACAACAACTAGTGCTTATAGGGTGACCAGATGTCCCGATTTTATAGGGACGGTCCCGATCTTTGGGTCTTTTTCTTATACAGACTCCTATTACCCCCCACCTCGGTCCCGATTTTTTACATTTGCTGTCTGGTCACCCTAAGTGCCAAGCAGGACCTGTGTGAATTACAAACAGCGTATATCAAAAACCCTTCAACTTGCACTTCCCCTCATTTGCTTATGGTGGTTTTATAGTTTTGCAGATCAAGAAGCCACCACAGCATTCTGAAGTTTGTTTAGCTCATGCAGCAATGAGACACACTTAGTGTTAGGTTTTTCAACCAAAAAACACTGCAGGGGTTGAAATTAGGTAAAACCTCATCATTCACCAAGTTCTTCCCCTTACTCTCTATTCTAATTACCTGTTTGTTTCAGTTCAGTTACTAATATTTTTCTCAGTTCCAAAAAGGTTTCAAACTCTGTTTCCTCAACTTCAGTTACACACACAGTTTAAGACCTGAAATTCTGTCTCTCTTATTGGTGGAGCTTAAACTGCCACCTCTCCTCCCCATACGTAAGGAATCTTTCAAACCTGTATTTGGATAGATTGCACCCCAGATAAATACAGCAGCATCTGCCAGTGTTAAACATGGAAGGGCTTCATTAATTTTCTTGGGGCAGCACATCTGATTGGCATCAGATTCAGGCCCCCCTAGCCCCAGCTACATAGCAAAGAGAAAGAGAAGAATAATTCTGCCTATGGACTGTGTGGATAGGCAGAGCCTGGCCAGGAGCTGTGAGAAATCTCACACGTGTTTGGTTTTCAGGGGTTCGTGTGAACCTTTCCTTTGATTCTCGATTTTACATGGTTTTGTCCTCCCTGAGTTTCACTTTGAGTTTGAGGTTTGAACAAAAATGTAAAAGCTCAAATGGAAACAATGGAAACCACCACGTTTCATTTTCAAAACCATAAATGTGCTCCAGGTTGCTTGAAAGGTGCAGATTAAGGAATTTAAGTGGAACCATCAACAGCTCTGGGTTCATTTTTGAGTTTATAACAAAATTTGAAAGCAGGCAAGTTTCATGTGGTTCTGTCAGGAACGTTTCACACAGCAATTCTCCGGGCTTATTTTTGGCAGTGGGGGGAGGAATTTTCTCCCCTCATTTGCCAAAGATGTTGCAATCCCCTCATTTGCCAAATTATTTTCCTTTAAAATTTCTACTCAGTGGATCTCCTCCTTGCTCTCTCTGGAACAGGAAAAGCATAAGACCTTGAGGCCACAGATCTTTAAAACTCGGTCGTCCGAACTCACAGTTTTAGAACATCAGTGACTCCTTGCACATACTAACACGTCATGTCGTCATCGCCAAAGGTCTCATTGCAGAAGCTGGCAATCAGTTGGGACTCTGCCACTCGAAACAGGGTGCTACAGGATGCCTGGCTTAGCATTCTGTAGGCACAGGAGATTCGTACACTCAGAACAGGGAACAGCCTCCACAGCTGCAGAGCACAGGAGGCCCACAGAACTTCCTAAGGCCAGCAGCTGTGGAAGGAAATTTTGGCTGGATTGATCCATTATTGTTGATGCACATGAGGCATGAAACTCATATTCAGGAAACAATGCATGAGCTGGAAAGACTTGCTGACTTAAATCATATGTTTAGTTATGCAACTGTATAGTAGTTGGATCTAGCTTTGATGTGGAAACTGTTATATCAGTATTGTTGGTATAAGTAAAAGCTTATGCCAGCCTTTCCACTGAATTGTCCATTGTGTATATATATACACACACACACGCGCGCGCACACATACACACGCATCCTCTCCTCACAGCTGCCAGAACAATTTCCCACAACATCTACATTCAGCCATTAGTCCAGTAGTCACAAGTGCGAAAGTTGTTACAAGCATAATCTATGTAAAGTTAAAGATCTCCCCTTTCATATTATGAATGAAGTAGACATGGTCCAGCATTTACTCTCACAGATAAGCTATTTGCCATTCCAGACCACCCGCCAATATGGCAGTCTGACTGGCAACATAGCCAAAGTCTATCTTCCAGAGGTGAGCAACATGCAGATATCGAAACAGAATCATAACTGTGCAACATCTTTGCACTTTTCAATACTTTTGGTTCAGTCACGAAGTGCATGAGAACCAGGAGATCTGTTACTATTCTACTTCTGGCTTACTCTGACTTCTTGTGACACTTGTGCTAACTAACCTAATCTCTCTAGGCCTCAGTTTCTCCTTCTGTAAAACAGGAATAATCCTTACCAACTTCATAGGTGTTGTATGGTTTAATTCATTAAAGCCTGCAAACCACTTTTATATGCTCCGATGGAAAGTGCTATGGAAGTTCAAAGCATTAAATATGATCATTAATGGCATCAGCACAGCTACTGGGAAGGTCAGGAGGATATTTGCCCCACAGCTTTCAGCGGTGTCTTTTCCACCTTCATCTATGATGAAGAAATAAAAGAAGGTCAGTTCCTGTCCCATATTTACTGCTGTGTGACGCAGCAGCAGCAGACTCAACACTCTCCATTTCCTCCCCTGTGGAACCACCCACCAGTTCATGAGTAGAGTTGCTCACCAGCTGAAAGACAGCAGTAGCCGTAGACTTAAACGTAAGGTCAGAGGGACCATTATGGTCATCTAGTCTGACCTCCTGCACAGTGCACCAGACTCACCCAACGGACAGAGCCAAGTAGGAAGAGCAAGCTTCCCTCCTGCTGCCTACAAAGGAAGGGGGAGGAAGACTCCTCTCCTCAACCCTATAGCACTCAGTCAGAGGCAAAGAACACCCGTCAGACCCACTTCCAATGAGGATGAGGAAGGAACTGCTGGGAAGGTGAAAGATATGCCCCTATTGGGAGACTGGACCCTCCTTCCCCCCAAAAGAGAGGGGAGTGGGACAAAGAGCATTGGGGAGAGATGGGAACAGAGGACACTAATGGGGGAGACACAATATTAGGTACTGCGGGAGACAGGACACTGGAGGTGTCAGAATTCCAGGGAATGAGGATAGAGAGCAGAGCACTATGGGGACAACCCAGACCCACCAAGCATGGGGAACTAACACAGGAAGAAACAGAGAATGGAGAGCCCTTGGGATACAGCCCTGATACAGAGCACTGGGTGGCACTATAACAGAAAGATATCTACATGCGCACACACACAGATGCATATTACTCCATGGTGTAAGTATATAGAAAGGTGATATGGGGGAGGGGGGCTTTTGGGAGGACAAGAACTGAGGTCAGCTGTGGAGGCAGTTCTTTGTATATTTTGGGTCAGAGTTACTCCACTTGTTCACTCCCCCCACCCCTTCTTTGTGGTTGCACCCACATTTAATGGGGTCTGGAGCTGTTTGACCCAAGGTCACCAGTTTGGCTCTATCCACATCCCTAGTGAACAAAGGTTGTTACAATCCGATGGTTTGGGGATGGGTCGTGAGAAGTGAATTTGGTGAGTCAGGTGGTCTCAGCCCACTTACCAGTGAATCAGTGAAAGCAAACACCACCAATGGACTAATTAGCAACCCTGCAGAATGCAAGCAAGGTGTAAACAAGCCACGGAGACTCGGCTATTGTTCATCCACAGAGGTGATTTCTCCAGGGTATGGTTGAGGGGGCACATTGGCAGGGCAGTGTAAGGAAGCTTTCACTGCTGCTGCCTTTGCTGTACCTGTTCTGTTACAGAATAAGATTTCATTCTCCAGAACTGCCAATCCAGTTCTTCATCTCACTTTTCAAAACCTCTAAATTCTCCCCAGAAACTGGTGAGAGAAAAGGGGAGTGGGAAAGAGAGAAATGTCCGAACCAAAGAACACAGAAACACACAGGCCTGGTCTACACTACGCTGTTAAACTGATTTTAACAGCGTTAAATCGATTTAACGCTGCACCCGTCCACACTACACTGCTCTTTATATCGATTTAAAGGGCTCTTTAAATCGATTTCTGTACTCCTACAAAACAAGAGGAGTAATGCTAAAATCGATATTACTATATCGGAATAGTGTTAGTGTGGACGGAAATCGACATTATTGGCCTCATTATTTTACAGTAGCTACCCACAGTGCACTGCTCCAGAAATCGATGCTAGCCTCAGACCATGGACGCACACCACCAAATTAATGTGCCTAGTGTGGACGCGCACAATCGACTTTATAATATCTGGTTTATAAGATCGGTTTAAGCTAATTCGAATTTATCCTGTAGTGTAGACATAGCCACAGTGTCAAAAGACGGTATGAAGGAAGGTACTATGTTCAGGCAGTCCAAGACCCTTCCAGTCACTCATTCAAGTAAGTAAATATCAAAGCAAAAGTGCTCTCCTTCCCATTTAATATAAAAGACACATTTCTGAATATCTCTGCTTATCTCATAAAACTTAAGTGGAATTAAATGCTTCTGTTAAGCAGGAAAAAAAATTATACCGAAAGGATTTCATTCCACACCCTTCTTTTGCAATTGTGTAGTCCCAAGGGCCCAATCCTATTCCCAATGGAGTCAACAGGATATTTGCTACTGACTTCACTGGGAATAGGATTGGGTCCCTTTTTGTAGCAGAGGGTTAATTGAACGTAGTTGAAGCTATAGTGTAGGAGACAGGAGTAAATCAAATTACGTGAAAACATTCCCACGGTTTTGATTTACTTCACAGAAAAGAAGCAACATCTTATATTACTTCACATTTGCCTTGGGGGCAGTATGTGAGGTAAACTTCCAGAAAATTCTAAAAATGTAGCAATAAACCCTTTTCACCAAGTTCTGTATGATTGCTGCTTTATGGAAAATATATTTTTTTCTTCTACAACGTCAAGCTGTAATTTCTAATCCCATTTCTTTTATATATAGAGGCCAATGGATTTGACTGGTTTAGATTCTACTCCTATGCAAAAGTGAAATTACAATTTTAATTATTTTTACAAACAGAAGGACTTGCTTGAAGCAAGAATACCTGGAATGGTTGTAGTGTTGCTGACATCTACTGAGGAAAAGTGAAATAGCACCTCTTAAAGAGTTGATTAGAGAGAGGTAGTTGGACTCTGCTCTTTTTTTTTTCCCAAAAAATCTGCATTATATTATTTATCATCATGTATTTATTTAATATTTATATTCTGAGCACTCAGATGTATCAATCAGGATCAGGTCCCATATAAACACATACTAAAAAATAACCCTTACACTGAAGAAATTACAATCAAAGTCCTTGATCCTGCAAATTGTTCTTCTGTAAGTGCAGAAGTCCGACTGCCTGCAACAACTTAACTTGCAGAGTACGGGCTTAAAAAGACTAGTGCAAATGAAGTCAGAATCTGGCCCTAAGTGCAAAACAGTGAATGCAGAAAACCATGCTGCACAGCTGATAATACCTGTAGAACATAATGGACATTCAAATATAATTTGCCTCATTGTGAAAAGGGAATTTCAGATAAACTGCACCAGAAACTAAAAGGGATAAAAATATCCTCATTGTGAAAATGTTAATTCAAATATGAAACAAAGGGGACCTTTTGGGTGGAAAATAATTGCCTGCTGCTGTATCTGCTGCTGCTCGTGATACTTAAATGCCTTGAGTCAATTCAGGAAAGTAGTAATGTTTTTTCTAGGATTATGCAACTCATAAAGTTCATTTTTCCCAGTCTGAATATGGAACAACTTAGTATTATCCATTATTATAGTGCTTATCTAGTTATGAAATTCATTTCCCAAAAAATAAAACAAAAGATCTATGTATCTATCTCAGTATGTGATGATTATGAACGCTTGTTTTAAAAAATGACAACTACATCATGCAAAAGTGTAATAGCTCTGAAAAGTCTTTGAGAATCTTGATGACTGTAATCAGACTTGTGTTTATCTCTTCAACTGGGCAAAATTCTTATCACTGAAGTTATTATGAACTTACAGGAGTGTGGATGAAAATAGAATTTGACCCAATAAGTGTTTCCAGAACAGAGTGACATGTCACATTGTTAACAAAACAGCTTAATAAATCTACCTTTTAAAACACACACACGCTAATTTGAATGTGTGATTATTACATTTATTAGGAAAAAAACCAGCCCTACTGAAGTGAATGCCTAAATTCGATTGCCTTCAATAGGGCCAGGATTTCACCCACTGCCTCCAGTGTATATTTCTCTATATGTGTAATTCTCTTTTGTTCCTGCATACTGGTTCATGGAAATATACATTAATGGAGATCCACATTCTATTTGCGTAAAAGTATCACTCAGAGATTTTTACTCATGCAGAGCCAAATCTTGCTTGCCTTTTTCACATATGTAGTTCCAGGGACTGACCGAAAGCGTCTAAAAGAAATACTATACATTTATACTCTTAAATCCATCCAATTTTAAAGGACAGCCCTTACATTCCAGACCACTTAAGTATTTAGTGGAGTGAAATCCTACAGCCTGGCCTTTTAGCTTCTATAACATTCCAATATAATGTCTCAAATAAGAATTACATTGATTAAAAATTAAAGAGAAAGATGAAGACATAGCTGAGCAGCCCTTCATTATACACTGAACAAAAATGACTTCCTTATTGCCTTATAAATCAATTTCAAATTACCTAAAGAGAATGTTGAAAGATTTGGCTTGTTAGAAATAACCAGTTCCAAAGATGCACCCCTGAAAGACCTTGTGCTGGACTGGGCTCAGATTAATATCAACATTTTGGCGATTCTAATAACAAAAGACTGCCAGAAATATGTTATCTATCAAATGTACACACAAGAAACATGTGAGAATATTAAGACCAGATGTCACAGATATCTTAGAAAATACTTATACTCTCTCAGTCCTGTGCAAGGCCAGACACATGAAAACTTATACAAGATAAAATTAATGTAGCTTTTTTCAGATTCCTTCCAAAAAACTGTAAGTTGTTATCAAACAATTTATGCTTGATGACACCATTGTGGAAAAGAAGGTTTGTATCTTTTCTTGGCAGCAGCTCTAACCCTTAAGAGCCCTGAGCAGCAACAGTTCAAATAAATAAACAAAGTCACCTTTCCTTGTCTGTTATTCAAAACATCAAGCTCTGTTTTAGAGAAAATGTATCAGACTACTCAACTATCCATCACCATCCAGCTGTTTAAATTCTAATTACTCCTCTAATTACCAGGAGACAGTTTTTTTCCACATACCTAAGTGAAAGGGGCCCAGTAGAAGAGTGACTGCAAACCTTACTCATAGTAATTAGTGCATTAAAAAAAATAATAGAGGCTAAAAACAAAAGGCCATTTAGACCAGGGTTTTGTGACCCAAAACTGGATCACCAGAATGCATCAAGGGGTCGCAGTGCTGGCTGGGCTCATCGCTCCGCGACAGGCAGCGTAATCTGGTCATGGGGTCAGAGCACCATTTAGATTTAGCCAAGCTGCCCCTCCGTCTTGACGACGTGGGGGCTGGCGGCCGGCAGGGGTAAATTTGAGTGAGTGGTGCTGCAATCCCATGCATCAGGTCACAATGTCACTTACACAAATGTGGCCTAGCCAGCCCCACCCTCCAACAGGAAGGCTGGGCCAAACTTGATTAGCAGTGCAACCTCCGAAGCCACAACGCCGGGAGTAGAGAGGCCCAGCCAGGCCCACAGGACAGGAACCAGGAGGGAGTGGTGGTGTCCTCCAACGAGTACCAGCCCCCTGATTGGTCCTCATCTGCAGCAAGGTATCACCCCATCTTCCATATTCCAATACTGCAAGACAGTAAAAATCACCAGAGTGGGCAGCACTGTATTTCTCATTGGAGGAGGTTTTTTAAGTCAATAACCAATAAATAAACCCAGCACAACAACTTGGCATGCTTTTGGCCTGCGAAAGGTTTGGTGTAGATTACAGTAAGCAACAAGATTGTGGCCATTTTCAGCAACCTTATTTAGCAAAATCTCCCACTGGCTTCAATTTTCCTGACCAAGTAAAGCTGAACAGGGATACAATTTACTGTAAGTTCTTACACACACACACACACACACACACACACACACACACCTCTTAAACTAAATGAAGGTTCTGATACAGAAAAAGAGTCCAGACATTTTAAAGTTAAAGCTGTTGTTCCAGCCTTAACTGTATACCACTGTGAGTAAAAGATACAGTAACAATATCATCTGTAAAGCACCCCAATTCTCCTACCAGAAGCATTCAGGGATCTGCACATCACATTAAAAACTGTTTACAAAAACACAAGGGCCCGATTCAGAGAAGCTTAAACACAAATTAAATCCATCCCTAGCCAGAAAAGCACTTAAGCGGAAGTTTAAATCTGGTTAAGGCAATAGAATTTAAGAACATAATTAAGTGCTTCATTGAATAGGCATGGATTTGAGCACATTCTTAAAATTAAACACATGCTTAAGGGCTTTGCTGAATCAAGTAGTAAAATGTTACAACTGAAAAAAATGCATCCTCTTCACAATTATAAGATGTGAAGGCACATATGGCATGAATTAATGGCTTAGTTTCTTTCTTCTGAATAATCTGATACCCAATTTCTGTAGCAAGTGGAATAGGATTTACATTGTTTTTTAATATCCTTTGTTTAATAATAAAGAGCAGTCAGTGTGTCTTATTTACCCTACAGACTATAGCAGAGCAAGGAAGGGGTGCTTCAGTCTCCATCAGTGGAATGTGCTGATGGGAGTAGAAGGAGGTGCTGAGGTTTTATTTACTTATTTTGTTAATATCTTTAGGCCCCAGGGCCCCATTCCTGCTCACCTTGGCTGAAATTCAGATCAGGGCTGTCAGCCTGGGAGAGCATAATACCTCCAGGCTATGGGCCATTTAGAAGTTTTTCTCAGCTCTCACTGAATTTTTTTCCTTGGTTCAATCAGCCAGTGAAGGACCTAGTGGCTCCCCAGGTCCCTCCAGTCATTCCCTATGAATTCAGGTGCCAGCTATGGCATCCACTTCAGAGACTGCACCCTCAGAAGGAAGCTGTGCTTGAATGCCTCATGTGGGGTATGATCCTGCAACCCTTCCTCATAGATACAATCCACCAGTACGAGTCTTCCTGTGAGTAAAGGTAGCAGGGCTTGGGTCCTTTGGATTCGGGCGGCTAGCCTGAGTTCCGGTCCATGCTGCAACATCCACACTGCTATTTTTAGCCATTTGCTGGAGAATGAGCTACTGTGAGTCTGTCTACTGGTGCTGGAAATCCCAGCTGCAGTGTAGACATACTCTAAAAGAGAGCGCAGCTGCAGAGCCAGTGTCAGATGAAGGGATTCCGGTCTCTGTGAGGGACAGGAGCTGGAGGGAGAAGCAAGATACGGAGAGGTCCTAGATAGCTGTGATCTTTTTAGAAATGGAGTGGGTGTTCTAGAAACAAGAAGAGGAGGGAAGAAGTAGCATAGATGTGAGGTTAGGAATGATTGACTAGAGGGGCGGAGTAGTGGCACAGATGGGTGTGGCAGGTAGAGAGGATGAGGAAGGAGCAAATCTAATCAGAGATGAAGGAGAAGAGGCAGAGGAGTGTGTGGATGTGAAAGCTGGATTGGTGCTGGTGGGAGGAGGAGCAGGTAGAGCTGGTAGAAACTGTAGACAGGTGATGGTAACAAGGATGGGGAAATGGAAGCAGGGCTGAGGGAGGAAGAAAGATCCTATGATGCAGAAGGGTGTGATGGGAGCCTTGGGTGGCAGATGGACAAGGTTACCAAATAAATAAATAAATAAGAAGATACAGGGGGAGACACTGGGCCAGGAGATGGCAGGGCTTGGATCCTTTGTGTTCCACAGATGGATTTCCCTCTCATGCTCGCATAATTCCATTGATATCAGTGGACTTTCACTCATGTAAAACTGATGTATAACATTCAGCCTCTTAGTTGGCTGCCTGATTTCAGGCAGCCTCACAACACACATTATTACCATAAAGATTTAATCACCATAGCTTCTAGGTAACAACGCATGAATTTCATATCAAGTTCCATGATGAAGAGCAAATTGACTCAGTGCTCCTGAACTTCAGCAATAAAGCTACTTACTTAGACCTTGATTCAGCAAGAAACTTAAGCAAATACTTAACTTTAAGCACGAGTCGTCTCATAGCTGATTCATGCCCCTAACATATTTTAAGAGAATGCCAGTTAGACGAGATGCCTCAAAGATCGCCTTACTCAGGCGTAGGCTGGTCTCTGGCAGTACTAAACTGCACAACATCAGAACCTTTTGGAGTTGCCCTTTCCTGCATCTTGATTTATCAACAGCTTTATAATTAAAAACAAAAGAAAAGGATACTTTTCTGCTTGTTACGTTTGATATAATCAGACATATCAGACCTTAACCTCCTTCCCCTTGCAGAAGGACTCTGGCATCTGTGGAATGCTGTGGTCATACAAGGTTAGAACCTGAGCTGCTGTTCCCCCCTCCTCCCACAACTAAAGGAGTTCAACTGATCCTCCATGTGCCTAGAACTAGGAATTGCATTTGGGAGCTGGAAGAGCTGCAGTTCAGGTTACAGTCTATGTGACATCTCCATTTGGATCCCCTCACGGATGCCAGACTCCTCCAGCAAAAGGGGGGGTGTGATATTTCTAATGAGAAAGAAGCAGTCGGAAAAACATTTTTGTGGAAGAAAAGTGTGATACTTCATAAAAGAACACTAGTGGGCAAACCTTGTAATGTTGCTTTGCCAATTCCCTTTATGATAATGGCAATAGACTTTATGGGTCAAATCCTCAGCTGGTGAAAGGGAAAACCGCTCAACTGAAGATCCTGCTGAGCATCTGGCCCCTTTCTTTATTTTATATAAGAACTGTGATATCTTAAGTACAATATCGGTGTACAACTATGATTTTATAAGACAAACATTTTAAGTTGCATTTAAACACTGAAGACTAAAAACTGTAGAACCTTCTCTTGATTAAATCCCTGATTTACATCAATATCAACAAGGTTAAGATATTTTTCTGCATCTTAACTTATACTGTATGTCAAGCAGCTTTTAAAACGCATATATGGCAAAGCAATATATGGAACAGACTGCTGCATATTTTTAAAACAGTTAATTAAAATTACACCCCTGCAAAACTTTAAATATCACTTTAGAAGTGAAAAGTAGAAACACCACATTTAGGAATGATTTAAAAATGTAAATATGCTTGTATCAAGTATCTCAATATTCATCAGGCTGAAACTATAAAGCATCATTAAACCGACGTATACTATACTACATGGGGGTTTGCAGGTCAGAAGAGGATCATGGCAACCAATATGAACAGTTTTCACCTATATACAAAAAAAGCATTAAAAGAAATGCATGTAAATTATTTGTGCTACAAACAGTTTGAAGTGGGCCTTTTACTACTGTTTTCCATCAGCCCTTTTCAGTGAATTATCTTCCTTTTCTTCAGGAATGAGTAATTAACACTTGGGAAGAATGCTATTAATAAGTAAGAATTACCCAGAGAATCCAGTCCCTGTGGTGAGATTGGATGGCAAAAATGGCCAGGGTAATTTTGACAGTTAATGCATTTGAAATTAAGGGCCTAAGGTGGCGGTCCTCATTTAAGCAAAACTTCCATTAATTTCAATGGGAGTTACAAGACTGGTGATCAGGCCCTAAGTTTTCCCCCCACATACAGAAGTGAAAAGTATTGGTGCCTCATAGAGAGGAGTATTTTACAATTATGGAATGAGACATATATAGAATTATAGACATCAGCAATAGGAAACACTGGTTACCTCCTCCGGTCCTACCCTTTACCAATGCAGAATTGTTCTCTACAGCGCATTTATTAGTACTTCGTCTAATTTAGTTTTAAATATCCTGTGTTTGCACAGGGGGCTGGACTGACCTCTCAAGACCTCTTCCATTCTTACATTTCTATGATTCTATGAAGAGATGGGACTCTCTCTTAAGAGACTATTCAACAGCTAATATACCTCAGAGTTAGGAAGTAATGCTTAATATTCAATCTATATTTTCCTTTTCTTAATTTCATCCTCTTGCTCTTATTTATTACTCCTCGCTCCCCAAATACACCACTCTCAATACTTCCTTTCCCTCATCAGTGTTTCTACAAGAGTGAAATAAATTACAAAGCAGCAGCTACAATGCTGACAGCTTCTGGTGCACAGCTTTAGCAGTAAGAAATCAAGTATTCTAAGGGTTATAATTAATTTCTCCTACTTACAAGCTATAGATCAATTAGCAAGAAGTGAAATTGCAAGTGAAGCTTTCAGATCATCATACTTAAGGTTGATTTGTAGCTTTCTCTATACTTCCCTAGCCATCATTTTTATAGTATATAGAAAAGGTCTACAAAGCACAAATTGCATTTTTTTAATTAATATGGAAATTTTAAACAAAGATTCAGGTTAGAATAACCAGGATATTGGTTATTTTTAGGATATCAAAGCAGAAAATGTATTTTGCAGTTTTCGGAGAGTTGTGATAACATAGAACAAATTCTCTACATAGTACATATATCTGCAAACCAGCATTTCACTAATTCACCCCCATGATTGGCACACACAAGACACCAGACTTTTCCCTCTTTTCAGCACACCTTTGATGGCAGAGGGCCACTTTATGTATCTCTACAATGCAGCTGAGAGGCATGATTCCCAGCCTGGGTAGACAGATTCGTTCTAGCTCTGCTAGCTTGGGCTAGCCATGCGAGCACAGACCATATTCTTGTAAAAGTAATCGTGTTAAAACTAAGCAAAAAACAAAAAGGCCCTTTTAAAAAGATATTGGGAAACAGTGTGCCTTTCTTTCTTTTTTTTTAAACTGTAATCTTTTCACCACTATTTTAGTGGGCTGCATGGCTGGAATGAATTATAGTGAACAGCCAGGGTTTTCAGAAAAGGCCCTTCCACTCAAGGAAAAGTTCAGTTGCATTCTGCTTTAATAGCATTTGGCAAGCTTACACTATTGTTTTTGTACAAACAGAAGTAAATTTGATATGAATAAAAAACTGCATTTAATGTGAATGAAACAAAAATCAAATTCTGTAATCTTCAAAAGAAATTATATACTTGAATGATTAACTATGATGTATTTATAAAACTAGAATAATTGAAAACAGGATTTTAAGGTGATTCATGTAGACTGTGCTGAAATATTTATTATTGCAAGTCCAGAAGATCTGTCTGGGTTTTGTCACTGGAAATGTCTAAACTCAGTGTCCAGATGTTTATTTAAGTTGCTCCCACATAGTTCTAATGTCAATTACCAGAGGTTATCAGAGAGCATCACTGTGTATCTTCCTTGACTAATATTCTCATTTCTTCTGCATCTTTGATGTTTTCTTTCATTAAAATTCCTGGCCTACAGCCACAAAAATCTGCTGTTCTAGCAAAAAAATGGTCTGCAGACATGACATATGATGATGCCCTATGTCTGTGCAAGGATAATGTTTATCATCAGCTATCATTTAAGTAGTATTATAATCAGTACAGTGCCATTTTGAAACAGCTAAGATGAATAATATAAAACTAGGGGCTGAGAACTTATAACTAATATGAGACAACATAAGTCAGTAAAGAAAATATTATTTCACATAATGAGGATTTGGGGAATCCATATATTTATCTTTCTCCTGACATGGAGGAAAAAAACAGCTGAAGACAGAGACATTTCACACATAATTAGGAAAGGATCTGATGGCTCTGTAACTCCAGAAAACACAATTGCACCAAGAAGCTCTCCTGAGACACTTAGGAAACTGTGGGACTTTCATAGTAACCAGGAGGCAACAGAGCATTCATAATCTAACAGAGACTTGAACACGTCTGTCATCTTATGCACAGTCCTGAGGTCCTTCCTAAATTCAAATGCAAATATGAATAATTACTGTCTTGCCGGCTAACAGTTTTCTTTGAAAGCTCATTTATGCTCTTCTTCCCCTTGGAGATCAGCTGGTTCCTTTGGCTCATGTGAGTTATGAATAAGGCCTTATCAAATTCAGGGCCATGAAAAAGACATCACGGACCATGAAATCTAGTCTTTTGTGTACTGTTACCCTGCGCTACACAGATTTCACAGGGGAGACCAGCGTTTCTCAAACTGGGGGTCCTGACCCAAAAGGAGGTCATGGGGGAGGTGCTGCAAGGTTATTATAGGGGGATCGTGGTATTACCACCCTTACTTCTGTGCTGCCTCCAGAGCTGGGTGGCTAGAAAGTGGCGGCTGCTGTCCAGGTGCCCAGCTCTGAAGGCAGCACAGCCAGCAGCACCGCAGAAGTAAGGATGGCAATGGGCAGCCAGAGAGTGGCAGCTGCTGGCCGAGGGCCCAGCTCTGAAGGCAGCAGCACAGAAGTAAGGGTAGCAATACCATACCAGCCCATCCTTATTCCTATGCTGCTGTTGGCAGTGGCGCTGCCTTCAGAGCTGGACTCCTGGCCAGAAGATGCACTTTCCAGGCACCCAGCTTTGAAGACAGCACTACCGCTAGGAGCAGCGCAGAAGTAAGGGTGGCAATACCACGATCCCCCACAATAACCTTGCAATTCTCCCACTACCCTCTTTTGGGTCAGGACCCCTACAATTACACCACCATGAAATTTCAGATTTAAATAATGACATTATGATTTTTAAAATCCTCTGACCATGAAATTGACCAAATGGGCCGTGAACTTGGGAGGGCCCTAGTTATGAAAAATGAATTACAATTAAGGCTGTCAAGCAATTTAAAAAAATTAAACGTGCAATTAATCACGCTGTTAAACAATAATAGAATACCATTTATTTAAATATGTTTTGATGTTTTCTACATTTTCAGATATATTGATTTCAATTACAACACAATACAAAATGTACAGTATTCACTTTATATTTATTTGTAATACAAATATTTGCACTGTAAAAAACAAAAGAAATAGTATTTTTCAATTCATCTATTACAGGTACTGTAGTACAATCTCTTTACTGTAAAAGTGCAACTTACAAATGCAGAATTATGTACCAAAAAACCTGCATTCAAAAAGAAAATGTAAAACTTTAGAGTCTACAAGTCCAATCAGCCCTACTTCTTGTTCAGCCAATTGTTCAGACAAACAAGTTCATTTACATTTGCAGAAAATAATGTTGCCTGCTTTATGTTTACAATGTTATCTGAAAGTGAGAACAGGCATTTGCATGGCACTGTTGTAGTCTACGTCGCAAGATATTTACATGCCAGATGCACTAAAGATTCATATAACCCTTGAGACTTCAACCACCATTCCAGAGAACATGCGTCCACGCTGATGACAGATTCTGCTCGATAACAATCCAAAGTGGTGCGGATTGATGCATATTAATTTTCATCATCTGAGTTAGATACCACCAGCAGAAGGTTGATTTTCATTTTTGGTGGTTTGAGTTCTGTAGTTTCTACATCAGAGTGTTGCTCTTTTAAAGACTTCTGAAGCATGCTTCACACCTCTTCCCTCTCAGATTTTGGAAAGCACTTCAGATTCCTAAATCTTGGGTTGAGTGCTGTAGATATCTTTAGAAATTTCACACTGGTATCGTTTTAATTTTCTCAAATTTGCAGTTAGAGTGTTCTTAAAATGAACAATATGTGCTGGGTCATCCGAGACTGCTATAACATGAAATATATGGCAGAACGCAGGTAAAACAGACCAGGAGACATACAATTCTCTCCCAAGGAGTTCAGTCACAAATTTAATTAACCCATTTTTATTTTTTTTTTATTGAGTGTCATCAGCATGGAATCGTCCTCTGGAACGATGGCCGAGGCATGAAGAGGAATATGAATCTTTAGTGCATATGGCACATAAATATCTTGCAACACTCGTAAATGTAAACAAACTTGTTTCTCATAGTGATTGGCTGAACAAGAAGTAGGACTGAGTGGACTTGTAGGTTCTAAAGTTTTACATTGTTTTCTTTTTGAGTGCAGTTATGTGACAAAAAATACATTTGTAAGCTGCACTTTCATGATAGATATTTCACTACAGTACTTGTATAAGGTGAATTGAAAAATGCTACTTCTTTTGTTTATCATTTTTAGTGTTAATATTTGTAATAAAAAATAATATAAAGTGAGAACTGTACACTTTTCTAAGTCCCATTCAAAGTCAACAGGATTTAGGCTCCTAAGTCACTTCAGCACTTTTGAAAATTATATCCACAGTCCCTATGACAAGGAGCTTACAATCCAAAGCAAGTGACAACTGCAGGGACAGGGATAACAATCACAGACAGACTTTTTTTTTTTTTAGCAAAAAAATCTTATAAACAAAATATCATCTGCCCCTCAATCTGTGCTCACCCACTTTACAATGGAGGAGGTATTGGAGCTCTACACAGCTGCCACAGCACATCAGCTCAGACCCTAGCTGTTGCCAGCCTTATACAGTCTGGCTCAGACCCTCCCATCACTGCCAGTCCTGGAAGGACAGAGCACACTGGGCACTGTCTATACAGGGACCTTGAACATCAAGCCTTAGTAGGCATAAATTTCTCTTTACTCAGGCCTTTCACACTGCACTTCCACGGAGGACCCAGCAACATATTATGAAAAAAATCACCAAACCATAAATTTAAGTAATATTGTCATGGAATTGTGGGTTTCCTGCCACAGAATTGGCATTTGTCACACATTTAGATAGGGCCTGGGGTTTACTATAGCAGTGGGGGAGATGGTAGAGCTGCAGTTCAAATACTGGTAGAGAAGAAGAGATTATATTATAACTAGCTCTAGGCTAATTCTATCGCTACTGGGCAGTCTTTCAAGTAAATAAAAGGGTACGATATCACTACCATGAGGGTTTCTCTTAAAAGACATTTTATCATAGACAGCAAAAGAAAAGTATAAACAGAAATATTTCACCGAGGTGCGCAGTCAGCAAAAGTATACAAAGGGAGTCTTATAAAGTGCTCATCTTTAGATGAAGGCTAGATTTTGGATTGCAACTATTTAAAGCCTGTTACAAATACACCATTAGATTGGACACCTTGATCTAATAACTAACTACATTAATACCATCTGTGTACACAGAAAGGGAAGAAATACAAATATCTAAATTAAACATTATGGACTTCAGTGACCTCAGTGATGACGTCAATGGATATGCACTGATTTACGCTAGGTGAGGACCCAGTCCATAATGTCAAATTTAAAATGTAAGCTGGAGGGATACTACTTAGTAAATTCCTGTAACTTCCCATGGTAAGAAACAACTCTCACCATGCACTGGTATCAACCATGCCAGTTGTATTTCACTATTTTAAATAAGAATATTTCCATTTTCCTGGTGAATTTTCATCCCAAAAAGACAAGATGGGTTAGGTAGTATCTTTTATTGGGCCAACTTCTATTGGTGAGATACACAAGCTTTTGAGCTTACAGAGAGTTCTTCTTCAGGTCTGGGAAATGTACTCAGTGTCACAAGGTGGAACAGATTATTAGAGTCTTGTAACAAGCCAGAAATCCAGTGTGTCTATTCAGTCCATGATTTTTAGCAAAGTTATGAATTTAAGCTCCCAGGCTCGTCATTTGAAGGTGTAGTTTCCTTTGAGGATGAGGTCTGAGAGGTCAGATGTAGAGTTATCGCTTTGTGAAAAGTGTTCACCCACAGGTGATCACTCAACATCTGGCCACTCAGACTCAGAGAACGAATCTTTAAGGAAGGAAGTCAGCCTGGTCACACCTGGGATTTCAGCCAGAGACACACCACAGTGCAAGAGCAGGACCTGAGGAAGTGGATGTTGAGAGTAAGCCAGGCTAGGAGTTGGCAGAACAGACCTTGTGATGGAAGAGAGAGGAGCAAAAGAGTCAAGCGTGGAGGAGAGTGAAATATGGGGAGAATCAACAACCATATCAACAAAAGAAAGAGATGAGAGGGCAAGGAGGAAAGGGCTGAAAGCAGATGAGAACTCATTAAAGCTGATGCACTGGATATCACAGAAAGGCCAAGAGACAGGGCATGCTGGGAGAGCTGATGGGCGATGCTGAGACCAGACGACAGTCATGTGGGAAATCAGCAACAGAGAGATCAGAGCAAGAGCACTGCTAGTGGAAGACCTAGGCAAGTCAACAGCCTTTTTAGTGAGTGAGAGAATTGAACCAGGGCTGCAAGGTACAATGAAGAGATGAGGTTGAGGAAACTTCCAAATGAGGGATCAAGTGGGTCATCAGTGTGGAAGCTGAAGTCACCAGAGAGATAACAGGAGTCAAAATTAGAGAAGCAAGCAGATGGGGAGGAATTGGGTGGACGGTAGATGACAGGGAGAGGGGAAAGTCAGATGCAGGGTTGTTCACAACAGAGTGAGAAGTAGTGAGAAGTTGGAAGCAAAAGGAACAGAAGAGGAGAAACTCAGCTCCCTCACTATGTCTGATCCAGGGCAGGAAGTCAGAAAGGACAGACCTCTATAGCTACGTCTGCACTGCAGCTGTGAGGTGTGATTCCCAGTGCTGGTTGAGACTTGTGCTAGCTCAGCTCAAGCTAGAGCACTAAAAATAGCAGTGTGGATGTAGTGGCATGGGTGACAACTTGAGCTAGGCGCATGAGCTTGGACCAAGGGGGTCAGGTGGGCTTGGATTCAGGCATCTAGCCTGAGTTCCGGCCCATGCTACAACATCCACACTGCTATTTTTAGCCATTTGCTGGAGAATGAGCTACTGTGAGTCTGTCTACTGGTGCTGGAAATCCCAGCTGCAGTGTAGACATACTCTAAAAGAGAGCGCAGCTGCAGAGCCAGTGTCAGATGAAGGGATTCCGGTCTCTGTGAGGGACAGGAGCTGGAGGGAGCAGCAAGATACGGAGAGGTCCTAGATAGCTGTGATCTTTTTAGAAATGGAGTGGGTGTTCTAGAAACAAGAAGAGGAGGGAAGAAGTAGCATAGATGTGAGGTTAGGAATGATTGACTAGAGGGGCGGAGTAGTGGCACAGATGGGTGTGGCAGGTAGAGAGGATGAGGAAGGAGCAAATCTAATCAGAGATGAAGGAGAAGAGGCAGAGGAGTGTGTGGATGTGAAAGCTGGATTGGTGCTGGTGGGAAGAGGAGCCGGTAGAGCTGGTAGAAACTGTAGACAGGTGATGGTAACAAGGATAGGGAAATGGAGGCAGTGCGGGAGGGGAAGGAAGAAGGATGCTATGATGCAGAAGGGTATGATGGGAGCCTTGGGTGGCAGATGGACAAGGTTACCAAAAAAAAATAATAATAATACAGCGGGAGATACAGATCCAGGGGATGCTCCCTGGTGCTTGTAGCAGCTCTCCCTTCCAGGCAGGTATACCATGTTGCCCAAGGGAGAGGGAAGAAGGCAAGCCTGTTGGGAGCTGCACAGCTGGGAGAGTCAGGGTGGGACAGTGGTGGTGAGGAGTATACTGGGACAGAAGCCTCTTCATAGTGAAAATACTTAATAGGGTGCAGCTGAGGTTTAATAGGTTAAACTGAGAACATGAAATGATGAATACTGTATCCAGCTGAAACTGAAGAGGGACTTTAGATATGCAAAATCTAATATCAGAGCATCCTTACTCTTAAGAGAGATTTGAGATCTACATTGATTAAGTTTGGCATTTGGTATTGCTGAGCACCTGCCACTCCCCACTGACTTCAACTGAGGTTGCAAAGTTTTAACATTCTGAAAAATCAGATGTTAAATGGTCAAGACTACAGGATGTTCCACCTAAAAGATGAAAACTTCAGCAGTATCCCTTAATAGCACAGTCAGACATTGATTCATGAATGAATGAGTGTCACCTATGAGCCATCAGCACTTCCTACACCACCTGGCTTTGTCCTTGGGAGAGTCTCTGCATGCCCCCCCCCTTCACCCAGTCAAGAACTGAGCTTAGAAAAGCAAACAAGATCACCGTTTAAAGTTGTATGGTTGCAAGAATCACCAAAAACTAATGCATAAGTAGGTTTAAGATTAGTGTGGGTAGTGCTTACATAATTAAACAGGAGCAAAATCCAAACTCTTCTGGCAAGTTTGCTTTTAAAACCCACAGGATCACAAAGTAGACATGCTTCCACAGTTCCATCCCTTTAAACATGAGACACTGAGGAGCAGAGTGTCTGCTATTCAATCTTTCAATATACAAGATTCCCCAACTTTTAAACAAATAACCAATTTCCAGTCAGTTTGCATTCTAATATCTTCAAAACCTGAAGATTCAACGTTTTCCTAACCAGTTCAGCTGGGTTATTTTTGTACTAAAGGTTAACTGTCACCAGAAGAATTAAATTTTAAAAGCACGCATAACAGAAGTCAAAATGCTGAAAGTTTCTAATCGGATGCTTCATTATTCCAGAATGTACAAAACTACTATTCTCACTACATCCTGCAAGCCAAGGCCCTTTTCTTTTTTTCAATTAGCATCCTCCAGTTCCCTAATACAGCAACACAATTTCAGAATTATCCTTTAGACAATAACCTCGCTAGCTAAGATTTAGCTTGTTGTTTACGTCTGGAAGCTAGAAAGGAATCTGATGTTCAGGGTCACATATTTGAAGGACACAATGCTTGAGGCTTCAGAAACATGCATCTGTACACAAGACAGGCGGCTATGTATGATTTGCACAAAGCTGTTTTATGGGTGTGAGCATACTTTTACAAGTATGGCACTTCTATGGAAAGGCCCTTAAGTTTCCAGATGTCAGTCATTCAAAGCAGACTACACTATAGTATATTTAACGCTAGTGGACGAACGGAAGTCTTTTTACCTGCCATAGCTTGAGTTCTCCTACAACAGCTAATGCTGTTGCCAATAACTAAGTCAGCAGCAGGGAGCTGTATTCCTTATGCTGCAGAGGAATCTCAGAACCCAGGTCTTGGCAAGTAAAATAAAGAATTTTCTATTTTTTTTTTTTATCTGAGCTGTATTTCTTTGTAATTAACAAAAGCTTTTCACTAGTGCTCTCCACCTTCAAACTTCAGTTGAAACAAAGAAAATGCTACTGTGTTTGAGAGATTTTTGATCTTCAATGGTTGGCTAGCTTGCATTACTGAAAAAACACCCAAGACTTAATTTCCTCTAATGAAACTAGAGGAAGGATCTGTTCTATTAATTTCAGCAGACAATAGTATTCCAAAAGTTTAATCAATGTACAAAAACAGTACGAAGAAGAAAAAACACACACCTTTAATAGAAAATATTAGTCTTCAAATTAATTAAATCTCTAGATTTGCTCAACAAGGGTCACCATAACTGGAAAGAACATCCCTTACAGCCTGAAGAGGATTTGAGTTATAAAATAACTTAGAGTTCTTATCTATTCACAATAGGTTTAATAAATATTTATTCCTTTTATGTTCATTTTTCCCGCCAACTATAACCATCTTCTTATAGACACTCTGTCATTGCTTACCACAGTATGCTGAACAGCTACTTTAGCTAAGCTATATAAAGCCCAATGGGCAATTTTCAGAGGTACTGAGCATGTTCTCTGTCTGTGAAAAATCAGGCCACAAACACCAATACCATTTGTACTTGAACTATTAATCCCTTCCCAGAGCTGCAGTGCCACATCTCCTCTAGCAAACACAGCAATCTACATGGCCAAGAATCCTGGTTATCGAGTTTTTAAAAGTAGCGCAAGAGATCAATTAAACTGTCCACTACCAGATATTTTCCTTTTTGAACTCAGTCTTCCAATGAATGGTAGTCTTCCTCATCCCTCACTTCTCTGTACTTCATTGAGGTTTCCCCTTCAGGTTCATACCGGACCATTTTAATATTCAACATTTCTGCTAGTTTTTGCGCAGCAAGTTTGGCTTGCATTTCCTAAAACAAACACACAAAGGAAAGAGAGAGACATAAGTTAAACTACGATTTGTTATTTATCCTGGATATCAAAATTCTACTAGCTGAATAAAAGAAACATTACAGAGTAACTGGCATGATCACATTAAGTCTCATCCCAGCAATTCCTAATATCCGCAAGAAACAGTGGACAGTTCCTTAAATTTAAACAAAAATATCTTCATTTTATTACTTGAGCAACAGCTTCTCATGCTGCAATTCTTACATAAGACCTGCTTCCACTTGAGCAAGATCAGGCCTATGTCGATATGTGGCCTACTGGAGTCGTCATATGACTGAGAAACAGAACTCTCATGCTCCAGACCCAGCTCTGACAAAGACTGTGGCCTTTGGCAACTCCCACAATTGTTCCAGTTCCAGTTTCCCCCTCCGTAAAAAGGGGAAATAACATTTATCTAACTCTCAGGAATGCTGAGATTATTAATTAGTAAGGGCTTATAAAATATTAAGCAGTACCACACTGAAATTAAATAGCCGAATACCAACAAGTTTTTACTAGTTGTTTAGTTTTAAAGATTACCAGTCTGTGATCATATGGAATTCAATGCCAACGTCCAGTGCCAGATCTCTGTTCAAAATGAAACTTCCTTAACCGCCAGTGACTACAAAGAACTTCGTCATTGCCAGTCACAGTACGAAGAAAATCAACTGTAATTACATGCACACATTTCAGATCTATAACACTGGATACTTCTTTTGCCTTCATTAGCCTGAATAGGTTATCCAGCATACTCTAGTGACTGGTATGTTTGTTACTGAGCATACTTTGAGTTCAAATCACAGAAGTGACAAGTAACACTGTAATGAATTGATCATTACTGTATACAAAGAATAATGCTCAATTTTATTCACTGCTTGATAAACAGCTCTAAAGAATGAATTTGAAAAAAAAATAAAACACTGACGGAATCAAATAGAAAAATTAATCTGACCTTATGAAGAGCCTGGAAGTCTCAAGTGACTAACATATGACAGGCATAGCTTTTATACTGTGGCTTTCCAGAACGGACCCAGCAATATAATTACATTTTCCAGACCAAACAGCAACACTGATTCATACCTCATAAATTTCTTTTTGCTGTGTCTGAATTGCTATTGATTCTTCTATGGATAACAACTGGGTAGGTGCATGATGAAGTGGTGGCAGCCGGGCTGCTGTGATGTCATCCAGATGTTTCTTATCTCTAAGACGTCTTTCTTCTACAGAAATCGAAGACCCAAGTATCCTAGGTGAACGACTAGGTGAGGAATCATGCGATGAGCCACTCCACTCAGCTGGTAATCTAAAAGGGATCAAATGCGAAGTGGCGACCCATATTTGCAATGTGAATTTAAGACAGTTTTTAATTCTAGAAATAGTCATTTCTGATACAGAAAGACTAAGAAAGAGACAGTATAAATCAGGTCATATTATATTATACCACATAAGTGAACAATAAGCCAAACTTTCATAGTGCTTCTTCATGTAAAAAGATAATTAATTTTCACAACAGTTTTATAAGAAAGGAAACTTTACCAGTGAGAAAAAATTCATGGAGAGGCTAAGTGACTTCTTTGAAGCCACAGAGTAAATCACTGCTTTAGCAAGGATTAGAATGAAGGAGTCCCCAACTCAGCAATGAGTCCATTAGAATATGCTGCCTCTCTCAATCTACCAAACACTATCTACTTCAATTAACTTCCCTGAGGTCGAGGACATTCATTTTCTCACAGGAAATGCTCCAGCACATTGAAGGATTGTGCCTTACTTAAGTACAATCTCTCTCTCCACACAGGTTTCTAATACTAACCATAAAATCACATACTACACAGACACCTGGAGTCACTCCTTCCTGCCTTCTTCTGTGTATATCTCAAGTTTTTAATCAATGGAAAAAATGAACTAGTGATTTCATACAGCTCATAATCTTCTAATACTTTCAATATACTTTGTAGTGATCTGCAGCTACAATAGGTCCATCTTTTCAAGTACATGAAGGCACTGCGATGATGCTCCATCATGCACGTCAATTGTATCCAGTATAGAACCTACTAAAGGTGCAAAACTCTTATCAAATCATCAACTTGTAACAAATATTCTTCCGGGGAAAAAAAACCTCTGCTAGAAGTTATATTTCTAGTTCTCTGTTTCTGCTTATTTGATGTCCATAAAATGGCAATGGCTGGGAGTCAGGGAAACTTTGGGTAGTCACTGTTGAAGTTTCCAGACAATTTTGCCAATACAGAAACTAAAATTCAGAGTGATCCTGAAAAGCCACCAACTATTACAGTTCAGTTGTAATGCTAAAGGAATATTTGCCAGTTAAGTAATAGCTTTGTAGCATGGACCAAAAAGAAAAAGCTTTAATTGTTGATGATGATTATTTATTACTTGTGGAATCAGGAGACTAAGCGACACATTGTAAGATAACTTTTGAATCATGATTTTAGCCCCAGTCCCCAGATGCGGGGGACTAGCACATTAAACTAGTATGCCACAAAATGCCATATGTCTTTTTGAGTATCTAATTCTGTCAAAGCAAAAGCAAAAAGCATTTACAGTCACCAATTTTATATAGATAATAGTTAGGCCTCCTATTTATGAGAAACTTCTCTATTCTGCAATACTTACACGTTGGTTTTAAATTTATTTTTAGATCTTGGGTTCTTAGCTCTTGATTCTAGAACTTCAATATAATGTGGCTTTTTTGGTGCCACCATGGGAAGGCTTCCAAAGGGATTATTCTTAAATTTAGCAATGTTCTGTTCTTTTTCTGATTTTCTTTCACTGTTATTTCCATCTCCAACTGCAACTCTTTCAAAGGCCTCAACCAGCATGTCACCATTGTTGCTTGAAGCATCCACTGCACTTTCTGTTTCATCCAGAGAACTGTATTTGGGTATCTGCTGATCAATTTTCATCAGGCTGATTGAGGATGAATTTAAATTGGATTTACTTTCGTGAGATTTTGCATAGTCTTCGATCATACTCTCTATTTGATCACGTTTTTTATGGCCCTTTGCAGAAGCCGTATGTCTCTCTCTTTTCTCGGTACATTCAGTTTCCTTGTCTTGCACAACAGTTTTCCAAGTTTTGTTTACATTAGTAGCAGAGTTTTCATAAATAGATGAGAAAACTTTATTTGTTGATTTGTCCTCACTCAGGGCAATTCTTTGCTTGTTTATATTAATCTCCTGTTGTTTTGTCTGAAACTCCAGTCTAACAACAGACAACAGTTCAGTTGTCCTCCTTAATTCTTCCTGTTGTGCTACGGCCAGCTTCAGCTTTTCAACAAAATCAGAGATCTTTTTACCTTTATCTGGAAGTCTATAAATAAAAGTCCTAAAAATAAGAAAGAAAGAGTTACGTGAGAAGCCTCAGTCTTATTTCTGATATTCACATATGTAATAGTCGATGGATAAAGTTAATAGTTTCATGAAAATATTAAAACATTGCTGGTTCCATGACATAAAACATTCTGAAAATATTAGAATTCTAAAGTTTGCATAAATGCATGACATCTGTAGTTTTATAAGTTCATGACAATAGCAGAAAAATAGTGATCATTTTATCAAAACAAGTGAAGATTATTCTGAGCTGAATTAATGGTACGGCAAATATTTTACAGTGATTTAATTTAAAAGGTCACAGAACTTGGAGGGCAAAATACAAGATTGAAGTGAACTGTGCTATGATTACTGAAGATATTTATCAATTGATTTTAGAACTGTGAACATATGTAAAATTTGAGTATACTTCTAAAGCTGTTGTCTTGACAGCCTTACCCAGAATAGTCTTCACAACTCTATTATGTTATCAAAGCTATCTGTAGCAAATTAATCAGAGAAGTGTGTGTGTGTGTGTGAAATCCAGCCTAGAAACTGATGTGATTCTGACACAAATGAGTAGCATTCACAACCAGTAAATTGGGTCCAAGGAAGTTTTACTAACAGGTAAGAGGAGCCGGGCCGGAGCCCAAACTCCTCCTGCACCCCACATCACAACTCCCTGCCCTGAGCCTCCTGCCAGACCCGAACCCCCTGCCCTGAGTCCCCTCCCGCACTCCGCATCCCTGCCCTGAGCCCCCTCCCACACTCCGCACCCCTCCCTGCACCCCGGCCCTGAGCCCCCTATACACCTTACACCCCTTCCCTGCCCCAACTCCTTGCCCATAGCCCCTTCCTGCACACCGCACCTCCTCCCGTCCCCCACCCCCTTCCATCCCCCACCCTCCGTCCTGCACCCCAATCCCCTGCCCCGGCCCTGCTTGCAATTTCCCCACCCAGATATGGCCCTCGGGCCAAAAAGTTTGCCCTCCCCTGCCTTACAGAATAGGGCTAAAATTGCACATTTGTGCAGGATGCATGTTTGTTCTAGTTCTTCCTTTTCCCCACCCTTTAGGCTTCCTTCACTGAAAGGGAGAAAAAAAAAATATGTTGTTATACTAAGTTAGCTACCTCACTGTCATTTTTTAGAAGGGACCAGGCACTGGAGTTTTTACCTCAGTATAGCTAGTTGTAATCAATCACAGCCCCACTAATTGGGGTTTACCTCAACTAGCTATGCTGAGGTATAAAACTACTTGTGTCTTGTCTCCACTACAATTCTACATCAAACTAGCTATCTCAATGTGAAACAAGACATATCTTTTTTACAGTGTAAGACATAGCCTAAGATTAGATACTACCTCTCTATATTCCCCTCATAAATTGCGTTCCCCTCTCCACTTTGGCCTTTACTCATTAACTCGGTCTCTCACACACACTCCTTTTACTGAAACCAAACTAGAAAGCCTCCTTAAAAACAATGTATTTCTGTAGGTAACGTCAGATTTGTAAATCATTAAAGCCTTGACCCCACAAACATGTAAACATATGGGGTGGTTTTACTTATGTGAAGAACTCCATTGACTTTGAATAGAGTCACTCATGCTTAAGTGCTTGCAAGATCAGGCCCTACTAAAGCAAAAGCATCACTTATTTATTGTTCTTCACTGGTTCTTGCTCCCAGGCTCAGCAGCTAAATGATCACCACGTGTTGAGTCAGGAAGGAATTCCCCCCCAGGTCAAATTGCCAGAAACAAACCTTTTCACCTTCCTTTGCAGTGTGTGGGTGCAGGTTACTTGCTAGGATCAGCTGGGTCTACCTAACAATCATTGCCCTGCCACTGCAGGGGCTTTGGGCATTGGTTTACCTCAGTCCCACCTATTCTCTGCCTGTGGCACCTAACAGTCTCATTTCCTGTAGACTGTTACACTTTGGTCACTGGGTTTAGCGTGTGGGTGCTGTGTGGCGTTGGTGGCCTGTGATACACAGGAATCAGACCAGATGATCCGGTCATTCCTTCTGGCATTGAATTCTATGCTAGTCTAATCCTGTAGTGCTTGGACTCCCAAATCCTTCTGTCCCTTATCACGGCACTCTCTGTGCTTGGCAACAGCCCCCGGGAGGTGGCCCTTTCAATAGGGGAAAATCATTATGACTCTTGGGCCTGTTCTGCCTACTGAGTCCGATCTGTGACCTGGTTGTTATCCCTCTCACAAGGACACAGCTTCTGTCACCGCGGTATCCACCGTCCAAAGTGACAGCGGACAGTGGGGGGACGGGTGCTCATGTAAAGTCACTGGCAGGATCAGTTTATAGACTCATAGACTCGTAGGTCAGAAGGGACCAATATGATCATCTAGTCTGACCTCCTGCACAAAGCAGGCCACAGAACCCTACCCATCCACTTTTATAACAACCCCTAACCCATGACTGAGTTATTGAAGTCCTCAACAATTGTGGTTTGAAGCCTCAGCTGCGGATCCACCCGCAAGTGACCCACTTTTTGCCCACGCTGCAGAGAGAAGGCGAAAAACCTCCAAGGCCCCTTGCCATCCGCCTGGGGGCCCTATCCCTTCCGCCCAAATATGGCGATCAGCTAAACCTGAGCCATGTGGGCAAGATCACCAGCGCACCCCGGAAGAACTCTTGCAGTAACTCAGATCCCATCCTCCAACATTCCCTCACAGCCATTGAGCAGACTTATCTGCTGATAATCCAGATCGTCATTCGCCAATTAAACTATCCCATCATATCATCCCCTCCATATACTTGAAGCTTAGTCTTAACCAGATAGTCTTTTGCCCCCCACTACTTCCCTCGGAGAGTCTGTTCTGAACTTCACTCCCCTAATGGTTAGACTTTCGTCTAATAGCGGCAGCTCTGTGTGGGGGCGTTGGGGTGCAGTGTGTTGTGTTGTTGGAAGTGATGGCTGGGGGGGCAGGTGGCAGACAGCTCTGTGTGTGGGCGCCGGGGATGACAGCGGGGCGTTTGGGGTGATCCAGTGCTTGTGTTGGATTAGTGTGGCGAGCTGGGGGGAGGAAGTAGAGGCAGCTCTGTGCTGTGACGGGCGTTGAGAGGTAGCGTGTGTGTTTGGATAGTGGTGGGGGGCAGCGCAGGGAGCTTGTGTGCCGGCGGCGGGGATGAAGCGGGGCTTGGGGTAGCAGATGTGTGTGGTGTGTGGAAGTGGGGCGCTGGGGCAGCAGGAGGTACGGCCGCTCTGCGTGGCGTGAAGGCGTTGGGATAGCAGTGGGTGTTGGAAGTGGTAGGGGGGGCAGGCGCAGGGCACTCTGTGTGCGGGCGGGATGACGCGGGGGTTGTGGGTAGCATGTGTGTTGGAAGTGTAAGCGGCTGGGGGGCAGGAGTAGGGCAGCTCTGTGTTGGTTGGGCTTTGGGTAGCGTGTGTGTTGGAAGTGGTGCGCTGGGGGCGGAGTTTGCGGCAGCTCTGTGTGGGGGGCGTTGGGGTAGCAGTGTGTGTTGGAAGTGGTGGGGGCGGGTATGCAGCAGGGCAGCTCTGTGTGTGGGGCGGGGATGACAGCGGGGCGTTGAAGAGAAGGTGCGCGAGGGCAGCCGTATGTGTATTGGGGGCGGGCAGTTGGTCCCCGGCAGGAAGCAGCTACGCCGGTTACCGCCCCTCTCTGCCGCGCGGGCCCGTGCGCGGGGAAGGACGGGCTCAGCCCAGCCCCGGGGTGGTGGCCGCGGGGCGCTATCCCGGGGTCTCGCCCCCCCCGACCCGGGGCTCACTGAGCGGCCAGCAGCCTCTCCTGGCGCCTCAGCATCTCCTGCAGCTCTTGCAGGCTTCGGCCACGCAGATCCCCGCCTTCCCCTGGCGGCGATGCCATGCTGCCAGCCGGCCGGGAACGGGCACATGCCACTGCGGGGGGTTCCCCAGCGCCTGCTTCGCCAGCTGCTTCCGTTGCCCACAGGAGGCCGCCATGTTACCGGAAGGGACGGTACGGCAGCAGGGTCAGAGTTTGTTGACACGCGCGTGTGTGCGCCGCTGAAGGCACCGCCCCTCCCCATGGCTCTTAGGCTGTCGTCCCGCCCCTCCGTAGGTCCCGTTCGCCTGCCTCGCGCGCACCTTCCTTGGGCCGGATGGGCCCCGCCTCCCTCCTCCGTGGCGCATTCAGTGCTTACCGTACACAAGCCATCACGCCACTCCCAGCCGTGTCTCCCCCCACCATCCCAAGTGTGCCCAACCCCACTTCCTCTGCGAGTCTGCCCCCTAAACCTGCGCCCACCTTCCCCCTGCCTGACCAAACACCCCCCCAATAAAACCCCCACACAGACATTATAACTCCCCTCAGTCCCTTCCAACGCACAAGCCCCAGGCTCCTCCCTCCACTAAACTTTCCACACAATCCTTCTCCAAACCCTGATCACCTCCCCTTCTACATGCCCCTGCTGGATCCCATATAACAAATATACCAACTCATGACCAAGCCTCATGCACTTCCTCTTCCCAGGCCCCCTTATCTCTCTGTCCACAACTACTTTAGGGTCTAATATCCCACGTCCCTGGCAACTGTACTCCTGCTTTGCACAGAACTTCACACTCACCTTCCAGATAACCGTGTATAGGGTCATACATTGTAGGGCACTGTATCTTAAAAATAAACTCTCATAGGTGATGGTGGAAGCAAAGCCAGTTGTGAATGCAATCCTTAGTCACCCAATTGTGTTCTACCTGTTCAGACCAATGATGCGGCCAGCTCAGGGTCTGCAATATTTTTTCTGCTGAGAGATCCTGATGTCTCATTTTTCAACCTAGCCCATCAACTATTAGATATTCATGCAGTGTTTTAATTCATTAGGGACAAATCCTGTTCATTCCTCCATGACAGCAGGAATGAAGACACAGAAGAATCAGTGTGGTGGTTTCACTGCTCAGAGGGCAGGATCAGGCTACTTACTCAAGTCTGAATTGTGGGGACTTTTACAAGTCCCTCCACCTCTCAAATTAGCTCCTGGTAATGGCTGAAAAAGCAAAAAAAATGGGAAAGGACAGCATCTGTACCTTCCATTCAGCACTCTTAGCAGCCTGCATGTATCAAAGTGAAAAAGTTGTTCCTTTCGCTCCCCCAACCTATGTGTTTCTGCAGTTAGAAAGCAGACCCTACTGCTGGATAGAAAATTTCCTAATCCCTGAAACAAGTCATTTTGTTAAACTTTCTAGTAGTACTTTAAATAAACAAACAAGAATAATAGAAATTAGCTGTCTGCCACCCCCAGAGCAAAATTTATATAATGTTGTCCTACTCAATGATTGTGCAACGGGGCACCCCTTGTAAAGTGACTGGTGTCAGAGAACATACCAGGATGAGACTCAAAATGGCAATTTTCAAATACATCTATATTCCCGCAAAACATTAACACACAACAACCAGCAAAATAGGAGAAATGCATTCAAGACTACAAGGAGTGGGACTTAAACAGCAGGAACCAGGAAGAGAGGGATGGATTGAGCGGAGAAGGGAATTGAATGAGGATGGTAGGGTGGCGCCAGTTTCCTATTTCAAGCTGAGCGGTGCAGATGTTTGAAAAGATCTGTGGCTTGTGAACCACAGGTTGCTGACTTCTGCACTAAATAAATCAAGCGACCCAATTGAGGCAAAGGGCCCTGAGCCCATCAGAGTTCAACTCAAGATGGATCCCCATGTCACAAAGTCTGCATTCTTGAAAGTGGTCGTGATGTTCATTGCAAGAAACACATTTTGTAGTAAGCTGGATGAAAGAAATGGTAAAGAACAGAAGCAGATACTTGTGTCCAGTGTTCAACAATCAGTTTACTGAGAAAGTAGTGAGGGTCTAGATTTCTCACAAAAATTGCTTATTTGCATTTCTCACTGGTAAAAATCTAGTCAGTTCCATTTGTTTCAATGGACATTATCTTTTAGCTGATTATAGGACCTTATTAGGACTCAAGATTTTTAATTGTCAGGGATTGCTTATTAAGGGTAAAGGTAGAGAATACAGGGATTTTTGCAAATTGACATTTTCTATTGACTATTTTTAGTTTGGCCACAAATTTACATTTTGAAAATACAGGTTTTTATAAAGTGTAGTGACAATGGATACATTTCTATCTTTTTTAAAGAATTCCCAAACGAGAACAGAGAATCTGAAGTAAACAAACATTCCTCTTCACGCTGCAAGAGCTAAACCTTGCAACACTAAAAAAGCCAAAAGTGAAACTGACTCCATGGACTTTCAAACAAAGAAATGCAAAATCTAAACAAAGAACACAAGACAGTGTCCTTGTTATGTCAAACTTGTTTTAAAATATCTTTGTGCATAATACACAAGGTAAATACAGAACTTCAGACTCCATTGGTTTGCTTATTTTGTTTTTTCTCAACTGGTTGTTATGAGTGCCATGATCTTTATTAAACCCACTCCATCTAGTAGAAATAATAATAAAGCCTTTAGCTGAATGCTGGTTCCCAGGTGGCAGATTTGGGTCTTTTAAAGTTTATCCCAATAGAGGCCGCTTGGTCCAAGTACTAGTAAAGAGACACATTTCTCAGAGATTGTTAAAACAGTTGTTTTATGGACAGGATGAACTGAAGGCCAATCCCAGAGGGATTGAGGGAGGAAGCATGTTAAAATGACTATCCACCCCTTTGTTTGCTCAGCTGGAAGGTGAATGGAAAGGCTGAGGGCCAGGGGAAATGAGATTAATCAAGTCGGCAGCTACCCATTGAAAAAAAAAAAACATGATCATGGTGAGAAAAATCCAACTAAATGACTATTGAGTGGATTGTATCAGTGCCTGCTGCCCCCAGCCCAGATCATCCCTTCCTGCAGAAAATCCTACAGGAGAAGGGAAAAAAAAAAAAATCTGTTTGCCCCATTTCTTCTTGATCATTCTGTCAGGGAAGGCAGGTTTTGCCTCTGACAAACAGGCAAGAATACTCCCCCCTCCCCAATTTAGATGACCCCATGGAAGCTGCAATAGGCCAAATGAAGGCTCTATTCCCCTGCATCTGCTCTGAATTCTAGCCGCTCCTCTGGCCAACTCCCAGTAACCCTTTAGACCTATAAGTGGAACTTTTTTAGCTTACTCTTCACACAGCCAGAGGCAGATGATGCATATCCCTCAGCTCACCCACTGCTGCCCTATCTCCGCCTCTTCTCCATGTGCAAACCACAGAGAAAGAGGTGGCAATGTCATGGAAAAAGAATGACTCTTTTTTCTGTAGGGGAACCGGGAGGCACACATACAGAGGATTCTTTTAATGCACAGGTCTAGGCAGGATAGTCTACAACTCTATCACTATTACACGTTGAGTTGCTGCTGTGTTACTTCAGTTCAATCATTATTACATGTGCAGAAAGGTAACAGCACTTACAATTTATATTTCTAACTCTAAACTGGAACACCACCATGCAACAGTAGGAAAAACGGTGATGGGGATGAAATCTCATGTTGCAAATTACCAACATGAATCATCAGCAATGATGTGCTGGATACAAAACATGTGAGAGTTCCCTTATGGCATCACTCATAAGGACAATCACTCAGACTATGACATTTGTCTGTCTTTAGCTAGCATCATTAGGAAGAATGCTCAATATACGATGCCTGTATTAAGATACAATTTAGAATTCTCTTTATGGTTTAAGTATGATCAGCAATTTAGATGGAGGTCATCAAGTGATCCAGCTATAGAAAAGAATGGGGTGAATATACATTCCTGGTCGAGTTTGATCTTGTCATTTATTCAGCAGAAGCCATTATGGATGCCTAGGCAGTGGAAAGCAGATGCAAATGCTCAAAGGTAGAAATGGATCTGAAACCCCCTCCTCACTCCCACCTCCCTGCTATGAACTGGCATTCAGAGCAATTACGGGGAAGGGGAAGGTCATGTATTCTCAGGCCTTGCCAGCTGAGAGTACAGAGAACTGTTTTGCAGGAACGAAATGCCCCAAACAGCCCTGTTTCAAAGACAAGTAGATGTCATCAGACTGAATGTGGTCAGCCTAATACAATCTAGGGACTTTGGACACTTCTTTTTCTACTGGGGTTCAGAAGTAATATATTTACATTGCACATCAGTATGGTTGCCAATTTTGCTTGGACGTATTCCTGGAGATTTAACCACATGACAATCTTTAATTCCTGGAGACTCCAGGCCAATCCTGGAGGGGGCAACCCTACACATAAATAGTATTTTCATAGCTTGTCTTGAAGAATGTTTTCTTTGTGTTAGAGCATGTTTTGCCTCCACATTAGAGGGGAACATTTTTTCCATTCACTTACCATTTTCTTGAACACTTTGTTCAGCACTCATATAAGGTGCTTCATATTTCACAGGATTGATCCCTTTGTTTCTTATAGTAGTCGACTTTACTATGCTCCCCACTTTGGATATTGTCCCAAGAGAAGGTGCTATCTAATAACAGCTGACAGAAGGCGAGTCTGTTTTCTGTCTGAAGTCATGTCTGAACTTAAATGCAATTTATTCCTCAATAGTATAAGAACAGTTGCTATGCAATTCAGTATTATTTGTATGGCAAATATCTTGGAACCTACAAGAAGATCCAATTATAACAAGAGCAAAAGAGAAAGAAAATCCACTCTTCTGATAAATAAATTAGAATAAATGAGGTGACAGATGAGACAAGGATAGGAGAGAGGAATATTGCTCTTTATATAGGGAGACTAGGCTTTCAAGTAATTAGGCAACGTATCCAAAAGTATATTGTTTGACATATTACTGGTATACAACTCATTGGAGACATTCCAATAGAGATAGATGTTTGCATATGTGAATTTTTAATACTTCTGGAAGGTACCAGACTGAAGCTCTCTATCCACGCCAAAGGATTTCTTTGGGGGGTGAGGGGGATATGTAGGAAAAAGGCTAGAGCATTAAAGCCAGTCAACATTTTTCAACTAAAAAGTTTTATCGGAAAAATGTGGATGCATCAAAATTGTTGATTTACCAACTGGGAAGTTCTAAAATAAATAAATAAATAAATAAATAAAATCTTAATTTAAATTGATATTTCAAAACAAAACTAAAAATGTTAAATTTTGAATCAAAATGCCATTGATTCTGGGTTTTGGAAACAAAATTTTCAATTTTCCATTTTTATTTTTTTCTGCTATCTCCTACTTAAAAAAATTAAAATAGATGCTTCCATCCTCTTCCCCCATCTCGCCCCTCTGGTGGTGTGTGTTCCTATACTGTTGATGGTGAGATCTCCTGAACAGCCTATGGGCTTAATAAAGGGCCAAATCCTACACTCCTAACTTTGTATGCTTTTTAACCTGCCCATCCACTCATAAAAAAAACTCTCAAATGTCAAATCAGTGATTTAACCCCCTGTTTCCCCTCAAAAATCCAACCCCTCACCCAGAAAATCCTGGAATTCTTCATGAAAGCTTAGAAGTATTAAAACCTCCAGATTTAACAAGATTTTATTAGTGCATTTTGGCAATTTACAGGAAAACCAGAGTCCAAGTCTGAGAGGCACCCCAAAGCTATCAAAAATGCCCATATAAAAGTACATCTCAGAAAGTATTAGCTAAGCTATAATACTTAGTTTACAGAACTTATCTTAAGAAAGCAAACAACACTGCTCATCACTGATTAGTCCCTGGTTCTAATCTTTGCTATTGCTTGCATATTTATAAGACTCTTTCGATGCAGTGAACATATTATTTGCTTCATTTAAAATATGCTTTTAGAAGACAATATACACTCATTAATATGTCTGATTAATAATGGAAATTTAAGTTATAAAAAATGGGCCAATTTATTCAAGTGGTATAACTCCAGCGATGTCAATGGAGCGTCATCCCTGATGTACTTGGGAATCTGTCTTCATCTGCCCTTGGTTTAGACAACAGAATGGATAGTCATTTTTAGAACAGTTTTTTTGTGTTTGTTTTTTGAGGGAGAAGGGACCACTATGCCAGTTGTTGTGTATCCAAAACAAGTCTACATTCTCTTTTCTTTAATTAAGAGCCTCATCTACTTGATACTTAGCTCAAAGAGCACTTTTCAGTCCTAAACAAGGGAGTGATTTCCTGTTCTCAAGAATAATCTGCCAAAGAAAACATTAACAAGAAAGTCCAAGAGCCAAACAAATCACTTTCAAATTGATACATGTTTTGCACCTAGAAGGGTTTGTAGGATAAGTTGTTTCTATGATTTTTATGGTAAACTTATGTTATATTTTAATTAGTGCTGAGACACTAGAGTTTAAAAATTCATATAAAATATACGATATCTATTGAAGTTTATCCTTTTCAAATCTTACATATCAGATATTAAAATGTACAATGTAATTATTATTTATACAGTATATGCAAACTGAATCCGCAAATGCTTTTTTGAGTTATATACAAGACAGCTGATAACATGGTTTAAATTACAAAAGAATATGGGGGTATGAACACTGTTTTGTGATCTAAATAAAATGATATAATTTACTCTTACATATTCAATGCACTTTATAGAATCTAGCTACATGGATCTCATTGGCTATTCCAGAAACCCCCTAATTTCCAGTGTTGTAAGACACATTTATCTAAACCAGTGTTGATAAACACGATATTGCATTATAAAAACATTTTTACAGTTTGACTTAGGTACATATACTCAAAGGCCAAAAGGACCCACTGATCATCTAGTCTGACCTCCTGACAGTGGAACTATGCTGATTTACACCAGCTGATGATCTGATCCTAAATCTTTAACTGTTCTCTGAGTAACAAACTTTTTCCCCTCTCCCTCCTTCATCATCAAAGACCACACATTATCCATCAATCAAGTCTGAACAAAATTCAGTTATAAAATCCTTGTCTTTTCTTTTAGTTAGTGATTTCTGTGCAGCACATCCGATATCAAGATGTTTTTAATTAGCACAGTTTCTTCAGTCCTGTTCATTTAGTTTAGAAATTAATCCATATTTCAAGTTATTCTATAAATCATAATATATTTTTTAAGAGGAAACTTTTGCAAGGAAGACCCAAGATCCAGTTGCTCTGACGCAAGCCCAGTGCAGTTTCACAGTCAGATTGGTTGATTTTTTTCTTTACTCAGAGTTAATGAGACCTGTATGACATTTTCAGAAGAAATTCCATTGAACCCTTTGAAAGCATAATGAATTTCCTTTGATATTTATAATAAAACACAGCCCAATGTTTCCCCCATTCTTTCACAATCTCCAAGCAAATGCCATTTGCTGAGAAACTCCCCCATATGATTGTTGTTTTTGAACCTTTGCCTATGTAACTAACTGCATTGGGCTCCATTATGATTTAGGGGAACAAAAGATTAACATCTTTTGTAAACATGCACCTTTCATCCATCTTTTAATTCAGTCTTCATCCAGCCACCTGAAGCTTAAAGATTGCTGCCATATAATAAACCAGCCTCATCACATGATCAAGATAAACTGCTTGTGGAGCCATCTTGCCATGTAAGATGTCAAGAGATGCTTGTGTAATGAACGGTGGCTGTGTACCCATGAGAACACCAGAATCAGAAGTGGGGTTCAATTAAAAAATCTTCAGCATCAAGATCACGGGCATCTATCACTTGAACAAAGTAGGAACAATGAGGGCCTATCGACACTTGAAACACTACAGCGACATAGCTGCAGCGCTGTAGTATTTCAGTGTACGCACTACCTGTGCGGATGGGAGGGGTTCTCCCATAGGCGATCCACTTCCCTGAGAGACAGTAACTAGGTCGATGGAAGAATTCCATCAGAGGGAGTGATGATCACATGAACTAGGCAAGCATACCATATATGCACTGAGTATACAAAAATCAACCACCATCAGAAGAGTTTTGTGTAGCTTGAAGGCTTGTCTTTCACCAACCAAAGTTGGTCTAGTATAAGATATTACCTCACCCACCTTGTGTCTCACTATCATCTCTGGCACATATTAATGTATTTGAAGATCCTGTCAATAGTTTCACTTCCCATTTATAATTCTGATAAACTTCAAACTGGATGTAAAATGGTGGAATCCCAGTTCAGCCAGCTTAGTCTCTCAGAAACCATTAGGGCACCAAGTCTCAGGCACCATAGTGTAATTCAAGGAAAGATCCTCCACATAAGGTTAAAACAACAGTTACCACTGATGTCAGGGTGTGAGTAGTTTCAGTGTATTTGCTACTTGGTCACAAGACCATTCCTCTGCTGTGCAGTATAAAAATAGCTCCTCAGTTCAGGGGTCTATAGAAAGTAACCCATTTTAATAAAAAGTAGGGGGCCTTGTCCTCAGGCCCTTTCCCAGTGGAGCAATTTCTATGCCTTTTCACTAGGAGAAACAGGTTTATCCCTTCACTGGTAATAATGCAGAACCAGTATTTTGGGGGGAGGGGGGGGGTTAATTAAACATTTAAGAGCTACTTCTATAGTAGCACAGGTTATAATAAAACACTTTAGATAAGCAGATACTATACAGATCTCCTTCCGACTATATTTGAAGTAATTTACATATTCCTTGATTTTTTTGGGTGGCGGGGGTCTGGGAGGAAACAAACACACACTTACTTTGAATTTTGAAGGTACACCTCTACCTCGATATAATGTTGTCCTTGGGAGCCAAACAATCTTACCACGTTATAGGTGAAACCGCGTTATATTGAACTTGCTTTGATCTACCAGAGTGCACAACCCTGCCCCACCCCCGGAGCACTGATTTACCGCATTATATCTGAATTCGTGTTATATTGGGTCGCCTTATATCGAGGTAGAGGTGTAGTATAATACTGAACTTTGCTTTTTAGAAAATGAACATTTTCACTGTTCAGAAGTTGAAGTCCAGGTTCACTAGGCCCTAACTCTCCAGATTCACACACACAGTGAGATCTACTGTGCATACAAACTTGCAGAATTGATGCCTTAGTTGATATTCCATTCCATTGCTTTGGACTCTTTGAACAATTAATGTTTCTGCAAGTGTTCCAAACTATCCACCCCAATGCAGTCACTTGTGATTCTGTCCTGAAAAATGTGCTATTTTATTTGCCAGTTACAAAGTGCAATTTCAAGATAAACTTCTCTAACAAGCATCCAAAAACATGAAAAACTTGGTAGTAAGCGAGGCATTTATTAGATGTAGATTACTGATCATTTTAATTAAAAACACAATCTCTTACTTTGTTTCTACAGCTGGTGCCAAAGTTTAAAATCTTGGGTTAAGGTTGGGGAACACATTCATTTTGTGAAACCCTGAGGCATGCCTAGTGTCCTCCAGTAATAATATGAAATGCTAGAGCAACACTAAGTAACAGTACATTTTTTAAAATAAATGCAGCTGTGACTAATATAAAGTTACTCTTTTTAAAAACTCATTTGAATAAAGCCATAAGAAAACATTTAAAAATAAAATTAGCATTATTTTTTAAAGTCTGGGATTATAAACAAGATGTGAAAAAGCATCCCTGTATTCAAATACTCACAAGTAGAGTAGATGGAGTAATTTCTGCTGGCACATGGAAGTTGGGCATGAGATGTTAAGCCAAATTTTGAAGAAATAGTCTTCTCAATCAAAATCCAAAATCACATAATAGAATAATGCAGCTACTGCCCTTTGAAGAGAAAATTCTGCTCTGTAGTTATCAATTCCTCTTTCCAGGGCAAAATAGGCCAAGAACAAATCCAAATCCAAATGCAGGGCTTTGGCTACAAGACTTGGTCCTGATTCTACAAACATTTATCACTGAATAGAATTGCTTACAGTTAACTGTAGTAGAAACCGAGGTCTCAATCCAACAAAGCAGTGAAGCTTAGTGCTTACTACTGAGCAAGCAATATGTTCACTAGCAAGTGTTTGTAGGATCAAGCTCTTTGATAGTTATCTAAGGTACACAGCTCCGCTGTAAACATTCTGCAAAAGAATGTTGGATATATTAGTGGACCTTTTCGGGGCAAAAAGAGCCTTTAGGACTGTAACAGGTGATCCATCCAAGAAGAAAAGAGGTGGCTTGCAAATCAATGCCCTTTTGCAAGAGAATTATAGATTTTACACCTAATTATATTAGATTGAAAATAAAATAAATTACAGTTTAATTTTACAGAAAGAATTTCAACACACAATCAGAAAAACTATACAACTGTACAACAGTCTCTCCTTCAATGTGTTTGAAATATGACAAATTGCACTAAACAGCTTCCTCTCAAGAAGCAATACATACTGCATTTTCATGCTGCTCTTCTTCCATAACCACATGCAAAACACTAATGTCAGTAGCAACTTCAGATATGGAGCTACTAAAAAGCTGCACACAGAAAATGTTGAGCAAAACTCTCGGCTGCTGGTCTTCTCTGTGGCCGCTTAGCTTAATTCTTATCAGCTGCAAAAGGCACTTGCTTATTGAAGGAATGCACTGACTTGTGTGTTTAAGATGTATTATTCTTCACAGTAAACTCCAAGACTCTCTTGAATGGGGTGTATGTCCTCACAGGTCTTGAAGTTTCAGGAGACCTTCTGCTGTCGATGTTTGTACTACTAAGAGATGAAAAAGACATTTTAACTGTCAAAGTCTCTGAGGTTCAACTTGACATGTCAATTTGGGCAGCTGACTGTAAACTTCACTGCAAAGAACTTGTGTCTTGAAGGTTCTTTTTGATACTGGCTCTAGAAGCTGTAACGCACGTTAGATACACGCCTGATATTTTTAAAAATGTCATGAAGAACTCTTGATAATCTTATGCCAGATACTAGCAAGTTTGGGATGTGAGCATCAACAAATCACATATTAGACTATATAGCAACACAGGTGCTCTAATTTAACATGCTTGTGACATGGAATTAAAAAATAAAATTGACTGTAAAATGTTTCATAAAAACTAAAGTAGGTAGATGTCATGGATAAGTTTCAAGAATGGGAGAAATCTGAGAGCTATGCAAAGCTGCTTTGAGATCTAAAGGGGCTCCAAGAAGCACCACAAAGAAGGGTTTGTCAACTTCATAGTGCCATTAAATTACTCTCTAGGCTCAAAGTTGCTAAACAAGTTGAAAAACTGACATCTTAGTTTTTATATCAGGAGGGCAAATTATACAAGATAATTTACTGATTTCATGTGCCTACTTGCATTCCTCAAAATTAAATATTTATTTTGCAGGGCTGTTAAAATGGATTAGTGTACTGCTGGGTGTTTTAAAAATGGCAAAGCTATTGGGGTTTATTGTTCATGGACAATTATTACTTTTTATTTTAAGTGCATTTTGAGCAAGTTCTATCCCCCTCCTAATGCAAGTGCACAGAGCCTTGGTTATAGCCGAACTAACATGGTTCCACTGAAGCATGTAAGAGAGAGAGTGTAGCCCATACAAATAGGCTGTGAAGACACTCTTCCCCTCAAAGCAAAGAAAGCAGTTTAGGTAAAAGCTCAAGAGATAAAACATAACTATGCAGATCCACTGGCCAGTCCCCATGTAGGGCTGGGAGCATGTACAATAACTACGGCAGCCTTAAAAGGAGCTCTACTGCCACTACTCAACCTTTAGAAGGAGTCACTATTTTTTCCTCCCACCCCTGAAGCTTGTATTAGTCAGGCTTGGAACAGGATTCACCTAGTTACACACAGGTAGTTCAGCAGTTAATATGTTAATAGTTATATTGTAATAGCTTTCAGAGGAGCTCGTATAGCAAACAGTGATCAACAGTATGTTATTTCCTATATTAGGTTCCTGTAGTATTTCAGATAATATCTAGCAATTTTAAGCAAACACTGATTTTTAAAATAATGATGGACCATGTATGTTATGAATACACAACATTAGCCTAATTTGAATGATGGATCAGCCAAATTCCAGTACTGCCCAACATACTAGATACTTTATGCAACCTAACTGAAGTGCTAAAGTTCTGTTGCTATGTTCTGCTGCATTCACAGTAGGAAAACTTGAATGCTATTTTTCCTACAAGTCACAAGAACAATTCTTTGATAGCCCCCAAAAGATGGAACTCTAGGAGTCTAGGTTTAACTCCTTGCTCATTTCAACCTTTTGTAGTTAAATACTCCAGGAGTCTCTACCATGTTCCATCATTTAAAGGAAAGAAACATGTTTGTTGTAGGTGTCAGAAATTAAGTCAATGGTAAATATCATTTCTATGCTACACACCACTCTGTATGCCATGAAGAAAAAGATCATTGACTAAAAGTATGTTAACTATTAGACTGCAGATAAGTTCTTGAGAAATTACTGTTGGTAGAGATATAAACTGTTGTTCCAAATCCACATGCTGTTTTAATGGATAGGTTTATTGACAGAGTGATTTTCTGCAGAGAACCCTTTCCAGTAAAATTCGTTGAAGTTCTGAATACCTGGATGGAAGATCACATCCTACTCCGATCTCTCTTGTTTCTACATTAGTCCTTGGCTGGGTTTCCATTAAGTAGTCCAACCTGTCTTGTAATTCTTTATTCTGGAAAAGAAGGATTTGCTGCATGACCTTTCAAGTTGCATTTTCCAAGAAGACAAAAGTTTAAATGATTTCAGCTCATTAACATTGTATTTTCTCTTTTAACTAATGAAGTCCAGTATAAGACTTTCTTCATCAACATTCTAAAAATATTATTTAGAATACACAAAATTTACTTATTTTTGGAAAATAAAGTTACTGTAAAACATAAGTCAATCAATGATGTTCATATAGAATGCTAGACTTTTTAATGTCGCTGAAGTGTAAATGTATAACTATGTTACAGTTCAACATGAATGTGAAGATTATTTATTACATGCATTCATGATGATCATGATGTCACAACTATTTCTGTTTCCATATTCAAGACCAGTTACAACATACAATGATTTTACATAAAGAAAATATCAGATACCATGGTTCTAACTCTAACAGTTCTTGTAAATCACATCAAAACAATTTTAACCCTTAAAAGAGTAAAGCTAATTTAAGTCCTTACCTCGCATTCTAGGAAAGAGATTTTTTCTAGAAGCTGCTTTATAAACAATTCCTTTTGCATGATCTTTTTCTTTAATATTTCGATCTGTGAATGAAAAAAATAAGGAAGATGTTAATTCAAAGAGGTTTAAAAAAAAAAAAAAAAAAAAGGACTTTATTCCATAAACAAACGAAAACTCATTGGATTTCAGTGCGCAGCCAACATTGTACTTTCTGTTCTAGAATGTGTATATATTCCAGAACAGTTTGAATTCAAAAGGGTCAGCTTGGATGGTTTATACCATGGTCACAGACATGTACTAACCTGGCTTATGGCAGATGCAATGGTCATACATGTGTACTAACATGGCTTCTGACACTTTATGCATTTTTAGAATATAGAAAGTAAACAAAAGTTTTCAAGTAACAACTAGCTGATATAAAAATATGTAAAAAATAAAACAGGAATTCCATTACAGGGTTCAGAGGATTCTGCTCTTAGGGGTTTTGAACTCACCCAAAACTTTTATTATATGGTTGCTAATTTCTTGCCCTTTTTTTGGCATTTATTTAGCATAGCATGAAAATTAAAATATTTCTATATGAAAACTTTTATATTTCATAGTTGTGGAAAAAAGTCATTACCAACAATTACTTGTCAGATTGACGATAAAACAATAACAAGAGGCCACCTCAACAGTAATGTGACATTTTCTGCCCTCTGTAGGGAACATTAACATTGATATAGTGTTAATAACTTAAGATTCTCCCCTTCATTAGGGCAACCTTTCACCACTCAATTTGTGCAAACTTGTCCTAAAGCTAACTTACCCAGCTAAAAGAGGATCTCTCTTGAGTAGTGGGATCCTTGCATATTCTAGAGCCAGGGTAGCAATTTTTATCACACGTCCCTCCCAGCCACCACTGCAATGGATGTGGCCAGAGAAAGATAGGCATGGCCAGAATGCCACAGAGCTCCCCAGTTGCAGTACCAGTCCCTTGGGGTCACTGGTAGCTGGCTCAAGGCTGCTCTTAATCTGGGGGACTGGTTCAGCTCAAGTAGCCTCTGAAAGCCTCTACTGTCCCCCTGCCAAGTTGCGCTGATGCTGCTTGCCTGCAGCTGAGGTTCTGGCCCAATATGTGCACTTCTGTCTCTTATGAAGGAGTATTTTTAAGAAACCTGTCGACTGATTGCTTAAGTGAGTTCCACTGAAGTCGATCTGAATGCTGTTTAGAACAGAACACTAGTATAACTACTCCATTTTGTGTTTTGAGCTGACAAGACTGAAGAGATGAACACTGAAAGCTTTGCAAAAGTACATTCTGAAAATCTAAAGGAGAAAAAGGGACGCTGTGTGTGTGTGTGTGTGGGTGGTGTGTGTGTGTGTGTGTGTGAATGAATGAGAGAGAATATGAACTGAATGATGTAGTTTCAGGCACAAGGGAGAGACACAGCATCAAGAGTGACAGAAGATAGCCCAGGTTACAACCTACATTACAAAAATTACACTTTTCAAGAACAATTTCGGGTTAACTACTTGTGCCACTACAGTGGACTGGGTATAGCCTTAAAACGTTGGTTTTAAAACCATTCATGATACGGCTAAACCGTGCTAGCCGTGATGGTTGTTAGTACAGTTTCTGTACTATAGGCTAGTACAAAGAGGAAATTTTGGAGGGAGGCCTCAGAGGAGCAGAAATGGACATTTTCCAGTACTTACTACACGTATGTAAGAAGTGATACCTGAACACTGAACAATGCAAAACCAATGCTACATTCAAAGTACATGAATTACTTTGTTGCTCCAGATTTGTATGTTGTATTAAATGGCCATTGTCTAGACTTTAGGCCTGAAATTTAGGTTATTAGTAATACACTAATATGTACCAGTAATACATGACTTAATACACGAGGCTGTACCCCTTTAAGAACAAAATGACACTACTTAGTTATTCATTCTATTAACAAATATTTTAAAATTAGTTTTTAAGTTATTAATGGTATTTTCTAAACTGTTTAAGGATTCCTTAATGGTCTGGATGAAGGGACGCTGACAAGTTTTATGTTACTAGAAACACCCCCCTATATTATTAAAGTGAAATTTCTTTTAAATCTAGTTTTTTTTTTATTTGCTATATATACTATGTTTTCTTAATTTATTTCCAGCACAGACAATAATAATGAAGTCAGATTAACTTTTAGGTAAAGCTGGTAGAAATTTTTCAATGAAAAGATATTTGGATGAAAAACCAAACAAAAAATAATTAGTGAAATTACTTGATGGCTCTGCTTTCAGCTTCTGAATGCTGTAATGTTTTGCTTCCACTTCCTGGAAATACTTAAGAACCACCTTTTCTAATGGTCTTTGAAAGGTCACATTTCTGTTTACATCCCAACTATATTTTGGAATTTGAGTCAATGGTGTCCCTCTAATATAAAATACAATTGTTGGCATAAATATAGCTTTTAATCTAAAAATAATATATTTTAAAGGGTGCAAGTCATGTCCTATATGCAGCAAAAGGGCTGATAGCCAATAGCATTTATTGGATTCTGCACTCTATATGAAGCTAAGTCACATCAGGACTTAAACAGTTAAGTTCCAGTCCACCTTTACTGAATTATCAACCACTTAAAAAAAATAAACCAAAAGATCACATTAACAACTGGAATCTGGTTTCACTGAAGTCAGGATGAATTCTGATATTGGATTTCCATGGAAGCAGAATCAGATATCCAGTTAGACTTTTAGCAAACCTAAAAGTCCTGCATGTAGTATGTCCTCCTGCTCATGGAATGCCCCAATGACATAAGTGATTTTACTGTTAACCACAGATGCTGGAATACAACATATGAAAAAAAAAAAAGTCATGCATGCAGATTCTTCTTTAGACCTGCTATACTAGCATACAACCTAGTACTGTGCAGATGAAGGAAGGGGAATGCTACAGGACCTGCCGCTCAGCAAAACTGGATATGCCATAGCACAAAAACCTAAACATTCCCCCCGCCCCCTCCACAATTAAATTCAATAATTTGGGCTGTGAGCCAAGAAAAATTACATAAATGCCTATAACTATGTTGCCATAAGAAAAATTATTAAAATACCCATGAGTGATAAAAATAGGTATTTTCTATAAAATTCTCATTAAACTAAATGGATTTTACTCTATCAGATTTCTGAATGCCGTGACCTTTACATATAAAATTTTAAGGAAAAAAAGTAAAAAACTATTTATTCATAGATGTGCAGTAAAGTTTTATTTTAATAATTAAATTTAAAAAACAGCCAATCAGAAGGCAACGGAAGTTCCAAATAATTCAATTTTCCACTTATAACTGTCACTGTGGTACACTGGAGAGATAAGGTGTTTGAGGTAATATCATTAACATGCATCAGAGTAAAACAATTTCCAAAAACCTGGCCAGCTTTCTCTCTTTCTTCATTTCATCTTTTTTTCTCCTTTTTAAAATTATTTTTTATTAAACTGTTTTTTTGCAATTAAAAACACATTTCTATGTAAAACTCTCTAGCATATCTGAAAATAATCAATTAAAAAAGTTTCAGAGAAAGAGGAAAAGAATCTGAAAAATTCAATTTAAATATTAAATACAATGGCCGTCACTTTCACAAAATATCCATTGCAAACCAATATAAAAAAATCAATGAGTGCAAAAACCCCCAAAACAGTTCTAAAGAGAAAGACCTGGAAAAGGTTAGAGTAAAACACAGATTAAAAAAAAAAAAAAAAAAAAAAAAAAAAAAAGGGAAAGAACTTAAAGCCTAAGATTTGTGAAGACAATAATAAAAAGAAGTACAGCCACCATGGGTATTTATCTTAATAAAAGTGATGTTTCTAATATGTATTTCTAATAATCTATTTTCAATAAATGTGCCATAAAAAGAGGTGCCAATTCAGTTATTATTGAAAAAAAGGCAAGAGTAAATTCCAAACTGTGAATTTTTCAACCAAATGATAATGATAAAATACACAGGAGTGAAGAAATGCTACGATCAACTCATCCATTTCTTTGCAAATAGGGGGTTTATTTTCAGTTCAAGCTGGTGCTCGTTCCTCTGTTTTTCACTTTAAATAGCAGATTCTTCTCTGGCTAAAATATAGTTCCATTAGCATTGCCTTTAAAACTAGAATTTAAGTGATCTTTTCAGCTTTCATATCTTCATAGAAAAGTAATGTTTATAGCACCTGCAGACACTTGACAGCTATTGATCCTGGTCTTTAATTACTGCTGTGTCTAACACTATAATTATAATTATAGTTCAGCCAGCATTTTCATTATAAGTGGGTTTAGTCTTTTCACAATTTTAAAAGTGGAATAAACTGACAGTATAAATGTTCTCTCATGGTGGTATTTGGTATTAATATTCTGTTCCCCAGCCATGCACAGAAGGAAATCATTTTGGTATTAGAGATCTGTATGTGTAGCAAGAGCAGAGGTTCAGCTTGAAACCAAGTACAGCTGTGTAATCAGAGGACAATTTTACCCTTACTGAGGCAGATCCTGTTACTGGAGATATCATACAGTAGTTGGTGCCAATTCTGATTTTTAAATTAATTTGGAAAACAAATGTTTTTATTTAGAGTAGTAATCTAATTAGACACCAATAAATATTTTTGAAAGCGAACTAGGGCCTTACATCTTTAACTTTTCATAACAGCTTGTCTTACTGGCTTACCAGCGTGATTATAATTCAAAAGCTCTATACAATGAAAGATAAAATTGAGCAAAGAAGCTGGTTCAGTATCACACAGTCAGGTACAAGCACACGTTGTCTCATTAAAATGGAATCAACATATATATTCACATGTATTCCACATCTATTCAGAGTTAACACTGTATATACAGATCTGAATGATCTGGAAATCTAGAATTAAAAGGAACATATTGAAATCCAGAATGGAACATCAAAATGGAAAGCTTGATGGACTCTTCCACCTCTCCCCAACATGGTATTCTATGATTTGGCATCAGATTTATTGCATTTGTGTTCCAACACAGGAGTCACTACTGGCTCTGGAGACTGAACTAAACACACCAACAGCAACATATCTTGGCTCATTTTAACATGGCTTTATGGCTGCAGTTCAATTCTATTAATCCTTTTCTTCAATTCCTTTGGAGGACTGTGCTAAAATTGTAGATGAGTAAGTATACAAGTGTATAAGAAAAGCAAAGATTCCTATGGCCTAAAAGTATATTTGTTTATATCAGTAAAAACAATATGGGGTAAGATCAATAGAGGATCTGATTGGACCATGTGGATTACACTTGCAGTGAGTTGTTACACAAAATACCTAATTCCTCAAATCCTATAACGCTGATATTTTATGTTATATATAAGGAACACTTAATTCAATCCAAGATTTTAGCTATGTTGACTAAAATGATCCTAATCCAGTAGGGGCAAAATACACCCAGCAGTGGACAAGCCACAGATGTCTCTCCATGGTGCAGGTACGAGGACAGAGGTGCAGACAGACTTTGCACCCCCTAAATGTGGCAGAGCTATTCTCTGTGCCAAAAGCACAGAGGACAGCATGGAGGATGAGCAGGAATGTAGCTAGTGAGCTTGCAGTTATTCTGATCCTTTGAAGGGGAAAGTCAGGTTCTTAGCGACTGCTGCAGTTGCCTGGAGGACCTGGAGGAGCCACCACAAAAGGGCTACAAAGCTGCAGAAGCCTTGTCCATGAGCTGATAATGGATTTAGACCTCCACATCCCCTGGGTAGAATTCTCCACTAAGACCTGGTCTACACTATAGAGGGGTGGGGGGTGCCGATGTAAGATACGCAACTTCAGCTACAGGAACGGAGTAGCTGAAGTTGACGGATCTTATTTCGACTTCCCTCCCATCCTCACAGCGCGGGATCGATGTCCGCAGCTCCCCCATTGACTCTGCTTCTGCCTCTCGCCCTGGTGGAGTTCTAGAGTCAACGGGAGCGCGTTCAGGGATCGATTTTTCACATCTAGATTGTAAACCTGATTGTATAAAAGTTTTAAAGGACTATGATACCCCTGATGAAGAGATACTACATTTAAAGGAAACATGGGAAAGGAAGCAACAACTTTGGATGAGTATAAAAGATATATTAAATAAAGCATTAAATTAAACACAATACATAGGTACAGTACATTGACATAAGTAACATTGCATAATGTTACTTTGCATAAAGTAACATTGCATAAAGTGATCTTCACTATGTGAGGAATGTAACAAGGATATTGGCTCAAATACGCACTCTTTCTGGTAAAATGTTTTTAAAATAGCAGTAATACTTCAATCTTTCATAGTGCTTTACATTTTGCAAAGAGCTAGACAAACATTAACTTATGGAAACTAATCTAACACACACACAACATCTCAACACACAGAAAAAGAAGGTCTTTGGCATGAGCACTGGTAGCATAAAACACACACACAGTATGTGGGGCAAAAGACCAAAAAGCCATGAAGTCAGAGTCTCAGAGCTGGGATATCTTGCAGAAAGAAGTGGGTTTTAAGCAGCCTGTTCAAGGCATAGGTGAATATGTATGGGGAGAGGAGGAGCATGACAAGTTAAAGATGATAATCAGGCTGAGAGCCTGACAGGAAGGATGGCAGAATTATCCACAATGAAAGGTGTGGGGGAGAAGTGTGGAGCAGTTTAGGACAAAAATAATCCTCAAACTCTTCTCAGACTCACTCCTGGATCCACTGCAATCTGGCTTCTATTCTCTGCACTCCACTGAAAGTGTTATCAACAAAATCTAAAAGGACACTTTTCTGGCTAAGACTTGGAGCCTCTAATCCATTCTTATTCTTGATCTTTACTTAGCTTTCAGTACTGTTGGTCACTCCCTACTAGGCATCCTGTACCACCAGGTGGTTTTCATGGCATTGTCCTCTCACCATTCTTCTCCTCCTTCTCTGACTGCTATTCTGGTGTGTCCCATAGCCCCTCTCTGGGGGAGCCCCACAGGGCTCTAACCTGGCACTTGACACTGTTCCCTTTACACCTTCTCTCAGCTGTTCTTATCTTTTCTCAAAAGTTCCACCAACATCTCTACACAGAGTCACAACTGTTCCTCTCCTCAGATCCATACTAGCCCATCAAACATATCTGACTATTTCTCCAACACTGTTATTTGTATAGAGCCTAGGGATCCTAATCAGAGCTGAAAACCTCATTGACGTGCATCCCCTAAAAGATTCTAGATGGCTAGTCATCAGCACAACTTTAATATGGCCACTCTAAAGCCCTTTCTTCTTCTTCTCAGTGCTCACCATCTTACCTCAATTTCTGTTGTCATTGACCACACGCCCATCCTCCCTGTCCTGCAACATCAAGGTCATCTTTAACTCTCAATCTCTCACCACACATTCAGATCATCATCAGATCTTGTACTGTGTCTCTCCACAATGCTTAGATAATCCAACCCTTCCATTTCACCCCATCACTGAAGATGCTTGACCATGCTCTCTTCTCTCTCACCTTAGATACAAAGACCTTCTCAAATTCCCTTCCCTGCTAAAACAGACTGTCAATCCTCTCTTTGAAAAATTATTCCCCTGACTTCTCCTGGCCTAGGCACTCAAGTTTAAACCTTTTACTTTTTGCTTCAAGGCCCTACCAATCATCATCCTGGACTACATCTTGGAACTCTACTTTGCTCTCTTTCATGTCAACAAAGACGCTGGTTTTGACATTTACTTAATTTCTTTTGCCTTCTCCTGTTCTCTTCTATACTGCCTTCTGTGAATAGTACAAACTCTCAAATTCAGTGCATCAGGCTCTCACTCTCTCCTCTTCCCAATCTCTTTCACAGAGCCACTCTATCTGAAGCTCCAAACAAGACTGAGAATATTTTAAAAGAAACAATCTAATACAACTCCTTTCTCTGGGTCTCCCAGAGTTTCCTGTCTGTACTGAAAAGTTAATATTAGTTTTATACAATTTGATCTTGAGATGATGAGAGACATCTGATAGGAAATAGCCAGAAATGTAAGGTTAATGGTGGAAAATTTGATTTGGGAGTCATCTGCATAAAGCTAGGTATCTGAACCCAGGACAGTGCATAAGATCATTAAAAGAAGAACAGAAAGCAAAGAACATTGCCCTGGGACAAAGATGTGGGAAAGGAGAAGAAGCTCTACAAAAAGAAATGTTGAAGGAGTGAATAGTGAGGTTAGAGGAGAATCAAGAGAGTACAAAGTAATAAAATGTCAAGGAAATGAGAAAGAGAAAGAGAATGACAAAAAAAAGAAAGAAAAGAAAATATTTAAGAGAATGATAAAATCATGTCAATCTTTGCCTTTTTTAAAAAGGGACTGTGTACATGGCACAACTTTTAATATATTTTTTGGCTAAATATCCATTTCAGAGCTGGAAGCTTGAAAATGTGTATTGATTTATCAGATTGGATTAGATCCAGTAGTTATTTAAATTCACCCAAGATTTACTACATGATATCTTCCAGTTGAAGTTATTTCTCAGTACATCACATTGTACATTTACATGAGTATTGAACAGTAAAATATAAATGGCTTTTATAATATACATCTGCCATTAGTGAATTTGACATCATAACATGGTGACACATGACAAACAAAAATGGACAAAAGTTATAAACATGACTAAACTTATTACATTACAAGCACACAATGGACTAAACAATACAGGACAGACAAGACATTACAACATTGACTAGAATGCTCAGCCTTCGTCATCTTTTTAGGGAGACAGTTGCTGTACAGGAAAGACCAGATTTCATTCTAAGACTCTGATGTTCCATTCAACTTTAATTTTTCAATAAGCCATGTTTATTGTATTCTAGGCATTAGAGATGAGATTTTTCCATGGGGCTCTATCAAAAATCAATAAGAATGAGCATCTTATTCCCTCAGGCCCCATTAGAAACTCCAGACTCAGATAATATCTTATACCTTTAACGTCACAGTTTTAATTCTCTCTCTCTGTGTATATATACATGTATCAGTAAAAACAGATTTAACATAGTTACAGTAATAGATATTATTACTCAAGCTAGGTTTAGTGTAAGTTATTGCACTAATTTAAAGGGACTTTCTAATCTGTCTAGTTCTAGTAATATTACACCAGTCTTTGATCTCCATCTACTGCTACAGTAGCTCTGAGGAATCACTGGTGTTCTACTGTGTTAGAAGTGTTTGTACAGTGTCTCGCATAACCGGGTACGGACTTCCTGATTAGGGGCTACTATAACACAATAACAACATGGGTTTAAGTATGCTAGTTGGTTTGCTGCTCCAAGAACAGATCATTCCAATCCAAGCTGCAGAGGTCAATGCCTTGCAAAGTGGACTCTATAGATGAAGCTTGACCAGCAATGACAGATTGATTCTGCCACAAATACATGAATGAACATTTCCACCAAAAATCTCTGGTGGTTCTATTTTTGTTGTTTGTAAAGGTCCAATACATTCCATGTAGGATGTTGGACTGTGTAGCTTCATTTCTTAGATTCACTGAGGAATTCCAAATGTTTATGATTCTCTGCCATTTCTGCTTTGCAGTTGCTCTTCTTAAGCCATGTTCCCATGTGGCTTTTCTTTCTCTGTGTGGGCTCCTTTGTTGAAAAATAAATAGACATTGTATCCCACCCAAGTATAGAGTTTTGTTAGTAAAAATACAGCATCCCAGTTTGGATGGTGACTCCACATTCCATGTTTCAGTGTTGATTCTTTTACAGTTTTAAAAGTCTTTCCATATTAAAAGTGGTGATGCCATGTAATATGCTTGGAGTTTCTGAAATGTCTCGATTAAGCAGTTTTCAGCTGGTTATATAGCCTTTTTTGTCAAGATTCCTTCTCTTTTCCATTTGTTCAATATAATATGTATCTTCATTATTCAGGGTAGGATTCACTCCTTGGCAGGTGGTATACAAATATTTTCCCTTTCATGCCAATATCTGCTACAATAAAAAAAAAGGATATAGCTTCTTTTTCGTATGCCTGGCCGCCACTTATCTTCCAATGAATCTGAGACTAAATGTGGAGAACAGCTCGTGTGCCATAACCTGGAGACAGTTCAATTCAGTAGGTTAGGGGAATGTCATTCTAAATGTCTATTCTGTAGATAATTCCTTGCCAAGTTAAAAAAAAAACCACTTCTTTCCCCTTTAAATCTCTCTCTTTCCCAAAACACTCAGTTTCAAATTTCAAATTCATTCCTCTCTCAGTGATGAAATGCTTATTATGTCTAATAAAGTCCCTTGTGTAATGAAAATGCGATCTTGTTTTTACAGCATAATAATCAAAAGCAAAGGAAAGAAACTTCAGATCTTTTTAAATTTCACCAGGTTGAAAGTTAGCACAGTCACTCAGCCTAGATGAATACTTTTGTTTGTTTTTTTTAAAAAACTAAAAATAATTTGATTTAAATTTTATTTTTTATTTTAAGTTCTTTTAAGTTGTTGTTTTTCTTAATTTAAGTCCCTGAATGAGGTTTTTTTGGGGATGGAGACAATTACATCTATCCTCCACCAATGCAAGAGAAGGAAAAGATCACTTTAAAGAGCAAGATTTCACCCAGGTCCCTTAGACACCTGTTTCTGTTTTTTAAGTAGACAAAAAAAGTGAGGCAAAGGTTTGGCAGCAACACTATTACAAAGGTCAGAAGCACTGCTATCATCTTGCCTCAGGTCTTATACATCTGCATCTGCCTCTCCAGTTCTGTGTCATCTTATTGGTGGCTGATCTCTCCAGTGAAAGTGTTTTGAAGAAAACATTTCTGCCCACTCCAATGAGACAGTTCTGCCTAAGACTTTCACCACCTTTTACCTTTCTTTCACTGCATTTACACAGGAGAGCAAGAAGCAGACTATTGATAAGAGTCTCTCAATTTCTCCCATATTGATATTTATCCACTTCGATTTATCGACCGAGATCCAGATGATCCATCTTCTCTGACAGTCTGTCTCCTTTCACTTCCTTTCCTAAAAATACCTGCACTGTAAACTTCCTAAAGTTGGCACAATTTATTATTTAAAATATGAATATGCCATGCCATCAAACATTGAGATTCTCCATCTGCCATGGTGGCGGGGTCTTTCACAAACAGCCATTGGCATGGTAAGTAAAAAGGACGTACAGTGTATTGTGTAGGGGGCAAGACCAGATGACTATAGGAAAGTAGTGAGAAACAGGTGTGTTAACCCCAGGCTAAACAAATCCCTAGGACCATGGTAACCAAATGGCAGTTTTTCCAGGTTAATCAAGACACCTGGGGCCAATTAAGATCTTTCTAGAAAGCAGTGGAGACAGCTAGGTTGATTGGGACAACTGAAGCCAATCAAGGGCTGGCTGGAACTAGTTAAAAGCCTCCCAGTTGGAGGCATGTATCAGCAGCTGTAGGAGGAAGCTGTGCTGCTGGAGAAACTGGGCAGGACAAACCCTATCAGGCACAAGGAAGGAGGCCTTGAGGCAAGGGTGAAGTAGATGTTGAGGAAGGGGGGGCTGCTGCAGGGAAGTCGCCCAGGGAATTGTATTTGTCCTGTTTCAAAAAGTCAGCTACAAATAGCTGCTACTATTAGGGTCCCTGGGCTGGAGTCCGGAGTAGAAGGTGGCCCTGGGTTCCCCCTCTCTCCCCCTACTCTCCCTGATTAATCACATAGACAGAGACAAAGACTGTGTGAGGCAGGGTTGCTTCTTCCCACTTCCTTTGCTGGCTTACAATGAAAGTGGCTTAGTAGGCTGTGACCATTTTCCCTGAGAGAGAGGGGACTACATGGAGGGTTACAGTGAGCCTCTGAGGCTAGTGTAATCTGCCTGGAAACGTGGGACCCACTGAGACAAGGTTGGAGGTTTGTCACAATTGGGAACACATTTATTTAACAAGTAAGGTCTGCTTTGAGAAAATCTGTCAGTGCTAAGTCATCTGCAATTCTTCCCTACTTATAACACCATACTTTGTTAATATGCAACAACAACAGCTGGCAAGAAAGTTCTCTAACCAACAATTATCTTTGTCTCACACAGTAAAGAAACCCTATAAGGGTGCAAAATGTCTTTGTGTGGGATCAAATGCAAAGAGATGTTGAAGGTCACAGACTCCAGCATACTTCCATTTCATCTCTAATTTAAACATTTCTTTTCCTCTTGCAGTTTCTGTGCTTCTGTTAAATTTGTGTCTTGAAACTACTACTAGTTTGTCAAGCTGACCAAACTTTTACTAAAGCATGTAAGATGAGGGTTTATTTTAAGATAGGAAGAACTTTGGAGAAAACACACTCTTGGCATGTCGAACACAGAAGGTTGATCTTGGGCTTGATCTTTAGTCCTACTGAAGGCAATGGCAAAGCTATCAATGAATTCAATGCCAGCAAGATTAGGGCCTCTGTGAAGGGCAGGGTTTAATAGCATTATTTTATGGGACTCCTTCTGCATGAACTCTTAGTCATTTTGTTCATCTTCCCTTACTGCTTTCCTATATCCACACTTCACTTCTCACTGCTCCTTTTGGACATGTCTAGACTAGGGCTGACCACAACCTGCTAAAACTTTCTTTTAAATCTTGGACACTGTCTACACTCGTGTTTAAGTGTACTAGCTAGCATATTTCCTAATCTAGACAGCGTCTCTATCAGCCCCTTCTAGTTTCATGCAACCCTTCATGCTTGTAGCATCCCCTTAATTATTGTTTGCCAAGTGCCCTCAGGCTCCTCCTACAACAGAACTAAAGATCTACCTATTATGTGGAGCACTCTAGCCATAAAAACTCCTTTCCAGTCCATGTTTGCTCATTTTTGGATTCTTCTGTAAAGAACCTGTGTTTGCTTTTAAATTTTAGACACTCTGGGGCATGGTCTCTTATTTATTTGGCACCTTCTACACACGGGACACAGAATATATGGGATTTCCCACAGACTCTTGGTACAAAGGTAAGAGCTAGCACAAAGCTGCCTCTGTATAGGAATAAGTATTGCACTACAGTGGAGCTAGGCTGAAAAATTATAAAAAGAAAACATCTTAACTTTTTCATACAGGAAAATCTTATCGCAGAGTGAACAGGAATTGGGGAAAATATGAAAAGAAATTGGGTAGAGGAGTCTAAGTTTTGATAGTTCCTTCTCAAGGTATCTCAAATCTGGTGTGAACAGTGAAAACAGACCCCTACAGGGTTGACAGTTCTGGTGGGAAGATTGCACTCCAACTTTGGGGCGTCTGGTACCAGATCTATCTCCTATTAGAACCTATAGGAATTGGATCAGGCAGAGATGAGGCACTGCCTGGCTGACTAAGCTGTACAGTCTCCTGGGATCTAACAATCATCCAGTTGGGATGGTGCCATATTAAGATACTTCTATGGCCCCCATTACCATGGTGTTTGAGCGGCTGACAAACTTTAATGTATTCATCCTCATAGCACCCTGGTGATACCGTCATAATAAAGATGTTCAATTCAGACCTCAACTATCCCTCATTTTAAAGGACACCATTCATCTTAGCCTCTCGCCATTTATATCCCACACCGATTTGTTGCTCCTCCACTTTTATTGCTGAAAATAATTTATCAGAATAAATTAAAAAAACCTGAGTTTACAGTGTTCTTTACACTGAAAGAATGAATCTCATAGCATTTAAGTCTACATTTGGGTGCTGAGGTGTAACAAAAGCTGATGCTGTAGTCAAGCAAGCAGATGCTTACCTGAGCTTCTAACTTAGCTCTATAGATTAAAGCTTCTTGTTAAAAAACCATATTTCCTTCACCTGATACAAGCATTGTTGATATTTCAACAATCCATCTAATTTAGATACCACATATTGCTGTTCTGGGATTTCTAGAGTAACTTGTTTTCTTAAAGTCATGCCATGGTGATGTTAAATTGCATTCTAAAATAATTTCCTAATTGTAAAATACTTTGTCACCCTTTTTCAATGATACTACTTAAATTGATGTTATCATTCTTCATAAGAAACACATCCCTATAAACAGTAGGATGGATTTTTGTTTTTGAATAGAGACGAGGCATGAATGTACTTCAATAATGACTAAAAGTACCTTAATAAATTTTATCTCCCCAAGTTACTAGCTATTTCCTTTTGCATTATCTAAATATTTTAAAAGACTAACAGAAGCAGCAGTTCTGGGTATACTCTATTGAGCACAAATTTCTGAAACTTACCTAACTGTGGAGCTCTAAAATCTCCCATATTTAGGAGATACATTAAGTATGTCTGCCATCATTTAATTTACTTTCAAACCATTGGTGCCACTGTCTTCTCAGACACCATTTCCATGGTGTCCATTCCTTCAACGCCCCACCAAAAGCAGAAATTCTGGTCCTGACATCTCAGGTATCTGTCAGGAGCACTGATTCACTTACGCAATTGTCATAAACAGATAAGAAAAGTTAATAGCACAGAAGTACTTTATATCCCTTTGACTGTAAAGGGTTAACAAGTTCAGTAAGCCTGGCTGTCACCTGACCAGAGAACCAATCAGGAGACAGGATACTTTCAAATCTTGAGGGAGGGGGAAGTTTTCTGGGTGCTGCTTATTTTTGGTTGTTGTTCACTCTGGGCTCAAGGGACCAGACGTGCAACAGGTTCTCCTCCAAAAACTCCTGATACAGGTTCTTATAGATTCAAAATAGTGAGTACTAGATAGATAAAGCGAGTTAGGCTTATGTTTGTTTTCTTTATTTGCAAATGGCATTGCTGGAAAGTTTTAAATTTTTGTGCATTTGGCTGAGAGGAGTTCAGTGTGTGTTTTTCTGAAAGGCATTTTAATTTGGTACTTGTAATACTTAGGCGGGGAGGGTATTCCCAGTGCTATAGCTAAAAAACACTGTACCTATTCATTTAATTTAAAAAGTATAATTTTTACTGTTTTTCCTCTCTTTAAAAGTTCTTGTTTAAGACCTGATACTTTTTTTTATTCTGGGAGACCCAAGGGGACTGGGTCGTGGATTCACACAAGGGAATTCGGTGGGGGAGAAAGAAGGGCAGGGGAGAGAGAGGCTAAGTTTCTCTGGTGTCAGGGATTATGTCTCTATCAGAAAGAGTCTGGGAGGGGAAGGAGAAGGAGGGAGGAGGTGAATTGTCCTCTTGTTTGTGATTCAAGGCGTTTGAATCACAGTGATCTTCCAGGGTAACCCAGGGAGGGGAAGCCTGGGAGAGGCAACAGTGGGGGAAAGGGTTTACTTTCCCTGTGTTAAGATCCAGAGGGTCTGGGTCTTGGGGGTGCCCAGGCAAGGTTTTGGGCGGACCAGAGTGTACCAGGCACTGGAATTCCTGGTTGGTGGCAGCTCTACAGGTTCTAAGCTGGTAATTAAGCTTAGAGGAATTCATGCTGGTACCCCATCTTTTGGACACTAAAGGTTCAGAATGGGGAATTGTACCATGACAGCAATGAATCCACTCCAAGAAATTCTGTTTGAAGCTTTCATTTCAGAATAGACATAAAAGCATGACATCTATTGTGCTTTATCTATAGGTAAATGAAGTATTTAAAGGGAGTGCACAAGCAACTGGGTGGGAACATTAACAAGAACCTCTTCCCCATTATGGACTGTTCTTTTTTTGTAGCAGCTCTAGTTTCTATCATATACAAGACTGCTTTACTCTAGCCTTTTGAATAAATACAACCATTTGAATACAGTAATAAAAAAAAAAAGCAGTTAGATTTAGATGTAGCCTGAAACACAGTACTTTAGAATGCCTGGGAAAGCATAAACTAACCCATATCCTTATGCAGTTAAGGAAATAGGGCTCCCAAATTTATTGCAGAATCCATTAAGAACTACAGAAAGTAAAAAATACAGCTCTAATTGTGCTCTGAGATGTGCACAGAACACTATGTGGGCACAGCAATCCACACACACAAAGCTTATTGTAAGTTCAAGGCCCAAGCTTGTATCTGGCATTATCTGATCTGATGAGAGATGACCAATCACAAACTCCTGCCTTGGGAATGCCAAAAACTGTTAGTGGTGAAAAAGGAGAAAGTAGTAAGGGAAGTTGGATCACCTTAAAAGAAAATGAAAAAGAAGGTGGTGCCACTGAAAAGGTCCATGTGACGCTCATGATGAAATTGAACAACAAAGATGCCAACAGTTTCTTGTAATTTTACATTCCTTATGGCTGTGTGACAATATGAATTTTCCCAATTGCCATTATTTTCAAAAAGAATTCAAGGCAACAGCCTTTTATCTTAACTAAGTGGAGACTTGGTTGGTGTCATACGACTTTCTATTCTCTAGGATGATGACAGTGATTAAATTATCCATCTGAGCAGAAAGCTTGTTTAAAAGCTCTAGAGTGATTCAAAAAGGCATTCCAAGACAAATATACACTTCTATATTATAAGGATGCAACCAGACAAACTCACCCTTCAGTTATTTTACTGAAGTTTATGAAGTTACACTAGGAATGAATTTGGTCCAATATTTTTGTTTGCTTATGCCAAAACACTCAATGTGGAAAGAATGCAGTTGTAGAACCACTAGTGAGCCAAGTACGTACAATTATATTGAGACAAATTACTAACAAATTGCACCCATGCAATTTAGTACATATTTTGCAATAAAGACCAAAAATTAGCTCATCCTATTTACCGTTTCTTCACAAATATTCCTGGAATCACCTTGCCTGCCCTGCATGTCACGGCTAAAGAGAGAATTCTACTAGTTTTGTGAAAGAAGAATCTGCAGCGTGCACGTTTGCTTATCTACGCTGAAATGAAATTTCAGTAATAATTCTTAATATGTTCTGCCAGTAATCAAATAAATGAGCACAGGAGAGGGAGAAAATGAATCCTGTCTATGCTGTGGTATAAAGGTTTTAACAACATGTTGGGAGCGGTTGGTTGATGTGTAGGTGGTGAAGCCATGAGTTAGGCAGGTCATCCAAGCAAAAGTGCCAATAAAAACTTTATACTACTGTGTTATGCACTCAGTATATGCCACACATTTTACACCCAGAAATAGATATTTTTGTATCCCTTTGCCTACTCATTTTCTTGCTACCTATTTTTGTATCCCTCTGCCTGTAAAACTAGGCTCCCTTAATATTAAATGTACAATTATATAGGACTCTACAGGAGAGTATCCAGGATAATAACTAATCATTAAAACACCTCTAAAAATGGCCTAAAATATCTTTTCCACGTTTAACACTATCACGATTTTAAAATCAAACGTCTCAAGACTAGAATGGGTTGAAAATTTTCCAATTTTGTCAAGTTTTACTCTTAATACATTTTTGTGAAAACTGCATCAGAATCAGCTTTAGTTAGGGGCATTCAAGATTAGAAGGAAGTGCTGCAGGGCAGACCCTCAGCTGGTATAAATCATCATAGGCCCATGAAAATCAACCAAGGATCATTCCACAGGGAATCATTTCCTCTTTCAAGTGCCAAAAAATCTTCCATTCCTAGGCCTGTGAAATATTGGACATTACACTTGTCACTGCTCGAGGACAGAACACTGTCTGCATTTCAGGGAAGGAGGAGACCCATTTATTTAGGAGCATGTTTTTTAGAATGACAGCTTTTTGAAACTGCTCTGACATTTGGAACATTAGAAGTAATCTGAGGAAAAAGAGGAATTGGTGAGAAGAGCACATGTGAGGCAGTCAAAGGCACATGATGAATGCAAATGAGCATATTGCTCTACAGTTTAGCATATGAGTATCACCACACCATATGCAGTGTGTACATATGTATGCATGATGTAAATGTATATTGTATACTAATGCCTTTTATTGCGGGGGAGGGATAGCACAGTGGTTTGAGCACTGGCCTGCTAAACCCAGGGTTGTGAGTTCAATCCTTGAGGGGGCCATTTGGGGATTGGTCCTGCTTTGAGCATGGGGTTGGACTAGATGATCTCCTGAGGTCCCTTCCAACCATAATAATCTATGATTTGCAGTTTTGAATGCAACATCAAAATATAAATTAAATTCTACATTTGATGTGAGGAAATTTTCAGACATTTAAAGTTATGACTTGACAGCTGGCTAACCTTCCAAAAACAAGGGCAAAACATCCCTATCCAGAAACCTATGTAATCATTGTGTGTCAATGCCCGATTAGCAGCAGCACCAAGCGCTGTTTTTAGCAGCAGTGTAAGAAAAAAGGTTAAAATGAATGTTCTCATCTTTGGAACTAGGAAAACAAACCAGGATAGAGAACATTTTCATAGCAAAGCAGTAATACCGCAATACTGAATTAAGGGAGGAATTCCTATTCAAATCAGCAACAGCATCCATAATAATTCTCCACCATGTTGAATATTTGTCCAAATCTAATTGAAAGAGAATCCAATTTAAACCCAATTTAATGTCCAAAACCCTATGCCATGGCATCCCAGTCTTGCCTGCCTGGGACGCTAGCTGGCCTGGCTGCTGGAACAGCACTGGGGAACAGGCTGCTGGTAAAGCAGAGCGGACTTCACACGGAAGATTGTTTTACCTTCCATTGGAGACCAACCCAGCCCCAGCTGGCTCCAGGATTAGAGAAGCATAAGGGTGGATTAAAGCCACCTCTTCTGCACAGAATGTTTCATAGCTATATTACTAAAAGCAAATAATGCTTTAGCTTTTTCATTCCACAGACCACTTAGTCAGAGGAGGAACCAACCTCCTCACCCACCCAATCCCCACTATTTATGTGCAGCACTTCTCCATTACTCACTGCTTGATTCTGAGAGAGTTTCATTTCATGGACCACCTTGAAGGGATCCAGAACTACCACTGATATATGGACTATAGCCTGAGAACCACTGGTATAAATTGTTTTGACTTCCTCTTTCTGCTTTGCAATATACAAATGCATAGCTCATCCACTACTGATGCAGTAAGTATCATGGTGTAAGAAGGTAACGTGCTAAATAAAGCAGCAAACAACATGCAGAGCTTTTGATAGTGGAACAGGCAGAAAGACTTAGAGAGCTCCCTCCTGGGCTATGTATTCAGCTTTATGGCGTACAGTTAAAACCTCCAAGCAGCTGTTTAGGGAATATATTGTTTTGCTAGAGCTCACCTCTTCAACCATAAGTTTGACTTTCTTCTGTTGGCAATGGACCATGTCATCCAGATGTTTGATTCGTTCTCTAAGACCAGCTGCAACCTCTTCCAGATGCTGTGACCTGATAGAAGTTATAAGAACTAAGTAAATATGTAGGAAGCCATGCAATGTAAACAAAACAAAAACAAAACAAAACAAAAAATTAAAAAAAACACAATGCCAAAGTAGATCATGAAAAGGAACCTTGTTAAATAAGCCAAATTCCACTGACAAATGTCATTTCCTATATTTGTCTAAAGTTCATTTTTATAGTTATCTGTTTGGTCATTAGTCATTGTCAGACACCACCCACTTAGCTCACCTTTACCTTACATATCAGAGCTGCCAACATTTAGAGAAGTTTCAAACTTGTTCAAACAGAATGATGATCTGGGATCTTTTAGGCACTCAGTCCTGGAAAGCTGCATGCACATTATGGCTTGTTTTAGCACTTACAAACCATTATCTGATTAAATCCCCACTTCATCACCAAGAGGCAGATATTAACCCCATGTTACGAATGAGAAAAGTAGGAGTTCACAGAATGTCCTCACTGAGCTGTCCTACAGTTAAACATAGGATGTAGTACAGAACATGCTTTTTTAAAAATGTTGTGAATATACATACTAGAGAAAGAGGTAATTAAGATATTGATTGCAAGGATCCTAGCGGCCTGATTTTGGGTTCTCAGCACTTCTGAAAAGAGTCAGGCCTTTGTCTTTTATATCTATTTTAAAAAAGCATCACAGTTGTGCATGAAACTATACTGACCTAAAACCGGATATTTCTCAGCAATGCAATGTACTCTACCTAATCCATCCTGATTGCAATCAACTTCTCTCACAAATAAAGCTGAGAAGGATGAGTTTTTGCAAAATAAATTCTCTTGCAGTTTTCCTACATAAAATAAGGCAAATATAATTTGGGAAGGAATTATCCAGCTGGAATATATTACAACCAAAGTTAATATAACAGATTCAGGTTTGAAAAACTTAACGCTAAAAATCTCAGTAAGGAGTAAAAGCTCACCTCTGTCTGTCTGAATGGGTTTGAGATTTTGCTCCAGATATTTGGACTTCATGTTGTATCAGTTGTTTTTGTAGCTGGTGGCGTTCCTAAACAAGAAAAATGTTATTTCTCCACTTCTTCATATTTTAAATTTAAACTCCATTAAGTATATTTTATTGTGATTTTAAAAGGCCCATAATATGTTAAACAAAAACAGAGGCTGATTCAGCTACAAGTTATTACTATATTACAAGTGAAGCATGTATTTCCAATAGCCAAGAAGCACAGAATGGGGGGGGGGGGAAAAGCTTGAATAAAGAGACCCCTGAATTCTCAGCTGAGCACTAAGATAAATAGCAATGTTTTCAGTATTCAGCACCAGTTTGCCAGTGTGAAGGGGCAGCTTTGCTTGCAATTTCGTATTTTGTAGGTAAGTACGACTCTGAAGGATAAAGACATGAACTGAAATGCAATTCTGAAAGAACATCTTTCTGACCCACAAAGGGATTATAGGTCAAAGATATGATTACGTTTAAGGTCTTGGATGCAGAGATTAAATGAACCATATGACCACTGTTGATTATATGAATATCAAATTTTCTATATTGTTCCTCCAAAAGGATCTCCTGATCCAATGTATTTTGGCAGAAACAGGAGGCATCTCTCTATTTTTCTCCCAAAATGTCCCTACTTATACTGTTCATGTGTTACCCAGCATGAGTCCCGAGAGGTTCCATGCACATATAGGGTCTGATCCTGCTCTACTAGAGTCAAAGCGAGTTTTGCCATTCATGTCAATGAGAGCAGGATTGGGGCCTTAAATAACAGCCAAATATTTAAAGAGCAACACAAGCACAACAGCAGGTGTTTAGCACTGACTGCATAAATTAATGAACTAAAGTAAAAGTACAAATGTATTTCCTAATACCAAGGACCATAATGTACCCTTTTTTCTCATTGAATACCACCTTGTAACTACGAATAACTCCACTAAACTCAGTGGTATGACTTGTATAGTAAAGAAATACAATCTGGCCCAAACTGATTTATCCAACATTACTACTAACTGTTAATATAAAATAAATGAGGCTATGTCCCAGCTAGATCTTAAACTGAGAAGAGTCCACCTAAATATGTATAATTCAGTCAATGCACTTTTGTTAAAATCGGGCAAAGAGGACATTAATGTACTACATATAGTTTAAACAAGGGTTAGTAATCCCATCTAGCCAGCAGGTATGGGTAGTGATGTTTGTTTCTCTGTATTAGCAAATAATTAGTGGTTAGATTTAAACTGAAGCTAAAGCACAACAAGAACATAGCTTTTAAGAATTGAGTTTTATTATGTTTCAGGATTAAAATAACCAAAACCCTACGTTCTTGTCACCACTCATGATTTCTAGTGAGTCCTTCTTCTCCATTTCTGTCTTTTAGATAGTAAGTTCTTTGGCAAGGATTGTATTCATTTTCATATATTGAACAATGCCAAACATGCTGAAGGCACTAAACAAATAATATTGCAGACTCCATTACTGAATATAATGGAATCACTGATAATTTCAGACTAATAATTACAATGAAATTGCCATTAGCTGACACTGGGGGAATAAACCTGTTTCAGACATCAGGCAACTTCCAACAGACAAGGATCAGATAATAACTGTATTTGTGAGTAGAGGCTATGCACCACTACTAGACTTACATTAGAACAATTATCTCAAAACCAGTATGTGTTTCACCCTGGAACAAAGTCCATAAAATAGAAGAAGGCAGGGCAGGAGATATAAGGGAATGACAGAAAACTTGCTACAACTCGTTCTACAGCAGTGCTGCTAACGTCACAAGAGATAAGTGTCTGGCAGCATTTCTGCTTCCAGGAAGTTACAAGTCAATTGTAAAAATATGCTCAAGGCTGCAGCATGGTAGACCATATTTGAACCAAGGAGAAAAACATTTAACAATACTGAGTGCAGAGAAGTAAGAAAGAACCTTTTTATAGATCAGAAGTAGACTAAAAACTGAAAATCTGGGGTCCTTGTCAGAGTATTTTGAAAAATAATCTAAAAATAATTTATGTGCATGGAAACACAGATGGTTGTTACATGCACAGAAAATCTGACATCAAAATTCAAAAGGAATTTTAGTTGTAAGTCTTAAGAGTTTCATCCTGATGTGCATGAACCTCAAGGTGCAATTCCAGTTTTTTTCCCCAATGCATTTAGATAAAAATGTTTTTACATATATGCATTTGTTGGCCAGGTAATCTGTACATTTAAAAGATTTTATGACCATAATGAATAAAGGACAACAAAGGATCCAGAAAAAACTTGTACAGGCTATTAGGAGATAAAATGTGTTGTTTTTTTTTTAAACTGTCCTTTCAAAATAAAGATTGGCCCCTTATGTATGTCAGCTCTGAGGCAGCCCTGAACGTTTTTGCAAGAAACAACTCCTACAAACAGTAGAGTGGGCAAAGGGTGTCAACTTGCCATCGTGTGCCCTCAGCAGTCCAAGTGCTAAGAGCATGGACGGATGCAATGAAGGGTTTTTGATTTTATTAACAAGAAGAAGATAGAAGTGGTGAGTGGAGTAGAGGCTATTGACCCACAGGGGACTGAAGAAACAGGTGCACTCCTATACATGTCTTGCCCTTCTGCTAAAAAAAAGCATAGATATTGGCACCTATACATTAACATTCTCTGCGCAGAGAAAGTTACCTCTTCCATGCGCTGAATGAACTGATCCAGCTCTCCAATTCTCTTGTCTTTTTCCTGTATACTTGTTTCTGTAATTTGCATCTTCTTATTTGCCTCCTCAATGGCCTTCAGAAGTCGATTTGTTTCTGCCTTTGAACAAACAGATTTATGTTCATATCCACAAACACTCAATAAAATTGATGAATGAAAAGTAAGGAGCTGATTTCTCTGCTATACAATGGGGTTTTTGTTTTTTTAAAGTAGACTCAAAGCCAATAAATCTGGGTGCCTAAGAACTGAGACTGCTTTTGCAAACCAAACATCTAGCTATAGCATCAAATATGAGTTTTGTGGCACACAAAATTTGGGTGATCAGAATTTAATATACGGCTTTAAGACTTCTCAGCAATCAGCTTTAAAAACAAAAAATGTTTGAACGACACATGAATATTTGTTCTCCCCGCAGTGGATACACAAGTACTCAGTACTGAGAGAAGAAAACATGCTATTCCCAAGAACAGTATGTTTAGTTACCAAAGCCTGTCACTTTTAACTGCATTTATATCTGTATCACATTAAGGCTTGAGAGACTGACTTCAGTCTCAGTGGCTATCTGTGAGTAGTGTTAGATAACCTTGCTGTGCTTGACCAGAAATATACAAAACAACATGGTCAGAGGAAGGTTTTGGGAGGAAAAAAAAAAAGTTCTCACAGGATTTCTCTACTGATATTAATTTCTCTCTCTTGAGATTTCACTGAAGTCACAGGATTTGTGCTTTGCATTTTCTTAGACCAGGAGTAGAAAAACATCCACTTCATTTTCATTTTGAAATTTAAATTTTTACTGTCCATTATGTTTAGACACTCCCTTTCTTCAGCTATAAAGCTCTAATGACTATGAAAGTTTAAAAGTTACTGTAACGAGGCATGAAAGGAAAAGAAACTGGGTGTACAAATAAATTTAAGACTTTGATTCTGGTGTTACATTTGTCCATATAATTTAAGGACTGTACTTCAAACACTGAACTAAAGAACACTCTTACAGACTGGCTGTACATACTATTAGAGTTTCTTTCTCGGCTATATGTTTCTGTTCTTCTTGTTTTAGTTTGTCTTCATACTGGCTGTACAGTCTTCTGGTCATCTCTCTCATTACATCAGCATTGGCTTCTTGAGAGCATTCTACCTATAGGAGTTAACAAAAGAGAGAGAACCATCTCCAGGTGAAGCATTGCTGGAGACAAACAAACCAAAAGGTAGAGATGTAACCGATGTTTATAGTTAGAGACTTCTCCTAGTATTGTTACAAAAATATACTCTACTACTAAGCCTGAGTTTCAGTTACACCAAATCCACATTACAGCACCCTGGCAGTGTAAAGGGGCCTTTCAAATGGGTGTAAGTTACAATTACACCAACTTTAGACCCCTTCACACTGCCAGAGTTAAAGTGCTATTAGTGCAACTGAGAATCAGGCCTTACTCTTTATTAAGTTCTCTCATGACACTCTCTCACACCCTTGAAGTTTGCTCCCTGATATGAAGAATAATTTAAAATTCTCTAATTTTACATGAGTGTAGCTTAGAAATAAGTCTGAACCAAAACCCATATTCAAATGCCCATGAACTTTGCAGAGATCAAAATCCAGATCCAATATTTACATTTTGAGCCCATTTGTACTGTAGACTGAAATAAAAGCTAAATAAAACAAAACTAAACAAAATAACTTTCCTCTTACTTGCTCTGCTGCAAATCTGGAGTGACACCATTAAAGTCATGGGAGTTACCCTGATCTAAGTGAGAGGAGAATCTAGTCCTACAAAGCTATTAACTTAGTGTTATTTACATTGGTGTTAATCCTAATAAGAAAAGAATCAGGCACTTAGTGTTCAATGCTGGTACTCTGAGTGCTCATGGTTATAAAAGATTTCTGTTTTGAGCATCTGAGTTATCTTGTTTCAAGGACTGCAAGATTTATCAAACTCTTACACTGTCTTATTCAGTGGGAACAAACTGTTCAAAAGTTTATTGCATTGCATACAAATAAAAAGATATTTTGTCTTCTGAAGAGGGACAGATCTCTCGGAAGGATTCCATTTGCACTGTAGCTGCCTTCTGTGGCATCTGACCCAGATCGCTACCTTAGGACAGAGAGCAAGTTTCTGCCAATACAATCAAAAGGAACAGGAATTAAATCAAGTTTCCTTAAAGTATACACTGAACCTCCAGAGCTACAGTAATGTGGTTAGAAACAACAAACTAGGAAAGCAGAGTTGCAACAGTTCAACCTTAACCTCCCTAAAAAGTGTCGAAGTGGAGTATAATTTCCTGTGCCACCTCTCTCACACTCCTTTGTTTACAATTTAGATGGCCACTGCACTAACTAACAACATTCTCAGGTGAGAATATAAAAGAAATGATTCAAGTAAACGGAGAGAAATGGACCCGGTTGACAGTAATAAGGGAAGCTGGTAATTTTTGCCTTTTCAGAGCCAACCCCCACAATATCATATCCTCTTCTTACTCCCCCTTCCCCTCCCCCCATAAAAAAATTAAAAATCAGATCTGGTGGATGTTTTGTGCATATAACTTAACAAGCAACTTTTACTACGCCAGCATATGCTTAACTTTTAGGACATGATCACATTCCATTGATACCAACTTGCTTGACATTAAGCACATGCTTAAGTGCTTCACTGAATTGAGGCCTAAAACGCTGAATTCTGCCCTGAGACATCACACACAGATTTTCCTCACTTCATGTTTGGGCCAGGACGTGTCCTCGAGATTAGAATAAACTACAAATTTCTGTTTTGAAATCCTGATTTCTTTTCCTCTATTCTCTTCCTCTCATTATCCTTTCTTTCTTTTTATTCCCTATAGACCACAGCAGATGCAAGCAACAAATCTACTCTACACAAACCTTGTAAAACTATTGTTGAAAGGAAATTAGAACATAAAAATACATTAATAAGCTCGTACCCTCCCCCTTTCATTTGAAGGATCTGGGCCATCTATCACAATGCACCAATGTAGGATACAAGAGCCTCGAAGATAATCATCTGTTTCTGAATTATTTAAATGTCAGTAAGTCAGTGGTCACCTAATTTCATGCAAGGTATTTAATACATTTTCTTTTAAATATTTCTGATACTGCATGATTGTTCCAAGTTATCTGAAATGCTGTTAACTGCTCCAATATGATTTAATGGAAGCTTCCAAATGCAAGACAGTTGGACTCATAAAAAAAGGCCCATATGATAAAAGACGGTTGCTTACCTTTGTAAGTGTTGTTCTTCGAGATGTGTTGCTCATATCGATTCCAATTAGGTGTGCACGCGCCACGTGCACGTTCGTCAGAAGATTTTTACCCTAGCAACACTCAGTGGGTCGGCTGGGTCGCCCGCTGGAGTGGCGCCGTTATGGCGCCAGATATATACTCCTGCCGACCCAACGGCCCTTCAGTTCCTTTTTACCGGTTACTCCAACAGAGGGGAAGGAGGGTGGGTTTGGAATGGATATGAGCAACACATCTCGAAGAACAACAGTTACAAAGGTGAGTAACCGTCTTTTCTTCTTCGAGTGCTTGCTCATATCGATTCCAATTAGGTGATTCCCAAGCCTTACCTAGGCAGTGGGGTCGCAGTGAGATGTTGCAGAATGCAAAACTGCAGAGCCAAATGCTGCATCATCTCTGGACTGTTGAACCAATGTGTTATGTGAGGCAAAGGTGTGAATCGATGACCAGGTAGCTGCCTGACATATTTTCTGGATGGGAACATGGGCCGGGAAGGCGGCAGATGAAGCTTGAGCCCGAGTAGAATGGGCAGTGAGGTGGCTAGCCAGAACATGAGCCAAATCATAGCATGTACGGATGCAGGATGTTACCCAAGATGAAATTCGTTGGGATGAGACCGGTAGGACTTTCATCTGGTCTGCCACAGCTACAAAGACCTGAGATGACCTTTGGAAGGATTTTGTTCTCTCAATATAAAAGGCGAGAGCCCTGCGAACGTCTAGGGTGTGCAACTGTTGTTCCCGACGCGATGGGTGCAGCTTCGGGAAAAAGACTGAGAGGAAGATGTCTTGATTGACATGAAAGGCGGACACCACTTTAGGGAGGAAGGAGGGGTGTGGTCACAGCTGTACCTTGTCCTTATGGAATACCATATACAGGGAGTCCGCTGTCAAGGCCCGAAGCTCAGATACTCGTCTTGCCGAAGTAACAGTGACGAGGAGGGCTGTCTTCCAGGAAAGGTACAGCAGCGAGCAGGTGGCCAGTGGTTCAAAAGGAGCACCCATGAGCTTGGCTAGCACCAGGCTGAGATCCTAGGTAGGGGTCGGGCATCTGACTTGAGGGTACACACGTTCCAACCCCTTGAGGAACCTTGAAATTATGGGGTGAGAGAAGATTGATCGGCCATTTTCCCCTGGGTGGAAGGCAGAGATGGCTGCCAGATGCACCTTTATGGAAGAGACCGCTAGGCCCTGTTCTTTCAGGGACCAGAGGTAGTCCAGGACAATAGGAACAGATACCTGCCTGGGGACTGAGTTACGCTGAGCGCACCAGCAGGAGAAACGCTTCCACTTGACCAGATATGTCATCCTAGTGGAAGGCTTCCTACTGCCCAAGAGCACCTGTTGGACCAAGGCAGACCAACGCAACTCCGACTGGCTCAACCACACAGCAACCATGCTGTGAGGTGAAGAGACTGCAGGTCTGGATGGTGAAGCCTGCCGAAGTCCTGTGTTATGAGATCTGGCCAAAGTGGCAGAGAAATCGGGTCTGCCACTGAGAGGTCGAACAACATGGTGTACCACTGCTGCCTTGGCCACGCTGGAGCAATCAGGAGCAGGTGGGCGCTGTCCCTGCGGAGTTGAGTAAGACTCTGTGGACAAGTGGAAATGGTGGGAAGGCATAGAGTAGGTGCCTCTTCCACAGGATCAGGAATGCGTCTGAGAGGGAGCCCGGGGAGCGTCCCTGGAAGGAGCAGAACACCTGGCATTTCCTGTTCTCTTGGGAGGCAAAGAGGTCTATGTGGGGAAAACCCTACTTCCGGAAAACAGAATGGATGACATCTGGACAAAATCGACCACTCCTGAGACAGGAAGGATCTGCTGATGTGATCTGCCAAAGTGTTCTGGACTCCTGGGAGAAAAGACGCTACCAAATCGATCGAGTGGGCTATGCAAAAGTCCCAGAGGTGGACAGTGTCTTGACAAATGAGGGAGAAGCGTGCGCCGCCCTGCTTGTTTATGTAAAATATGGCCATTGTGTTGAACACTGATACACAACGGCCTTAGAGATGGTCTCGAAACACCTGGCATGCTAGACGGACTGCTCTCAGCTCCCACACATTGATGTGGAAGGCCAGCTCTTGAGGCGACCAGAGGCCTTGAGTGCGAAGGCCCTCAAGGTGGGCACCCCAACCCAGAGATGTCATGTCCATGGTTAGGGCCAGCGAGGGTTGCGGTGGGTGGAATGGCATCCCTGCACAGACTAGAGTGGAGTTTAGCCACCAGGTTAGGGAGCCTAGAATCTTCTGGGGAATAGTGAGCACTGAGTCCAGGCTGTCTCTGCATGGTTGGTATATTGAAGCAAGCCAGGTTTGAAAGGGACGGAGGCGTAGCCTCGCATGCTTGGTTACGAAGGTGCAGGAGGCCATGTGACCTACTAGGCTGAGGCAGGTGTGCACCGACGTTGTCGGGAAGGTTTCAAGACCTCGAATAATTGAAGCCATTGCTTGAAAACGCGACTGCAGGAGGTAGGTTCTGGCCAGATAGGGGTCCAGAACCGCTCCTATGAAGTCTATTCTCTGCGTGGGTGTCAGAGTAGACTTCTCTGTGTTGATCATCAGGCCTAGGCTCCCGAAGAGGTCTTTGACGACACGCAGGTATTGCGACACTTGTAACTGGGAAGTCCCTCGAATGAGCCAATCGTCGAGATACAGGTAGACGTGTACCCGACAACGCTGGAGGGAAACAGCGTCTACAGCCATACATTTTGTGAACACTCACGGAGCTGTAGAAAGGCCAAACAGAAGTACAGTGAACTGAAAGTGTTGATGGTTGACCACAAAACAGAGGCACCATCTGTGTGGTGGGTAAACTGCGATGTGGAAATACGCATCCTTCATATCGAGGGCAGCATACCAGTCTCCCAGATCCAGGGACGGGATAATGGTCCCCAGGGTTACCATGCGGAACTTCAGCTTTATCATGACTTTGTTGAGTTCTCGCAGGTCTAGGATCGGTCATAGACCTCCCTTTGCCTTGGGGATTAGGAAGTAGTGGGAATAAAACCCCTTGCCCCTCATGTCTTTTGGCATTTCCTCTACGGCTTCCATGGCTAGGAGCGACTGGATCTCTTGTAAGAGGAATTGCTCCTGAGAGGGGTCCCTGAAGAGGGACGGGGAGGGAGGGAGGGAAGGCGGGGTTGAAACAAACTGGAGGTAGTATCCCACTTCCACCGTGCGCAGGACCCAACGATCTGAAGTTAGCTGGGACCAGGCAGGGAGGAATTGTGAGAGGTGGTTGAAAAAGGGAGGAGAAGGAAGGATCTGGTAGAGCAACCGGTGGGCCGCCCTCCGGCGTCCCATCAAAAGTTCTGCTTGGGCCCCGCTGGTGGTTTAGGGGGTGCCTGATTTTGACCTCCTTGAGGGCCAGACTGTCTCCGACGATTCCTTTTACCACACCTGCTAAAGTCCTGTCGCGGCCTAGGCGGGGCATTAGGGCGGTGTGGCTGGGGCCAGAAAGTCCTGTGTTGGGTCACTGGCGTGTGCATATGCAGCGAGCGCGTTATAACACGATTGTCCTTCAGACTTTGTAATCTGGGGTCAGTTTTATCTGAGAACAGGCCCTGGCCTTCGAAGGGCAAAACCTGAATAGTTTGTTGTAATTCAGGGGGAAGGCCTGATACATGGAGCCAGGAGATACGCCTCATCGTCACTTCTGACGCCAGAGTTCTGGCTGCAGAGTCCACTGCATCCAGAGAGACTTGGAGGGAGGTTCTTGCTACTTTTTTACCCTCCTCGAGTAGGGCCGTAAATTCTTGACAGGATTCCTGGGGAAGAAGCTCTGTACACTTCCCCAAAGGACACCCATGTGTTAAAGTTATATCTACTTATGAAGGCTTGTTGGTTTGCCACCCTAAGTTGCAGGCCCCCGGCCGAGTATATTCTGTGGCCTAGGAGGTCCATGCATCTAGCCTCCTTTGACTTAGGAGCCAGGATTTGCTAGCCATGACGCTCCCTCTCGTTCACCGATCGCACCACTAAAGAGCAAGGAGGTGGGTAAATGTAGAGGTATTCATACCCCTTTGAGGGGGCCATATATTTTCTCTCTACTCCCCTTGCTGTACGTGGAATCGAGGCTGGGGATTGCCAAATGGTATCTGCATTAGCCTGTATGGTGTGGATAAATGGAAGAGCCACTCTAGTAGGTGCATCAGCCGATAGGATGTCCACGACAGGGTTCTCTATTTCAGGGACCTCCTCCACCTATAAGTTCATATTCTGAGCCACTCATCTCAAAAGGTCTTGATGGGCCCTGAGATCAATTGGTGGAGGGCCTGAGGAAGATGTTCCCGCCACCACCTCGTCAGGCAAGGAGGAGAGGCCCGGGACCAAGGGGTCCTGTGGGGGCTCCTGCACTTGAGGAGCGTCATCTGTGTCAGGTGGAACTTGGGTGTCTGCAGATGGTAACGGAGCCTCATCCGTGCCTGTAAGGGGTGGGGGGGCGGCTTACTGTCACCTCTTGTACCCGGTGTTCTGACAGGGCCGACCGTGCAGCCACTCACTGATGCAGCACCTTGAGCCTGGTGGTATGCCCACGGTGTCCAGAAGGACCAGTGATGAGGCCCTTGCTCGTGGCTCTGGCTCTCTGGGAATATATGGCTAGGGGCATCAGAGTCACGCTCCTGAAGATAGGATGCGCTACCAGCCTGCGATGACACCGATGTGTCTCTCGATGGCCACGGCGGTGCCGATAGACTCTGGGAGGGCGCCACTGTTCTGGATGCTCAGTCCTGGGGTGGTAGGGGGGAGTGGTACCGGGAGCTATAATGGGACCGCGAGCGAGACCAGGACCTTCTACCATAGCTGTGCCGGGAGGTCGACCGGGATCTCCAGTCCCTTCATCTGGAGCGACTGCAGGATACACGGTGCCGAGAGCGGTGCCATGAGTCAGATCGGTACCGGGAGTATCCGGCCGGCGAACTAGATGTCGAACGGTCCCACGAGTGCGACTGGTACCGTGATGGAGAGCGGTGCCGGGACTGCGAGCGGCGCCGGGAGCAGGAACGGCGTGATCGAGAGCATCTGTGAGACCGTGATCTTGAATGACGTCTGTGTTGGACCAACGGAAGGTGGCCTTACCAGGGCCATTTTTCCAATGGATTGTATGACCCACACCGGCGGTGCCGGGGGTTGAGGCCGTGTCGACTCCGTCATGGCGATGAGCTCCCTTGCCATGGAGAAGGTCTCCAGTGTAGAAGGGAGGACAAGCTCAACCACAGCACTGGACTCAACGGCCCTTGTGGGACCAGAATCAACGGTGCCGTGCTCAGTGGAGCCGCAATCAGCGGTACCACAGTCGACGGTGCCGCGGCAGAGGACGGTGCTCGATGAACAGTCTTCGAAGAGCGCGCCTTCTGTGGAGCTGAAGCAGCTGGAGCGCTATGTTGCTTCCTGGGTCTCAGGGACAGGGAGCAGTGCTGAGCAGATGTCGGTGCCGGCAGAGGTTGGTGCCGGGGCTCCTTCTCGGTACTGGAGCGGTCCAGGGCCGAAGGGGCACTTCTTACAGAAGCAGTCTGTTGGGCACTTAGTACCGATGCTGCAGGACTAACTGCTGACTCCATGAGGAGCTGTTTCAATCAAAAGTTCTGCTCCTTCTTCGTCCTTGGTTTAAACGATTTGCAGATGCGGCACTTATCGGTAAGGTGGGATTCCCCTAGGCACTTGAGGCAGGAGTCATGGGGATCCCCTATTGGCATCGGCTTTTGGCACGCCGAGCATGGTTTGAATCCTGGTGCCTTGGGCATGGGCCTGTACCGGGGTGGAGGAAAGGGGGCTAATCCCCAATCCCCCCTTAAACTATATACACTAACCATAAATACAACAACTAATACTAACTATAACTACAAGAACTTGAACTATACACACAACAAACAGCAAAGAACTACGAGTAGATAGGGACACGGAGATCAGCAAAGCCGCGCTCCACAGTTCCAACAACCAGCACAGGCGGTAAGAAGGAACTGAAGGGCCGTTGGGTCGGCAGGGGTATATATCCGGCGCCATAACAGCGCCACTCCAGGGGGCGACGCAGCCGACCCACTGAGTGTTGCTAGGGTAAAAATCTTCCGACGAACGTGCACGCAGCACGCACACACCTAATTGGAATCGATATGAGCAAGCACTCGAAGAAGAACTCCAGCTTGCGTTTCATTCCCTTGTGCTTACCTGAAAAGCTGTCCCACAACTAACTTCTCTTTCCAGGGTAATTTGCTATTAGGATGCACCTCTTGCCCAATAAATACTGTACATGAGCACAAAACATAACAGATTTCTGATGAAAAATTGTGAAAGGTACAGTACTGGCTGTCAATAACACTCCATGGATGGTCGGTGAAGAACTCCATACAAATGTGGCCAAATCTCTTTTTCCAAGCAATTAATCTCATTGACTCAGCAATGTCCTTATTGCACAATACGAATAAGGGGAGTTTACATACTGTACCTTTAGTTTCAATAGCTGATTTTCAACTTGGGCAGTTTCCAGCTGTTTTTGCTTTTCTTTCAGTTTTTCCATGGACTGCTCATGTGTGTGTTTTAAATTCCTTATTTGATCCCTTATATCTGTGTTCTCCAAACTAACATCCACTAAAGTTTTCTAAAAAACACACAATGAAATACACAATTTGAAGTAGTAATAACAACAACAAAAACCATGATTTGACCAACCTACCACAAGAGGCTTTCTGCAATATTTAGAATATTTTAAGAGAGTTTACTGTTTTGTTGACATAGTATTAACATAGTTAATAGCTTTGGCCCTTTAAAATTATGGCTTCCAATTACTTGCTTTACCAAAAAAATCTCTCCATAAGAGCATGTTCATTCAAATGCAGTCCCAGAGAGAGCTGTGATCCAGAGGCAAGGGCGGCTCCAGGCACCAGCACGCCAAGCGCGTGCCTGGGGGCAGCAAGCCACGGGGGGCGCTCTGCCAGTCACTGCAAGTGTGCCAGGCAGGTTGCCTTCGGCAGCATGCCAGTGGAGGGTCCGCTGGTCCTGCGGCTTTGGCGGACCTCCTGCAGGCGTGCCGCCAAATCCAAGGACCGGGGACCTCCCGCAGGTATGCCGCCAAAGGCAGCCTGCCTGCGTGCTTGGGGCGACAAAATACCTAGAGCCGCCCCTGTCCAGAGGAACAGGCATGCATGCATTACAGTGCAAACACCACTTCCATTTTATACTGTAATATAACTGAAGTGAAATGTTGGATTTTCCCTTTCATTCTTCCCCTCTCCAAATGCCAAATTTTAAGATGATTAACCTGAAAACATGGAAGTCTGACACCAAGGGAAAAGTCACGGAGGCTAGTTGCAATGGATGCCAAGCTGAAAACATTTTTATAAACAAGAAAAAATGACCTTTGTATGTTTACAGGAGTGGCTACTCAATATTTGTAAATTTAAAAAAAAATCATTGAAATTTCCATCAATAGAAAACAATAGTGGGACAAAATCATGTGATGTGTCATTGGTTTGTAAAATATGGAAAGAGTCTCAGTTTCACTTTTAATTTTCCATTAAGCAAAGGCCAAGGGCTTTCAGCAGCTGCAATGAAGCGAAACAACACTGTATATTATAGTATAGCCTTTTAGCCAGCAAAACTCCTGGATTTTTTCTTAAGTTTATCATTTATCTGTTTTAAATGTTCTTAGTGACATTTGATGGTTAAGATCCGAATGTGTATCTAACCATCATCCATCTCTCATGTATACTGTTAAACTGATGGTATAAGAGGGAGTCTAGGATGGTGGCTGATGGATCAGGCCATCCTCTTTGATAGAGCTATTAAAAGCATACCTGCAACTCAATTGATGCTGATGTCAAGGAGCTGTTCATTTCACTGAAGCTGTCCAAGGCTGAAGCCTGCACTTGCATGTGTCTCTCTAAGGATTCCTTTTCAACATTTGTTATCTGAACAGATTAAGAAAAGATATTAAAAAACAAATCCTCAAATTTTAAAATTCTTTCAGACGGAAGATAGTTGCCACCAACTTAACACTGGAGAGACAACAGGTTAAAAACAATGGGATTAAGAGGAGTTTGAATCTCTAGGTAAAATTTTCTCTATTGGAAATCCTGTGTTAACCAAAACTTCAATTTTGGCCTTGGAAGCAAGCCATGCTGAGATATAGAAGCAGTTTTTCAGTGTCATCTCACGGAGTGTTCCATCATGCACATTAACCACAGCAAGGACTTAAGTTTTAACTCTTGTAGTCATGAAAAGAGAACTTTCCTCTAGCTAAACTTGATAGAAGAAATTCATCCTTGTGCAGAGGGAATTCATCCCTTTTGGTGCTTAACTGGGGCTTACCCGGTGCATAGGCCTTGTGCTGACCCTGTGCACAGAGGCAAGTTTCACCCAATAAGAACTCCTGCAGAGTTTGTCTCACCCTGAAGCTGTACTTTGCATATTTTTAAATTTTGCCGGTTTTCACAAAGAAAAAATTCTGGTTTATAAAAAACATCGTGTATCTCCAGAAACTGCTGTGAGGATCTCCATGAAAGATCAGAACTGCAAATGCATATAAGAGCATTCCAGCAGGCGAAACAACACTCGTACTCATTTATCGTTATTTAGATAGCATGGTAAACTTTCACAATACTTTAGAGTAGCTAAAATATACAGATCCCCAAATTGACAAAGTCTCTGTCCCAAACAGTACACAAACCGAACACACACAAAGAGATACAGGACAGCTGTTTATTAGCTGTCTGTGTCTGCAGTGCACAACTGAACAGGTAGGAGTAGGAGGATGTCTGACAGCTGTTTACTGGGAAATCTGCTTTAGGCACATGGGCTGGAGTGCAAGAGGACATACAGTCAGGAGTAGGTGAAGGAAAGATATGAAACAGCTTAGAAAGAGGCTTGGGTGGAGTGCAGGGAGCACGACATGGTGTAGGAGGAGAAGTAAAAAGCTTTGAAGATAACAAGCATGAGATTAAATGTGAGAGTGAGCAGTGGGGTGGAACCAACAAAACATTTACTATGTTTGAACTTTACATACAGAAGAAAAGATGATCAACCAACAAACCATAAGGTTGACTACATACTGTAGTAAGTTACAAATGCTGGAATTTAGTTTACTGGAATGACCCGCTGAGTTGCAAAAGTGACTTCCAGTAAGCAATAGACATCATGTTCTTGTATAACCCCCAGTCAGTTAATTTGTCAGCCCACAGGACAGTAGCTTTCTATGATAAACACCATTCTCCAGTCAGTATTGGAATATTAATCATACATAATCACACAGGCAATGTAATCAATGGTATTTACAAAATGTAGGTAATGGGGTGGGGTTCTGTCATGCTCCTTTACATGATCAGACCTGAAGAAGAGCTCAGCAAAAGCTCAAAAGCTTCTCTCTCTCACCAACAGAAGCTGATCCACCTTGACTCTTTAATGCTCTTTTACACACAGAAAAAGCCTCTGCCCTGTTTTCATTTTGCTTGAAAAATACAAAGCACTATAGGCATGAAAAATAATGAACTTAAATGGCTCTAAAACATGATTTGTTTTATGCTACATACTGTCTTTCATAAAACATGTTTACAGGTAACCTTGTTTGGTTCACCTCTTATGACATCATTAAAAATAAATATGAACTTACTGTCAATTCATTTGTAAGTTGCTGTATTTTCCGTTTCATTTCACCATACTCTCCATACATTTTCTTTCTTACTTTTTCCAAAGTTGCTCTCACCTGTGGTTAGGCAAATTATAAGCCTTTGTTATTCAGCCTTTATTACAAATATAATTTAGATTAGAAACCAGACAACAATGTGCTCCAAAGACCAAGATCACTTACAGTGATCACCACTGCTAAACCAATGCTTGTTCACTGTGACCATTTGTAATGCCCTGGAAGAAGTGTCTTAGATACCACTGTGTAGTAGCTGAGGGTTAACTTACCTTTTAAGGCATTTATCTGTATAAACACTCATTGGCAAGAATTTAGAAACATAATTTCATCACTAGATTCCAAAAAATAGGCTATTCAACAATTTGATTTTAACGCAAAAATTAAATGGAATTAAAAATAACTGCAGGTATAAATTGTTATTTCCTTTATGTATTTTTAACACTGGAAACAAAACTGAGTTAGCTACGTTAATCAAACATGCGCAGAAGCAACTTTCTAGCTCAGGATAAATGTTCCCTTACATGCTACCTTCCAGACACATAGTTAGAGGTTGCCCTTTTCACTCAGTCATATGATTATCTATCAGACTGATTAGGTATAGTATAACAGTGAGCGCAGTTGGGCTTATGCACAGCTGGAGTCAGGTGTGGAGGCACTGAAAGGCGACCACATTCATGTGTAAGTATGTAATAAAAGGGTTCTCGGGACACATTTTTTGGTGGCCTCAGAGTGCGGCCACCAACTCTTGCTGATGGCCAGTCTCACACTTTTTCCTAAAACACTTAATTAGCTTTAGGAAAAAGAAAGTTAATATGCACGTACACACGTCCAAATCATTGTAATTTATTTATTGCTAGCTAGCAAGTCTGTTGAGAAAAGTGATATTAACAAACATACAAGTATCACTTTTCACAGCAGACTTACTCAGCCCTGCCAAGCCTGGGGACAAATTAAGCCCTGGATGCGGGGCCAGGGGAGGCAACAGGGGACTAGAGCCTGAAGCTCTGCCGCTGGAGCCTGCTGCTGCACAGCCAGAGCCCAGGACTAGAGCCTGAAGCCCTGTGGCCAGAGCCTGCCACCCCAGGGCTGAACCCCAAAGCCTGAGCCCCACCACCCCTGAGAAGGAGGGGAACTCACTGGGTGCCTGCTCCTCCATTGTTGTGCCCCAGGTTTCTCCAGAGGGGGGAAGGGCCCAACCCCTGCTGGTCGCCCCAGCAACCAACACCAAGGCAGGGCATCCAGGAGCAACAGGGAGGGGGAGGGAGGCTGTGTCCGCAAGCAGCGGCGGCTCCAGGCACCAGTGCTCCAAGCACGTGCCTGGGGCAGCAAGCTGTGGGGGGCGCCCTGTCGGTTGCTGTGAGGGTGGCAGTCAGACTGCCTTCTGCGGCGTTTCTGTGGGAGGTCCACCGGTCCCACAGATTCGGCGGCTGGTACACTGAATCCGTGGGACTGGAGACCTCCCAAAGGCGCGCCGCTGAAGGCAGCCTGCCTGCCATGCTTGGGGGTGGCAAAAAAGCTAGAGCCGCCCCTGGCCACAAGAAATGTCCCTGGTAGTCGCATTTGGCCATTGTGATACAGCATGGCCAGAGGGCAGCATAAGAGTGTTGGCAGGGGGCCTTATTCCCTGCCAAGGGAGGAAGGTTTGCTTTAGATTAACTAGAACAGCTGTGGCCAATTAG